>NC_056735.1:564313014-564388014 GCF_019279795.1 Protopterus annectens
GGAAGACAGTGTGTTGTTACTGGAGGGTTACCATTTACTGTTCTGGAAAATGTTGTGTGCATATGTGTGTGTGTGCGTTTGTGTGTGTGTGTGTGTGTGTGTGTGTGTGTGTGTGTGTGTGTGTAAACTAATGTTGGTCAAGTTTTAATTACATTCAGTGAGACTTCTTTGGAGGAAACTAACCTCAACATAAGATGGTGCAGTTGTTACATCTTGTAAACACAATTGTATAGCCTGTAAAATAATTGTGATCACTAAAATATGGGGATAGCTTTGTAGCTACATGGTAAATATACAACACTATATCTTGCACAGTGGTTATGTTCTTGTTTTTAGTCAGTCTACTTAGGAAGAAGGTAAAGTGGGCTCTTCTGAGTATAGAAAATGTAGTGTCACAGCTGACTAAGGAGTGTAAAACAAAGGAAGCTTTGTATAACAGGATGGCTGAGAATTACATGATAGCAACCTCATATGCTGCGACGACTCAGTGTACTTAAACTTTAGACAGTCAAGTAGTAACTGAATATTCAGCGGATGCAGCAACAACTCTGTCCATCCCCAGATAATCTTTGAAACTCAGAAGTTGGAATTAAAGGGACTAAAGCTTTAGATGAAATGTTGGAGGTGAAGGCATCTGAAAGAATGAAACAGCTTAACCTAGAAAATAACAAAAAAGAAATGCAGTAGCAGCATGAAAAGAAGGTCTTGATATTTTATTAAAGCATTGTGAGTAACTCAGAGAACAATAGATGCCAGGGTCAGTATCAAAATATATCCTCAGTTTAAAGAGAGCAATGACCATGCCATTTTATTTTGGCAGGTGGAAGAGTGTGTAATTATTAGCAGCTTTAATAAAGGTGATGGGTGGGATATTTGACTCCACTGCTCACAGGTGAGGCAATGCATGCTGTGTTCAGAATGTCAGAATGGGTCACTGGAATTCTGTTAAAGTTAAGTACTGTTTATCTACATGTTTTAAACTGATTACTGAAGTTTAAAGAAAATTCAGAGAACATAAGAGAAAGGCAGATTTCTTTGTGTGTGATTCCATTTCAAAATAAGCACTTATTTTCACTGATTATTCAGTGAACATCAGGTCACTAATTTTCAAGTTCTGAGAAAGCATATGATAAGGTAGCAAGCACTCAGTTCTTTGCTTAAAGATATAATGATCTAGTTAGCAGAATGAGCGCACGACACTGGTGAAGAAAGGGGGGAAAGTATAATCTTTATTTAGTCAGCAGGGCACAAAGGCATTAGAAGAGAATACCCAGCAGCATATGTGGGTATAAGGAGATGTATGGTGCATTGTAAATCTTTATAAGAGGTTACAGTTTGTGCAGTAAATCTTTTAAAGTTTGATTTGTGTTACTGTTATTTCGATGTCATGCCAAAGAGCGATCAGAAAAATAGGTTCATAGATAGCTACTGAGCATGTAGTCTAGAACACCATTGAGGAGGCTAA
Source organism: Protopterus annectens (assembly GCF_019279795.1). Classification (NCBI taxonomy): domain Eukaryota; kingdom Metazoa; phylum Chordata; order Ceratodontiformes; family Protopteridae; genus Protopterus; species Protopterus annectens. Next base: position 564,314,480 of record NC_056735.1, read on the forward strand.
TCCAGTTTTCCCCATTGCCTGATAGCAATATCTGATTCTGACTCTTAAAAGAAACTCTACACACCTTTTGTGAAACAAATTCTTCTAAAGTCTTTTTCCAAGCTAAAATCCTGCTTTCTATGTTGAATCTTCACCCCTCACAAAATTGAATTCCCATCCACTCTTAAAAGGAACTCTACTCACCTTTTGTGAAATAAATGTTTCTAATGTCTTTTTCCAACTTGAAATCCTGCTTTCCATGCTGATTCTGTGCCCCTCACAAGATCAAATATTCATCCACTCTTAAAAGGAACTTGACCCACTTTTTGTGAAACAAATTTTTCTAAAGTCTTTTTCCAAGCTAAAATCCTGCTTTCTATGCTGAAGCTGCACCCCTCACAAAATTGAATTCCCATCTACTCTTAAAAGGAACTCTACCCACCTTTTTGTGAAACAAATTCATCTAAAGTCTTTTTCTAAGCTGAATCCTGATTTCTATGCTGAATATGTGCTCTTCACAAGATTGAATTCCCATCCTCTCTTAAAAGGAACTCTACACACCATCTGTGAAACAAATTTTTCTAAAGTCTTTTTCCAAGCTAAAATCCTGCTTTCTACACTGAATCTTTATCCCTCACACAACTGAATTCTCATCCAGTTTTAAAAGGAACTTTACACACCTTTTGTGAAACAAATTTTTCTAATGTCCTTTTCCAATCTGAAATCCTACTTTCTACACTGAATCTGCACCCCTCACAAAATCGAATTTCCATCCACTCTTAAAAGGAACTCTACCCACCTTTTGTGAAACAGATTCTTCTAAAGTTTTTTCAAGGTGAATCCTGATTTCTATGCTGAATATGTGCCCCTCACAAGATCAAATTCCCATCCACTCTTAAAAGGAACTCTACCCACCTTTTGTGAAACAAAGTATGCTATAATGTAGCTGTAAAAATAGTTTTTAACTTCAGTCTTATTGTAAGAGATTATGCTACCAGAACAGGCAGCAGTCTGTTTTTTCCCTTTGCCTAGTAAACCCCTTTCTAGCCCCATCAGTTAATTTCTGAAACACCCCTGATGATTTATTTGTTACCTTACTGGGTCCCCTGCCATGTTTCTAGCAGGTTCGTCTCATTACTATTTCAAGTATGGTCTCTTATAACCTTATAACCAATGTTAAACATTTTTAACTTGAAATGTCACTAGCACACACTCGGATTCTTGTTAATTTTAGTTTTATTTGGCCCTGGTGATTTTTCTTAACATATTACCTGTCCATTGGCTCCTCTTCACTTCTTTTTACATAGCATGGGAGACAGTTTTTCTCACAAATTAGCACACTTAAAATCACTGTAACCCACTCTGTTCCCCTACCCTTCCCCCATTCCCAACCACCCCTGATTACTCTAACTTTATACTTTAACCCTGCTGTAAGGCTCTTCCCACTTTCCAATTATCCAATAATCTCATTTCCCTGTACCAGATATACACACCCTCCCCAACTGCTGTAAGGCTCTTCCCACTTTCCAATTATCCAATAATCTCATTTCCCTGTACCAGATATACACACCCTCCCCAACCTGACCTCAACCTTCTTACATCACACCCCACCTATTTTTCTTTCTAACACCCCAGAACAAGTCACGTTTTCTCCCTCACTACCCCAATTAACATCAGTTACTCTTCTATACCTCATATTTCTAACTTTATTTTCCCTCCTTTTACCTATTTCACTCCTCCCTTATCACTAACACACTTTCTCCTCTCCTCATATCTACTGCACCTCCATTTACATTCTTAACAACTTCTTTCCCCACTATCAGAACTCTACTCTCCACATCTATATACTACACCCTACAAAGTAACAGCATGCCAGTTTACCTCTTCTTAACCCCCATCCTGCTCCTCCTCTCAAGGTTAACATCTTATCACACTACAAGTCTTCCAAAAGTGTAGTGTGTAAAAAAAATATAACAGTAACCAAAATATACATGCACTGGTAGAGAGCCCCGATGGATAAAAAACAGCTTTATTAAAAGCAAACACAGTATTAAGTGCTTTTGTCCCCCAACAAGCAGGGAATTCATCAGACTACAAAAACATTTCCATGCTCAACTTACCTAAATATACTACATAAATAACAAAACAAAACTTAAATAGAAAAATTAAACATTTAGCCAATTAAACAATTAAACAGATTAAAAGCATAGCAAGTCTTTAAAATACACTGAGAATAAAATGTTGAAATTAAGCTTTATTATTTATAACTTAAATTCAATCAGAATATCTGCTATGTCAAATCTTACTTGTAGGCACAAATTTGAATCACTTAAGGAACAAACTGAAGTGTTCATTGGTAATATTCTTATTCGTATAATTGTATATAGTAAACCCATCAAAAGAATTCACTATGTGATTATCATTTTTAGCTACTTCTTGTATAGATCCCTGTCAGGGTAAACCCATCCCGTCCCTTGATGGATCATCATATCTGAATATTGATGTCCTTTCTGAGGAAAGGGCAATATGAATTAGAGTATATGAATACACCAACGATATAAAAAATTGTAAAGAGACAAGTGCATCATACAAACATTCTATTGAATGTACTAATTTCACCAAATTTAGGTTTGATATTATTGACCTGGTAGTCTTAGACCCAAGGGGGGGGGGGTAATTGGAAGAATAGTTTGCATAGCAAGGAACTTTTTTGGCAGCTGTGGTTAGCTGCCAAGTCATCCCCAGGACTAAACAATACCATTCCCATTGCTTCAGTTTTAAAGACCAGGTCTAACAAACTATAACTTTGCAAAGCTTCAAATTTATCTTATTTTAATAATTTGTACTCATCAATCAGAAGTACATGTTTTACTGTTTTGGTAATATTTGACATGTTTTATTAATTAAGACAGTGTGTTTTAATGAATTCTGCTATGATTTTAATCTGTTTAATTGTTCAGTTGGTTAAATGTTTAATTTTTCTAAGCCTGTTAGGAGTTAATGTGCTTGCAAAAAAAGCTGAAAACCAAAATAAATGACAAAATCCGAATGGCAAGAGCAAAACAAAGCAGATGTCCCAAAGTAGCATATAAATATCCTCGATACTTCAGTAGTCCACAGTATATGAATGAATAACCGGTACTGCAACTAGTTCAGTATAAAGAATATATAATTTATTTTTCACAAGCAGGTTAGCGCTTTCACCAGATGGCTTCATCAGACCTACTAAAACATTTCACTCATCAGTTTAAATACAACAAATGGCGGGAAAAGCAGCCAGTCTTAAAGTGAAAGAATCAATATTCATTTTCAACCTGTATAAAAACAACTCAACTGTTCAAATATATACAATAAAACAACAATCAATAAAAATATTCATATATATATCTAATATTTAATACACTAAAAACATAAATCACACTCAATTCATAGATAAAAATATCTAAAATGTATATGCATATCTGAAAAATATGTACATACATATAAACATAGATATATATCAATAAAAAATAAAAAATAAATATTCATGTTACAAAATAAAACCTATGATATATATATGTTAATAGGGGGAAAATAGTGAACTATAATATTAAACAAGAGTGGATACATATCTAGACATGACCAAAGCCTTCAATTTCCTCATCTTGAGGAAAGCTTGAATGAGGACCTTACCATTTAATCCAGGGCTTATGTCAGATCTGAATCTCATGATCCAGTTAGTTTCCCTCGCTTCTGTAAAAGTCTTAATGTCCCCTCCTCTAATACTCCTGAATATATTTTCCACTATTTTGAATCTAAAACTATGCCCCTCTCCTCTCTCTATGACATGTTTTGCTAGGGCATTTGTCATAGATCTTATCCTGATGTGATACATATGCTCACGCATCCTATCCCTCAGACACCTATTGGTCTTGCCAATATAAAATGCGGAACATCCCAAGCAAGATGCTAAATAAACAACATCAGTGGACATACAATTGCCCTTGGCTCGAAACGTGAAAGCACCAAAACCAGAAGGATATATGAATGTAGGATCAGAATCAATCAAAAAGCAAAAATTACAATGGTTGCAAGGTGAAGTGATGCAGGATTCATTGGAGCTATCCTGTCTACTGTCTCTCGGATAACACAACAGTCTCTTCAAATTCATTTTATTCTTATAGACAAATTTAGGTGTAACCCCTATAACTTCTTTTATAATCGGATCCACTGATAAAATATGCCAATGTGTCTTAATTACATCTTTTATAATTGCTACATCTTTAATATAGAAAATTGGGAAAATCACATTATTAGACTCCATTCCCCCTCTAGGCCTTCTGTCTTCCAGAAGGTCATAGTCATGTGTCCTGGTAGAGAAATAAGGAGCTGCTACATTAGATCTCAACTCATTAATATCTAGCATCCCATTAATCAAATCTCTATTACAATAATTCCGTGCTCCTAACCTCTGATGTAAATCATTTAATCCTTTCCTAAAATTCAAATCTATCGGATTATATCTAGAAATACGCACGGCCTGTCCTCTGACAATATTATTATATACATATCCAGGATGCATGCTATGTCGATGTAATAGAACATTCTTATGACAGGACTTTCTGTATAATCCTGTATTAATCATACCATTTCCTAACTTCTCTACATAAATGTCAAGAAAAGGAATCTTATCAGAAGACCAATCAACAGTAAACTTAAGATATCTAGTAACAGAATTCACCTCACTAACAAACTCATCCAATTCATCAGATGTACCTGTCCATAAAAGGAACAGGTCATCCACATACCGTCTATAAAATGGAACAAAACTGTTGTAATTGGTCATCTGAAACATATACCTATATTCCCATTCAGCCATAAAGAGGTTGGCGTAGCTATTGGCACAAGAAGTGCCCATAGCCACGCCATCCCTCTGTAGGAAAATTCTATTATTAAAACAAAAAACATTAGATTCCAATATGACTTCCAAAAAAGTCATCAACAAATCTATTTCCGTGCCGTCTATGTCTGACATTAGCATTGACTATTGGTCTCAGTTTATTCTCTATATAAATGGAGAGAAGTTAGGTCATGTCTAGATATGTATCCACTCTTGTTTAATATTATAGTTCACTATTTTCCCCCTATTAACATATATATATCATAGGTTTTATTTTGTAACATGAATATTTATTTTTTATTTTTTATTTTGTATTGATATATATCTATGTTTATATGTATGTACATATTTTTCAGATATGCATATACATTTTAGATATTTTTATCTATGAATTGAGTATGATTTATGTTTTTAGTGTATTAAATATTATATATATATATATATATATATATATATATATATATATGAATGTTTTTATTGATTGTTGTTTTATTGTATATATTTGAACAGTTGAGTTGTTTTTATACAGGTTGAAAATGAATATTGATTCTTTCACTTTAAGACTGGCTGCTTTTCCTGCCATTTTTTGTATTTAAACTGATGAGTGAAATGCTTTAGTAGGTCTGATGAAGCCATCTGCTGAAAGCGCTAACCTGTTTGTGAAAAATAAATTATACATTCTTTATACTGAACTAGTTGCAGTACCGGTTATTCTTTCATATACTGTGGACTACTGAAGTATCGAGGATATTTATATGCTACTTTGGGACATCTGCTTTGTTTTGCTCTTGCCATTCGGATTTTGTCATTTATTTTGGTTTAATTTTTCTATTTAAGTTTTGATTGGTTATTTATGTAGTAAATTTAGGTAAGTTGAGTATGGAAACGTATTTGTATTCTGATGAAGTCCCTGCTTGTTGGGGGATGAAAGCACTTAATACTGTGTTTGCTTTTAATAAAGCTGTTTTTTATCCATTGAGACCATTGGGATTCACTACCAGTGAGTGTATATCTTATCACACTAAACTTTTTTATCCACCCGCACCACATACTGTTACACACACTACATCTACCTGCTATACAACCCTGCACTTCCCAAACTCCTCTTCCCACATTACTACCTCCTACCTTCATTTCCACAAACTAAAACATCTTGATATTTCTATCTGCTCCACCAAACATAGGCTGAAACCCACTAACTACTTTTCTTTTTTTACTAAACTTACTTTACTTCTTATTAAACTCTTACTAGATGGGAACATCCACCCCCAATGTTGGTCCATCCCCTCCCAACTCCACTATCTCCATCACACTCATAAGAAACCTACTCCACACCTCTCCATCCAAATATCTATCACTTTATTCTATAAACCTTCAAAGTCTTCTTAACAAAATAACTGAATTTCACTCTTGGGTTGCCCACTACTTTTCCAACATCTTAGCTGTCTCTGAAACCTGGCTAAAACTACACATCACAAACTCTGAACTTCAACCTCCTGGCTATAACATTTTCTGGCAAGATAGTCTATCAAAAAAGGAGGAAGTATTGCCATCCTGTATGCAGAATGACTTAATTTTCCTCCTATCCATGCCCCTCCCTGATTTCTCCCAAGAAGAACTGATCTTTCTTAACTGTCACCTTAACCAACACAAAAGACTGGCCATAGTATCCATCTATATCCTCCCTGGCAACAATATCCCATTTCTTGAATATATCTTATCCTAGATCTCACATCATATATCATATGAGACTACCATACTAGATAATGTCAACATTGACTGGAATAAGCTCTACCCTAACTCCCCTAGACTTAGTATTAACCTTTTCAGCTTTAGTCAAATTATTTCTTCTCCTACCTGCATAAATAACAACTCCACCTCCACACCTGATTGGATCCTAACTTCCCACCCTAATCAATACCATAATCCCACTACTCTACCAGACTCATTAAGTGATCACCTCCCTATGTCAATACTAAGACAACGTTCTCAAACCCCTAAAAGCCACCTCTATAGAAATTGCCGCAACCTGTTCAACTTCAATACAGATACCTTCAACAATCTACACTCCCAGGTCAATTGGTCTCAGCTGTATAACCTTCCTCTAAATGATGCTGCTCTCAAATTCAGCAATATTTTCTTTAGCATACTAAATGCCCTAGCTCCGATAAGGAAAATTAGGATCAAACCTAATCACACTCCCTGGATGTCGAAAAGATACCCTCTCTACTATTAAACTTAAAGGCAGTACCTAGAAGCTATGGACTAAGTCAAAATCCCCTCATGTCATCCTCAAATATAAATAACTAACAAATGTCACCAAAAAACTTATTATTCAGGACAAAATAAAATTCTATCAGGAAGCCCAATCCACCCAATTTTCCAATCCAAAAGAAATTTGGCACACTATGAACAACATACTTTATCCAGGGAAACCTTCTATCTGCAACCCTTTCCGTAACAATGCACCAACTGAAACTGCCACTCTTCTAAATAACCACTTCATAGACTCTATCAGAAAACTAACTCCCCCTGATAACAACCAAAAGCAATCCCCAACCCCTTCCACCACCCACCTCCAGTTAGCATTTTCCCTGAAACTAGTCTCCACTGTTATATTAAATCCCTCTTACTCAAACTTAAACCAAGCTCACCCTCTTTTGACAGCTTTCCTCCCCAATTTCTCAAACTAGCTGCCAACTCCATAGCATATCCCATCCCTATCCATATCAACTGTTCCATCAAGGAATCCACAGTCCCCAAAATCTGGAAATCCTTCTATACAATTTCACTTCACAAAGGAGGTAACTCCACTGACCTTTCCAACTCTCCACACTTCCAAAAATTCTCTCAAGTAATGCATTCATAGACAACTTCTCACCTACCATCCACAGCCCTTCTATCTTTTACCTAGACCATAGCAGAAGCAAGAGATAACAATAAACTGGTATCATGTCTCCTCCTTGACCTCCCCAAAACTTTTGATACTGTCTCCCACCCAAAACTCCTCTGAACTAAACCTTTCCACTTCCCCCATTCTCTGGTTTACTAGCTACCTCAACTACAGACAGAAATCTGTTAGATGGCAGGCCTCCCACTCTTCATTCTTACCTGTCCAAACAGGCATTCCCAAAGGATCCATCCTAGATCCCCTTCTTTTTAATATCTTTACTAACAATCTTCACTCCACCTGCAGCTCCTCATCACTAATCCAATACTCTGATGATTCTGCTCTTATCACCCTCTATGATAACCCCACTGAGCTCCACTCTCTCAAACAGACTTCCTTTAATATCATCAAACACTGGCAAATTGAAAACCAACTTATCCTTAACCCAAAGAAAACTAGACTTCTTCTTTTCCTGTTAAAATCTTTTTCTCCACCTTAAAACTTCTTTCAGTCTCTCTTCCCTAGATAACACCATTATATATGCCAACTGCTCTATTAAACTTCAATTGATGACCAACTGAAATGTGACCATCATATCCAACAATCTATCAAAAAGACCAATCAAAAGCTAAGTCTACTGTACAGACACAAAAAAATTCTTATTCACCACTGCTAGGACCATAAGCCTATTGTCTCTCCTCCATACTCTATGCTTTCCCTATTTTTACACACATCCAAGCAAATCTCTTAACCAAACTGGAACAAAGCTGCAACCAGATAGCCAGATTTGCCTGTAATCTCTCCTACAAATCCCATCACTGCCTCGCCCTTAAACAACTACAATGGCTCAAATTCTCTAAACGTCTTCAACCTTCACAGCTCCAGATGGCACACATTATATTTTACAAACCTACAGCCTGTCCCTCCCTGTCTTCTCTCCTATCCCTTTATTAACCCACATTATCTCTCTGTAGCTTTGATCAAGTACTACTTAACACCTACATGCCTAAAAAACTATAGGCAGATTACTGTATAAATGCTCCATATCTCAAATCTGGAACAATCTTCCAACTAATATACAATTTATCCAGTCTTCTTCCCTTTTCAAAAAAGAATTGAAAATCTACCTTGCCAACTCTCCCTCCTGTACCTGTCACCACCCTACCTAATTTCTGCTCCCCATACATTTTGTGACTACAACCTGTTTCACTTTCTTTCTTTCTTTTTTATGTAACCTTATAACAACTAGTCCTATTTGAACCTGAGCAGCCCCACTGAGCTCTCTTACTAATCACCATTTACTTTCTCCATCATCTCTACCTCACCCCTTTTCCCCACTTCCCTATATATTTTCTATTAAATACTTTACCTTTCCACTCTACCTACCTAGACTGGATATTAAAATTATTCTTAGGTCTTATCTTGTAATACTTTCTTTTATGTTTCCCAGCTCTACCTCCATCAGTTAAATTGCTCTACCTTTACTGAATGTTAAACTGTTAGTAATTTCCACTATGGAATCAATGTTTTCTTCATACATATCTCACATATCTTTTTTTCGACTTGTATTGCAACCTGTTATTGTTATTGACATTGTTATTGTCTTTGTGATTGACTTTGTTATTGTTATTGCTATTGTTTATCATTTTTTTTTTCATTTGCTTTGGAGCTTTTCTCCTCGGGTCTCCACTGAAAATGGGCTTTCAGCCCAGTGGATTAACCCAGTTAGCAAAACACAAACAGATAAAAAAACAATAATAAATAAATACGTTACTTGCTCAAGATCACATAGAAACAAATGAAGACTGAAGGAATTAAGCCATATACTGCAGGAAGCAAAAATAAATAGCCTTAATCCTCTGCTTTAACTACCAGACAAATAACACTGAACAGTAAGGCCAAACCCTAAACATTGTTTTTCCTTTAAGAAAAAAAAACATTCTCACAAAGTTCATTAATAAGTCAGACTTATAAGACAACTTCACATAGAAACCAATAAAATGCATGTTTAATTGTAACTTGGTCTTTTATGCAGTAATAATGCATTTCCATCATTGTGGGTAGTCAGTATTATTTTATCATTTGTTAAAGGCCAAATGAATTGATGGCTCTATCACAATTATATGACTTGTTTTTCAGGCTTTCTTTTATTTTTTCAGCTGCAGAGCACTTTGTGACAAGGCCCAGTGCTCACCATAAATCCAGTACTATGAATAAACTGTCTACTACAAATCTCTGGAGAAACAGTTGCAGAGCTATTTTGTTACTCAGGTTCATAGGTAAGTACTCAGCTATCTGCCTTTGGGGTCTTTATAAGCCGAGCCACTTTCCCCCAAAGGTGCGAATCAGATTCTGTACTTTGGGTCTGTAAGGTAAACATCTTAATCATTATGCCAACCAGTATGAATTTTGCTAGCTGTAAGCTTCTAAAATTTATTTTATGATACATTTAGGCCTTCTTTTAGATACAGTAGTTAAGTTATAGACATATTTATATTGATTCCTGAATGTAATTCCTTGTAGTTACCCTCACCCTTCCCACAGTGTAGTGTTAAGGTGTACTGTTGCATCTCATTTCCATGGTTATTCAGCCACCTCTGACTTGGAGCTCGCAAATGACAAATCTGTCTGTAGGATCCTGTTAACTTTGCCGTCTCCATTCTGGACAATGTAGCCACATATAATATACAGCCTGACACAACTCTTGCATAAAAATGACATTAGATTTAATTACAAAACCATAAAGTTCTGCTTATTAGTTACATCTCATGCAACATAATGAAACAAATAAGCAGAACTTTATGGTTTATGCATTTACTTAGCTTTTTTTTCTTATTTTTGTGAACTGCGTTATCCAGTAGATTGTTGTCATCAACCCCCCTTTTCCCACATTTACATGGGATCAGGATGTCACATCAACATAAGTCAATGTGGCCAAATCACATAGAGTCAATATTTACACTGCTGAGTAGCTAGTCCTGTCTAGAAAGTACAAGTTCCATTTTCAAAGGCAGACCAGGGAGAAAAGCCTTATATAAAATATATTGTTCAGACAGTTCTAAATGTCTACATATTGCAATATAAGCAAGTGGGTTATAGATTGTAACATCTCAAGTTGTAACTGGCCTGGATATTTACAGCCAAGGGGATGTATCTGACAATAAATCATTTGTGTTAGTATATTAGGTTAACCTCAGCAATTGTATCAGTAAGCTTTAATTCTTAGAGGAAGGGGAACATATCCCTATTTCAACCCTTGGATCTGCCCTGCACAAGAATTGGAATTACAGTGCATGGAATATGCACAGATAAAACAAAGATAGTGCAATACTCTGTGACAGTGTACGTATATACCAAATGAGTGAATAGCAGCATATTGCAAAGTAACTTCTTTATTTGGTGTCTTCTTGTATTGTTGTATAAGTAATTCTGCATACATATTACAACTCTGTACCACAGAGTTAACATATACAACATTTAACGAATATCACAGCTGGTGGTAAAAAGACAGAAACAGAAATAAGTAAAGGAAGGAAGTTCAGCTGGGACCGCTCTTCAGTAACTAATTTCCTTTGCAGGTGAAGTAAGAGGGAACATCATGGTTAGTTTCCTGTTTGCTAGCCATGCTTCTGATAGTGTTATACAGACCATTCTAATTTTAACAATACAGATTTTCCCCACAGGAATTATAACTTCTGAATTGTTTTATTGGTTGTTTTCCATTAGAGAAGGGTTATGCAGTGGTGCATAACATTTTAGGCATTCGTGGAAGTGGTGCTGTTGTTGGGGGTTAGTTGAGCTAATAATTGCAAGGCTAAGATGAGTAAAATGGATTTTTAGACCATTTCTGAAACAGGCACAGCTGAACACATGCAGGATTACCCACTTGCGGCTGCTGGGGAGAGAGATTACAAATCTGGAGCAGTGGTAATTCACCTATATCAATTTATTTAAACCACTCATTAACCACACTAATTATGCATATATTTTACTTATAAAAAAGTGTTTTGAGAATGTTAGGGGGATTTTGACCTTAGAACTAGTAGCATGTATAAAGTACATCCTGACAATTTAGGGACATCTGATTATACTTCTTTGTAAATCAAACACACTTCATTTGCTTCCTTTACATACATTTTTGGTACATTTTATCACATTCCCACTGCTTATTTGGATCAAGATATTGTTGACTGTATAGTACAATATACAAAGCTGTAAAAACTGCTGTTTTTCCTTGGATTTAATACAAGATGATGATCCCAACCAATGGTTCAGAGATACAAACCCAGATTACAAAATATTTCTGCCTCCTTGGGTTCATTGGCCTTGCAAAATAATACCATATTTATAGCATATAGTATTATTTTAAGTTTCACACTATTATAGAAAGGATGTTAAGTATGACTTAGAAGAGAAGTGGCCCCATGCCTGAACTTTTGGATAACATGTCATTACCTTTGAACCCTTGTCTGAGAGTTCATTTTAAAATCAAGCTAGCGCATTTTGCCTTACACCTGGAACTGGCAGTCTGTTCACAAATCATGTGTTGTTTATAGGTTCATAGGTTCATAGGTTCATAGGTTCATACTAGGCTATCTGCCCTAGGGCATTTATAAGCCTAGCTGGAGTATTTTTGGCTTTCGCCACCCATTTTAAATTAATTTTGCTATGCCCTTTTTCGAGGTTAGTATACTGTGCCTCTGTCTAACAGTGACACAGAAGTGATACCTGGGGTAAACCTACGATCTCCCATCCACTCATCAAGATTCCTCTTGAAGAGAGTCAATGAGGGACTCTGCCTAACCTGGACTGGGATTTTATTCCAGAGTGAAGAGAGCCTCTGGGTCATGAATCTGTCCCTCCAGCATGTCCTATTTATTTCAGTGCTGAGGTTCAAGTCTCTCGAGCCAGAGCTCGATGGGATTTGGATTTTTTGAGGTGCAGCATGTCCATTAATTCCGGGTTGGACATGGCTTTATACGTCAGGCACAGATCGCCTCTGAGCAGGAGGTATGCCACTGAGTAGAGCTGGAGTTTCTTTAACCGGGCAGCATATGGCATCTGTTTGAGCCCTTTGATCCTCTTGGTGAGGTACTTTTGGGGTTTTTCCAGTTGCTGCAGGTGTCTGGTAAGGTACATCCCAAAAGGGGCATTGTACTCAATTATGGGCCTGATGAGGGATGAGTAAAGAGGCACAATGACCTCCCCTGATCTAGATGCATCCCTTCATGATTAGGTGGGCTATATAAAATGTTTTTCTAACCACTTTGGCCACGTGGTTGTCAAATGAGAGATTGCTATCAACTTGGGTCCCCAGGTCCCTAATTACTTCTTCTGTACTTAATGGATTACCACCTATGTGGTAATTTGTGGGCACTTTGTTTTTGCCAAAGGGGATGACTATACACTTTTTGGCATTTAGCTTGAGGCCATGGCTCTGGCACCAGTTGTCTGTTTCTATGAGGCCCTTTTGGAGGATGCTTGTGTCGGCTGGAGAGTCGATTATGGCGCCCAGTTTGCAGTCATCTGCGAACTTGGTCAGCCACAGTCCTTCCGTGTTGGCCTGTACCTCCAAGAAATATATACTGAACAAGAGAGGTCCCAGGACTGAGCCTTGTGGGATGCCAGTTGTAACTGGTTTGGAGTCTGACATGGCTCCAGCAATTCTAACCATGTGGGTTCTGTCCTTGAGCCAGTTTGCAACCCATCTTGTGACATAGGGGTTTATATTTAAGCTGGTGAGCTTATCTATAATGCCCGAGTGGGGTATTGTATCAAAGGCTTTTGTGAGGTCCAGGTAGGCTGTGTGGACCACCTTCCCCTCATCAATGGCCTTGGTGACTGTTTCAAAGAAATTGACCAGGTTTAAGAGGCAGGATCCACCCTTAACAAAGCTGAACTGGGTAGGATCCAGTGTCTGTAGGTCCCCAATATCTTTATTTATGAGGTCCATGATGATCCTTTCCATAGCTTTGCAGACCAAACTAGTCAGGCTTATGGGGCGATAGTTTCAAGGATCCGTTGAGGCACCACCTTTGTGGAGGGGGACCGCTGTTGCTGTACGCCACTCTTTGGGTACATATCCTGTAGTAAAGCTGAGATTGAACAGTAGATTTATGTTTGGGTTTAGCTCTTCTTGGAGTTCATGTAGGACGCAGCCCGGGACACCATCTGGTCCCATTGATGCTGTGTTTTTTGCTTTGGGGAGGGCGGCTCTTACCTGAGCATCTGAGATGTCAGGGGGGCAGCACTCTGCTGGGATAGATACTTACCCTTTTGGTGGGGAGGAGGGGGAGAAGTTTGCGCTGACTTGTCAGCTAGGATGTTGGCAATGTCTGTGGGTTCGGTGTATTTTTTGTCATTTTGGACTAATTCTGAGCATATCTGGGAATTCCCACCCAGGTTCCTAACATAACTAAAGAAAGCCTTGTGATTATCCTTAGTGTTCTGTGCAATTTTTCTCTCAAAGCTGGCCTTAGACGATTTTATGAGTGCCCATAGTTTTTTGCTAATACTGATCAGAGATGCCTTCCCTTTTTGGGATTTTCCTCTATCATGTAGTAGCTTCCTCCTTCTATTGTATAGTTTGTTTATGGCTGGGGTCCACCAGACAGGACATCTGTCTTTGGAGGATTGGGTCTTGGTTTTATTTGGGATTGCATGATCCATGCATTCCTGAAGGTGTTCATAGAATGCGTTTATAAAGGATTCTGCGGTCTGGGCCGTATTTTCCTCAGACCCGGGGGCTTTGAAGGATTTCACCTCGGTTTTGAGGAGTGTGAAATTTGCTTTAGAGAAGTTTTTCACTGTGGTTTTCTGGGCAGGGGGTGAGGTCAGGATGTGAATTGATTTTATTCATTTGATTCACTGAGATATGTCGTTAAGTATACAAGTGATGTTAAGTGTATCCAAGGGGTGGTTACACGTAATTGGAATGTCCTAACCATGGATAGTGCGACTAGGGATATTATAGGTGAAAGACCGAAATTTCTTTATAGAAATTGTAATAATTTAAAAATGATTCTATGTAAAGATTCATTACCTGGGGTAATCAATACTGCTCCCAACAATACGACTCCAGGAACCTACCCATGTAACAATTGCAATAGATGCAAATATATTACCTCTACTTAGGAATATTCTCATCCACACATGAGTTATAAGTTCTCGCCTAGGTTCACTGCCACTTGTGACACAAAGAATGTTATATATCTTGCTCATTGCTCAAGCTGTGCAGCCTTCTATATAGGCCTTACAAAAAGAAAACTTAGTGATAGGATCGGATCTATAACCATTTATACGATATCAGGAAGGGCAATGATAATAATGCCCTGGCCAAGCACCTGATAGAACATCCGACACATTCTTTTTTTCAGTTTCGAGTACTAGAGATAGTGGCCTTGAACCCAAGAGGTGGTGATGCGGCGAATAGGTTAGCTAAGGCTGAATTAAACTGGATTTTGAAAATGGGGGCACATTTACATCCAGGTCTGAAAAACTTTATTTCTATTAAACCTATACTCTAAATGCACTTGATTATATGTATCTCTTATTCCTTATGATCTTTAAGGGTCAAATCTGTTCTCATCATGCTGAAGGGAGATAACGTTGAAGTACAGAAGTTTTTGGCCTATTCATACTGGCCAACAGCCATGACTGTGTGGATGTTCATATTGTATGAAGATCTTCACTCCATATGAAGATACATTAATATATGGAGATTCATTATGCTATTGAAGCTTACAAATATTTTTCGACATTGCAATGATGTTTATAATATTATGGTCCTTCCAAACAATTTCTAGGACCTTCATTTCAATCATATATTTTAACGACATATGTGTTAAGATTGACATGAGCATATACACATATCCTATACATCTCTATAATAAGTATATATCTATATATTTTATTTGCAAGATACATCCGCAAGATATATATGTTACTATCAGCTATGGTTAGATTTATGTCTTTTATATACATAGTTTATATTGATATGTTACACCTGAATCTCAGATGTTACATTAGTGAATTATTATTATTATTATTATTATTATTGTTTTTTAAATGCAATTACATAGGTCTATATAATCATAGTTTTTTATACATAGTATTTTAGTGAATTATGTTCATGAACCTGTAAGGACTTATGCTAGTATCAATATATATGGGATTCTGGTTGATACATATGGACAACTGCTTGTGTCACAGGTCACAACAATGTTCTATATACACACATTTGTTGATATATAGAGGTAATTAATTTGTCCAGTATTTATTGATATATATAATAATCCAATATTTTAGTTGTACAAATATATATATGGACACAAGATTTTGATTTAGATCAAGGTATTTTAATTCGTTGAATATTATCTATTTATATATAGTTATCGTCATGTAACACAGTGAATAACGTCTTTTGAGATTACTAGTATGAAAGGAAGTTGCACCAAACAAGCAACTCCTACTGCGCACCTTACTCTACGCAATAGCGTAACTTCGTTCAATGGATTATTGGCTGCAAGTTGCTTTTCAGGTATTTTTTGTAATAAATGATACATATTTGTTTATTTTAAGTTTATGTGTTGTCTATTTAGTCACAAGAATCAGGATATAGTAAGCTAACAATAAATTCATAGCAACTTTATTTACGTGCTGGATGGCTATTTATGTTCTGCAATAATGTCGATCTATTGGTTGCCTGGATGGAATCATTTACGCCGGGTCCAGGCATTTAACAATGATCATCCAGCATTTATCGCTACAAGAGAAGGGAGAGACCCCTTTTTTAGATGTAATCTGTTATACGAACATGGTTTGCTATAAGGTTGTTCCAACTTGATACATGTGCAACAATTTTATATTTACAAAAGTGACAATATTAAATGTTTGGTTTAAAGTGTTTATGTCGTAATTTTACACTTGACATTCCTTACGCACGTAATTTCAATGCGCACTTTACTGTTGTTTATGATGAAATCAAGAAATTGACAGCATTATGCATCTAGTAATTATTGCAAATAGTTTAGTGTGATCATGATGAAGGATAGCATTTGAAAAGCAATGTTTATATTTATTCATTTATCTACGCTATGATCAAGTTGTGTTTATGTTCAGGATGTTGTTGATATAGCGATATTAATTGTTGGTAAGGTTTTACAATCTAAATAACTAATTGATTGATTGAATGATTGTTTGTTAATTTATTCACTCTTCCCGCCTTATTTGATATAAAATAGGGAGAGTTTTTATATGTTTTTATATCTGAAGAAGCGTAGGTGATCCTACGCGAAAGCGCTTATTCTGTTCTTCCATGGATTAAACATATTTTATCTTTACTACGGAGATTCTGTGAGTGGCTTATTTGGACTGTTACTTGGATTGTTATATGTTGATCGTGGTTAGACTACCGTTTACTGCTGTTACATTATTCCTGAAGGTGTTCATAGAATGCGTTTATAAAGGATTCTGCGGTCTGGGCCATATTTTCCACAGACCCGGGGGCTTTGAAGGATTTCACCTCGGTTTTGAGGAGTGTGAAATTGCTTTAGAGAAGTTTTTCACTGTGGTTTTCTGGGCAGGGGTTGAGGTCGGGATGTGAATATCCAGTGAGATTAGTTTATGGTTTGATCTTACCAGTGAGGGATACACTTCTGGTCTGGAGCATAGAGTCCCCATGTTGGTGATGATCAGGTCCAGTATGCTTTCTCCTCTTGTGGGAGTGGTAACAAGTTGTTCCATAGCATTTGAGTTTATAAATTCTAGGAACCTTTGGGCTAGGGTGTTGGAGCTAGAGTAATGCTCCCAGTCTATGTTTGGGTAGTTGAAGTCGCCCATTATAATAGTGTTTGGAGAGACCTTCATATTTTCCAGTGTTCTCAGGAAGGCTGAGTGGGGTTCCTGGGTTTGGGAGGGTGGTCTGTAGCAGGCTATAAACTGGAAGGCAGTCTTACCCACTGTTAGTTGCACATGGATAGTCTCTGATACTTCGTGCTGTGCCACCAACCTGGAGGTGTGGGTATCTTTGATGAATATTGATACTCCCCCTCCTTTTGTGGTTCGGTCCAAGTTTTGGGGCCGAAAAGCATGGTATGAGGTATAACCTGGTAGTGCTGGGGTGCTCTCGGGAGTATTGAACAAGGTTTCTGTTACTGCACAGATATCGATGTTCTCCATGCTAAGGAGAGTTTCGAGTGCGTGCATCTTGAGGTTTAGACTTCTGGCGTTGAGTAGCATTACTCTTAGTTTCTTATCCCTTGTGATACCTATGGAGGTGGATTTGTCTTTTGAGCCTTGCCTAAAAAAGGCACTATGGGGGTAGCAGGAGCCTTTGCCAATATCCGAAAGCCCAGGGGTGACAGGTGCAAGCCGTTCCTAGCGAAGCATCGTGGCTTGTCGAGCATGTCATCCCAGGCTGACAGGCATTGGATCCCCTTTGAATGACACCAATACTTAAGCCAATTGTTGAAATTGATCATCTTGTCTTCATATTGAGGCATCATTCTTGGTGATGGTAAGATGCTACTCAAGGTCATGGTCATACCGGCCTGGGATACATGCTCAGAGAGCTCCTCTATGTTTCTTTTCATGTAGTCCAGGGAGGTACGTCTCAGGTCATTCACACCAGAATGGACAATGACTGAGTCATATTTGTACTCGCCTTGGAGTGACCTGAGTGCTTGTGTTATGTGGCGGATCCTAGCGCTCGACAGGCAGCTCACCGTGTCCTTCTTGTTCAGCCTGGTGAGCGGGACGTCAGTGTGCGTGACGATAGAGTCACCTATTACAAGTGTATCAGGTGTGTTGCTTAGCCTTAAGGGCTGTGACTGTTCGGCACACTGGCTTTGTGAGCTATGTGTTGCACGTGTTTGAATAGGTATTTATAAGGACTTCATAAAATGTGGTCACTATGCATGTCTTTATCTTACATATTATGATAGTTTTAAGTGTGCAAGATTTACTGAGAGTCATTATCTGAATCACTTTTATGATATACTTGGTATACTATATAGTATGCAATGTCTGATTTAGTAATGAAGTATTGATGACTGCAATTTGCAATGAAGTACTATGACAAGGACTTCTCTCTACTGATCTTTAATGACTGTTAATTATGCAGATGTCTATAACTGGCAGCAGGGATTTATCATACAAGATTTAGGTGGTTACAGTATATGTAATATATCTCCTATAGTTGAAGCAAACCATTAGGTACCTTCACTAATGGGTGGAAGGTGGTTTGCTATTGTCCAGATAGTGCAAGAATGTTTTAAAGCACTCTGATAAGCAATTTCTAATACTTCATTTTGTGTAGGCCTTTGCTACTAAAAATATAGCTTATAAAATGGGAAATAGCAAATGTGACATGATGATCACTTACAGTGCTTGTTTAGATAACAGGGAAGTACCAAGTCAAAAATATTTTCCTTGCCTCCATGTTTCCTAGTATGTATTGATATGGAACTAAAATCATTATTTAGGTTTCTAGGAAATGACAGACTACAAAAGAAAGGAGGTGGGGTAGCACTCCTATACTCTGCATCCCTGTTAGTGACCCCTTATACCAAACCCTTCTCCAAATTTGGTAAGGCAGAAATGATGCCAGCCCTACTTCATCTAAATAAGCAGAAACTCATATTAATCATCTCCCTCTATATCCCCCCTGGCGATAATGTCTCATGCCTTGAAAACATTCTCTCATGGGTCTCCTCTAACATCACTCATGAAACAATAATCCTAGGTGACAGTAACATAAATTGGTCCACAATTCAATCTCCCAGTAACTTACTCAATATTACCTTGTATAACTTTACACAACTAATCAGTACCATTACCAAACCTTCAAAGACCCCTTCTACTGGAAGTATAATAGACTGGATTGTTGTGTTACACCCTCACTATATCTCAGATAGTGGCACTCTCCCAGACCCATTAGCTGACCATTCCCCCACTTTCGCCCATCGCCTCCCTTCTTCCACGCAACAAACCCACAATTATATATCCTCTAGATGTCTAAAAAACGTTAACCCTAAAACTTTAATAAATACACTTAAAAACTCAAACTGGACACCATTAAAAAACCTACCCCTGGACAATGCTCTTCCCTATTTTAACTCCTCTTTCATAGACCTACTCAACTCTTGCTCCCCTAAAAAACCAAACGCATAAAAAGCGACCCTGTTCCCTGGTTAACTAAAACACGTTAGCTATCATGAGACTTCGTGACAAAGCATGGGCATGATACCAGAAACAAAAAACGTCCAATACCTTTACGGAATACAAAACATTACGTAATAAAGTAAAAAAACGTATTACCTCTGACCGCAAAGCATTCTTCTCTACCCTCTATGCCAACCACAATACCAATCCCAAACTATTTTGGAAAGGTATTTCTTCTCTCCTACACCCCGGTAACTCAGAAAACCCCTGCCCAAACCCAGAAGCAACTGACTTAGGCTTAACAACCCAATTTAACTCCTTCTTTATTGACTATCAACAAACTAACACAATCCTTCACCAATGACTCTGTAATTCCTCCCCACCGTACACCCTTCACCAACAACCCATCCCCACCTAGCAGCCTATGCCCCCAACCCCCTCCTTTTACCATTAATCCCATCTCCACATCTATCATAAAAAAACTCTTACAAAAACTAAAACCTGGCTCCAATGCATCTGATGAAATCCCCTCCTACTTCTTAAAAATTGCTGCCTATGTCATCGCCCTGCATATCACCATACTAATAAATTGGTCTATCCTAGAATGCCACGTCCCACAACTTTGGAAGAAAGCCTTTATCATCCCTCTCCATAAAGGCGACAATAACAATGACATCCCAAACTTTTGCCCTATTGCCATTCTGTCCCCTATTTCCAAACTACTTGAAAAGTGTGTCCATCAACAACTCTTACCCTACCTGATCAACAACCAGCTTCTTACCCCCACATGACATGGGTTTAGACCAGGCCACAGTACCTCCACAGCCCTACTCTCCTTCCTCAAAATAATCAACAAAGCCCCTGACTCTGGCCACATTGTATTCACTCTTTTTCTTGACCTCTATAAGGCATTTGACAACATTTCCCACAACCTGCATCTCACCAAGCTCTCTAAACTTAACTTAAGCCCTACCTCTACCCAGTGGTTCTCAAGCTACCTGACAAACTGGCAATAAGCAGTTAAATGGAAAAAAGCTATATCACCTTTCCTTAATACATCCACACGTGTCCCCCAAGGATCCATTCTAGGCCCCTATTATTCAATATATTCATAAATGATTTCTATCATGCCATCCCTCACTCCAGCCCCATACAATATGCCGACAATTCTACTATAATCTGTCTCTCCCCTTCCCTTACAACTCTTAATATTCTAACTCAAGCAGCTTTCTCTGCCACTAAACAGTGGATGCTCAAAAAGCATCTAGCCCTCAATGCTACCAAAGCAAAACACATGTTATTCAATACCTCCAAAACCTCTTCCCTAAACACACAATCCTTCATAATAACTAGCAAAAATAATAATAGAACTTGTCTCAGAAACTAAACTTCTAGGTGTTATTATCAATAAACAGCTAGAATTTGACAAACGTCTGAAATCAAATATCAAAAAGACCCATCAAAAACTTGGTATGCTTTGCTGCCACAAATGCTTTCTCTCACCCACCACCAGGATAACCTTAGCCAACACATACCTCATCCCATCCCTCTTATATGGTGCATCTGTCCCTACCAACCTACAAGCTTCCCTCATATCAAACCTCTCATCCTGTTATAACAAAATATCCAAACTTGCAGCAGGTCATAGAGCCTCTACACATCACTGCAATTCCCTTCACCAACAAAATTGGCTGGAACTACCAAACCTCCTCACATATACCCAGCTCATTCAAGCACATAAGCTCATTCAGAAACCATCCCTCTGCCCCTCCCTTGCAAATACCTTTGAAATGCACAAACCAGGGAGACTCTTAAGATCCAATTCCCAAAACCTAATTAAATTACACAAACCAACACGTCAGCAGGGAATCAACTAATGTCCTTCTCTCTTGCACTCCTCTGAAACTCTCACCATTCCTCTATTCACATCACCAATAGTCTCCCCTTGTTCAAAACCTCACTGCACTCTCAGCTTACTTCACAATGGATATGTTCTTGCTCCCATCCCACCTAACACTGACTACAGTCACTTCCTAATGTGTTTATACTCATTTGCCACCTGTCACTACCTACTAAATTTCATTATGTTTTGCAATATATCTCAATTAAGCTATTAACTACTACAAACCTACCTCAATTGTAAATACTGTTCTATATATATATATATATATATATATATATATGTGTGTGTGTGTGCGTGTGTGTGTGTGCGCAAAAAAAGTATATATACATATATATATATATATATATATATATATATATACATTCTAAATTTCTATATATATATATATATATATATATATATATATATATATATATATATATATTCCCTTTCTGTCTTAAGAAACATGTGTACTACTTGACTTCTACTATTCAACATATGTAAATGAGCAATTACAATGCATTTGTGTACAATTTGATTTATACTATGGAACATATGCAAGTGAGTAATTACTATGTATATATATCTTATTTGAAATGTATTTCTTGGATCTGTGCTTCCTTTCACTATCTATTTGTATTTTTCTGGATCCTTTCTACCCAGGACTCCATTGAATATGGGCCCCAGCGGCCCAATGGACTATCCTGGCAAACAGACTGCAAATAAAAATAAATAAATAAGGATGACTGTTTCTGAATTTTATTTTATGTAATCCATGTTAGGTTGCCCCTGGGTACAGACAGAGGCATCATGGAGAAATATAGAGATCCACTTGTGGTTTGTTTTGTAATCAGCATATAGTACTGAGCTTGTAACTATATTCCTGTGTTCATGGTAATAGCACTGTCTGCCACACAGTGTATAGTTTAGGATATTTGCACCTAATTCTGCAATTTAATATATCCTACCTTGCCTATACATTGTATAACTTTGTCACTGCCATTCTCACACTTAATTTGAGGGTTTTTTGTGTACAATGTAAAACTTAAACTATCAGAATAGATGGGATCAATAAAGGCTTGCACTTATTTAACTTTATTGCACACACTTCTGCCATAAATTTAATTGCTTTCAATAACTATGCATATACGCAGACACCTTGGTGATTCATTTGAGGAGTATAGCAAATAAAAGCTACATGCATTACATGATTATTCTACTGAAAAACCATGACTTAGCTAAGCAATTTGAAAAGCCATGTGAGTTGGTAGTATGCATACAGCTAGAATTGTATTTTCTTTTATTTATTGTTAGAATTTTAGGTAATGCTGAGGACACAGGTGCTTGGGATGAAGATAATTTGTTAAATTATTGGTTTGGTTAAGGTTAAGGATCTGTTTTTTTCCTCCAGAACTTGGCAATTTATAATGCAATGCTATTCTGTAATATAGATTCTTTGGTCATTAGTAATGTAATAGTAGAAACTCATAAAAAAATTGCAGTGAATTTGCAAAACTGATATGACTGTAGTATGCTGGCCATGTGTAGCCATGCATAACTAAGAATGATATCAAACATTATCAATATTTTGATAGAAATAATAGTGTTATTATGGGGAGAACCTCTTGAATGAGATGAAATGGTGTGTGAGGGTTGTATTGTCCTTTAAGTATGAATGATGTTAAAGAAATTTTATTTTGAGAACCTCTGATAAATGGTGAAGCTTTTTTTCTTTCCATTCATTCTAGCTATCTCAACAGAGGACTTTTATAAAGACTATAGACTGTGAGTCCACGTTCTGTTAATAATTGGTGTAACTCAAATAACAAAGATGAGGTACATCTATTCATAAATTTAACTGATGTGCGTCAATTTGTTTGTTTGTTTGTGTCTTTCGGCTTATCCCGGTTAGGGGTTGCCACAGCGGAACTCCGGTCCGCTAATGATTGGTAGAAGATTTTTACATGCTGAGTTACCAGCCCTGATGCACAACCTTCAACAAAGGTACGCCCCTTCACCCCTGTCTCCCCACAGAAGAGGCTTTATCTGAGAATCGAATGGACGTCTTGCTGTGAGTCGACAACGCTACCACAGCACCACCCAATAGTGTTCTTAAATTGTTTTACTTGGTGCGTCTGAAAAATAGCCAGCTACCCATTTTAACAACAACAATTTAATTCATGTTTCTCACTTATAAGGAACATCACCTGATTTTCAGGTGTATGTTTCTGAATATTTAGCTTTTTACATATTTGTTTTAAAGATGAATGGTATTTTTTGCTTATATTGTTAAGAAGAAAATAAGTCTGACAGTAAGACAACTTCCCTGTACTCCCACTCTGCACTGTTTTCACAGGGTAAAACTCACAGCAGTCTGTATATATACCATGAAGGTAGAAAGCACACAGTCTGGTAGGCCTCAAAAGTATAGCCATTATGCTAGAGACTACACCATACATAATGTAATATTTTCAGCAAACATTTTCTGCATATATATATATATATATATATATATATATATATATATATATATATATATATTCATAAAATTAAAACAAAGATGGCATTTTTAATAACAATTCTTGTCTTGTATGAGGACTAATTTTTGGATAGAGAATATCTGAAATATTTGACTAATGCCTTTTATCACGTGTGGCATCTTTTCATTCCATTTATACTGTCTGCAAACCTGTGCAGATGCTGTTTTATATTTTCATCATTTCACATTTGTGAATATAAAATACCATTGGGACCAACACATTTGCCTGATTACCAAGGGAATAAATGCAGTATATGAATAACTATTCAGTATATGTAATTTGAAGTATTTTATTTTCCAAATAATCTGATTTACAGAGAATAACTCATCTTTTTGTTATCTGCTGAATTTATTTTTGTTCAATATAAAATATCCATTGGCTTTGGAAAATATTACCTTTATTTCACCGTGTTTGACAGATTATAAACTATTTGGCTTTATTACATCAAGAAGAAATACAAATGAAAAGCATTAATGACATATAGCAGGTCTGCTGCATTTAGTTCACCCATTTTAAGATAATAACAAAAATAGACTGTAAAAGCAGCATAGCATTTAGAAAATGAATTTACTAACCACAACCTAACTGGCAAATGTTTTTTTAACAAATGATCCAGCCACAGTTATTATATTATTACTACATTTAGTTTAGTGGGATGGCTTTTTGCCAGCCTCAATGCTTCTGCTTTTTATAATCTGGAGATTGTAATGAAAAACATATCACAAATGAGGAGAGGCTTATGTTTTGACGTAATGTCTACAGATCAGTATACAGTGTTATAGATTAGAAAAATATCATTTCTGACCATCTTTAAATGGATAATACAAGAGAAAATTAAAACAAAATGCAGCAAATCCTGCAAAAGCAGAAACTCATTTGACTGCTTGTGTTTTCATTTTCTCTTGCATTATCCAGCTTATTGTAAACTTTGAAAGACTACATCATGTATGTAGCAGTCCATAAGTCTGTATGAGGGCAAAGTGCCACCTTTAGGCAGACACATACTTTGTTATAGCTCAGTCTACATTTTAGAAGCAAAACAGAATACAAATCCCTGGTTATGCATATCATGGATCTGTGCCATCAAGACGGACATATATAGTCACTTACTAAAAAGATGTAGCAAGGCAGCTTTCAAGATGCGATAACGTTTTAATGTTGACATCCTTTCTAGAAGCAACTAACCATATTTTTGCTAGTTACTGGAAGCAGTCATGGAAAAAAAATAAGATTAAACAGCTAGTATTCTCTAGGATGGCTTTCTTTTAAAATCATTTTGTTTATATTTCAGTGGCACTGACAGTCAGCATTCTCATTTTCTGGCTTTAACCCATGATGAGACTTTTGAAGATTTTCACTTGCACAGCCATTCCAAGAAAAACTGCCTCCAGATGGTCCTAATGTTATGTTTTGTGCCCTCTGTCTATCGTCATGGTAGCTGTTAGTTTGTTATAAGAAACCCACGATAGAGAAAATCTCTGAAAAATATCCAGAATGACTTGAATCATCAGACAAAATGTAAAACTTTGATGTGCTTTCTAAGGCAGAAGAACTGAAATTAAAGGTTTAATTTTGTAACATAATGAGTGATTACATTAATATGCTGTACTTTTCCATGCAGTGTGTCTGCATCTGTCTTTCTACTTTGTCTGTCTTTTGCCATTGAATTATTTTATCATTTTATGTACAGAAAGTATGGTGAAAGGGGAATATACAAATATTCTATTTAATATTTCTCTATTAGCCATATTTCATTTGGTTTTAAATTAATAATCCGGCCTAATTATTATCTTTCTGAAACCTCATGTATTCTAAAATGCAGCCATTCTAATAAGTTAGTACATCTCATTTTCTTTTGATTTTATTTTTAAACATAAGAATGTACTGTAAAGGCTTTGGACTATTTTCTATGTCTTAAGTAACAGATACACAGTCTTGTTAAAAGGACAAATTAACTTATATAAAAGACCTCACAGGTATATTCCACATATTTACAAGCTTGGACTTTTCTTAAATTGAATAGTGTGCCAAGACAACCCAGTGTCATCACCAAATGCACAATCACTAACAGATTATATTTTGTATCTTACCAGCCTTTGGTCATCAGGCACCCTCTTTATACTATTAAACTGCTCATTCCACCAATGCATTATATGCCCATTTCTCCTTGGGAGACTGCAGAGTTGTAGCTGTATGTTGATGAAATGATTCACCAGTTGAAAGGATAAATGGTTCAATGAGGTATTAGACACCACAGCTAAGCATGAATAATAAAATATTAAGAATAGTAAAACAGAAACATCATTAAGGTAATTTGTTTTATAATGTTGACTGCATAGTCATGTTCGGTCAAATACTTTCAAGGGAGCAGTCATGCTTGTGATGAATATGTTACAGCTCAAGAAATTCATTGCATGTAATCTACTTTGTGAGCCTGATGTTTTAACCATATAGAGAACCTGGTTTAATCTGTTAGTCAGTGAATACAGTTGCATATTTTGGTATATTTGTGACTTAGTGTGTGTGTGTGTGTGTGTGTGTGTGTGTGTGTGTGTGTGTGTGTGTGTGTGTGTGTGCGTGTGTGTGTGATATCTTAGTTAATGATCACACATTTTCTTGATTAGGTAATTTTATTGATGGAATGAAAAAAAGACCACCGAAAGTATCAGCAGTTAAAAGTTGCAGCACAAAACAGACTTAAAGCTGTAAATTAAACAGGCGCACAAGGTTACAAGCCATTCATACAGTTGAAAAGTATCGCTCAGCTATACTTTTGTAAATGGATCCACAGACAACAAGAGTCAATTATTTCTTAAAATAGAATTTCTTTTATTTATTTATTTATTTATTTTTGAGAATTATAAATCAATGTCTCTGATTCTTAATTGGAAACTCAGGCATATTGGCTTAAAGAGCAGGTGCACTATAGTCTGTTTTATGTTTTTAAAATCACACTAGACTTCCCAAATTCAGTCATATCTTCCTATCCACTCTTTGTTTGGCTATGAATTTTGTGGCACAATGCCAAAATCTCCATACTTTTTACTCAGCTCAGACTATTTGCTGGCCAGGAATTGGTGGTGCCACCGGACTGTGTTACAGAATACACCTATTCTTGAACTCAGTGGATTCAAACAAGCAGACAGGTGTGAGCTTTGGCCAGACTATGTGCAGTGTGATGGAACATACTGGGTGACGTTGTACTCAGAAATGGAATGGCTATAGCATTAAGCTTCATCTTCAGAGACTGGCAGTTGCTTGTTTTTTTTTTGGTGAAGTCACTGGAAGGAGGTAATTTGTGATTAGAGTGAGCTCCCTGCCCAGCAGGTAATACAACAGGGATTCTACAGCCTACTTCCTGGTCAAACACTTCCTTTCAATGCTGACACAGTCTCTAAGCCAACTTTTGAAGAATCTATATAGACATCACATGGCTGAGGTAAGTCATTTAAAACCAAGACCAGATATACAAAGAAGCAGTTCTTAACCTTTTGGAAAGCCTTCCCAGTCTCAGAAGTCTGACCTGCTCTGGAATGTTCCTCTTTCTGTGGCTGGTAACTGGGCATGCTATAGAGTCTAACCATGGAATACATTTCCAGTACTACCTTACTAAATCTAAAACTATGCTTTCCAGCTTCTTAGTTTTTTTAAGTCTGATCCACTTCATACTGGCTTATACATTTTTCTTTTAAGTCTTTATTTGGCATTTTGCTGTCACATTTCCCATGCGTCTCATCTTGATCATCCCTATTTTACTCTGAATGCTAATGGCAAACAACAAAGAAAGCACTGCTTGCAGTAAAGGAAGATGGGAAACCCAGTCTTCTGAACAGAAGACAACGCCATCCATAGAATAACTGCCTAATGATGTTTTATGCTCTGGAATGTGGATCTCCAGGTGACAAAATGGTAAAACCATATGCAGAAACAACCCATCAGCAGTGGAGAAACCTGATTTTTTTTTAGCATTATCTGTTAAAGGAATTTCTCATTACCCTCTTTTGTGATGCCCAAGGTGTTCATAAACCTAACCTTTTCCAACTGCTTTAACAGGCTTCTTTTGTAAGCATAAGATAGCCATGAAATATGAAAATTTCATTACGTTTTCTGAAATGATTGCAGAACTAGACTATGCCATCAAGTTTTGTAACCAAGACAACACATCTGTTGCAATCACTGGTGTATTCTTTCAACATCCCTTCATTTCTGAATCTTTTTTCACTTTTCTTATAGTCTCTTTTTGAGCATATGGTACCTGGTATAGCTTTTTGTTGCCCTTTCCCTAAGAGGCTGCCTCTGCATTGTTCTTAGCAAGACATGCAATCCATTAAAATCTGAAAATATCTGTCTATGCTACAGAACAATCATATGTACTTCCTGCTTTTGAAATTTAGAGAGAAAGAAACAGAGAAGCACTTTCATATACTATCATAATTTCACAATCTCCACTTTTGGAACTTGAGTCCATTACATTTTATATGCTTTCCTTCAGGATTTAAGGACAGTTGTATGATTTATTTGTTCAACAGCCATCTTACTCTTTTCTAGCATTGTAATTAACTTCATTTGTTCATTTATTAATCTCATAAGGCCCGTGTCATTGGCAAAGAAACTTATTTTCAGACTAAGGTCCAAAACTAAAACTTGATTCCTCCTCACAGAATTCTCTGCTCCAGTCATTCTGTTTTACATTATCTGTTGGCTAGCTTGAGCAAATTTTAAGTGCTCACGCCATACTGGCATCAATGTCGTAAGTCATTCCTGACATTATTCTTTCATGAAGGTTCATATAATGTTTTATAACATTTTAAAAGGTGCTCTTTCCTCTTCCCACATCTTTTTTCTCTGTATCTAAATGTTCCTGATGTATTTTGCCATAAAATAACTTAAAGGACTAAACAACATGGAATCTTTTGTCACATCAAAGTGAATAACATTAAGTAAGACAACAGTTTATACCAGGCTTTCCCATTTTTATCCATTTCTTTTTTTAGCATAGACTTCAGGGTTCAGTTAAAACATTCTACTAACATTTCTAGTGGGAATGTTACACAGATATATTTAGCTATTTAACCTGAAAACTCGGGCACAGTTGTTTTATAACTTTTGAAATGAAAAATGCACCCTTGTTTATTAAGATTTCCGCCTGTGAAAATAATAAAACTAGTTCCATGGTAATTGCTCTGAAGTTAGTTTTTAAGTTGAACTATTTCAGGAAATTTGGTGGTAGAGTCCACCATAACCAGCATATTCTGGTGTGTACTGCTGGATCTAACAATTAGCCCCACTTTGTCTATTGCAACTGTCTCAAAACAGATTTCAGTCATGGGTATAGGGATTGAAGAACTTCATAACCCTTGGCGATGGGCCATTCTCTTGCACTCTGGACACCTACTAGAAATATTTTGAACTTCTTTTATAATATCATGCCAGTAGAATATATCCTGCACTCCTGCTTTAGTTTTGGCAACCACTAAGTGGCTCCCCAAAACATGGCAATGTGCCAGTTGCATGACCATTTGTTGAAACAGCTTAGATAAAAGTGGCTGCCAAACAATCCCTCCTCTTTCACTGGCAACAACATACAGAAGAACATTTTCTAGTTAAAAATAAGGTAGGCTGGGAGTCCTTTATGAGTATCTTGTACTACTCAAGAAATCTTCTCTCTTGCATGACTTAGGTTTCCAACCTTCCAGTGGAACTTAATCAACCTACCCAAAGTCTGGCCAGACTAGGATCATTTGAGGTTGACTGAACTTCCAAAGGCAATAGCAACATGAACTAGCAATAATAATGCATTTGGTATTTTACCATGATGAGAGTACAGGACAGTGTTCTAATCCACAGCAATTGACCAATATTTTAGATTTCAGACTGCAAAATAAACTTATGACTAAATATCTGTAGAGATTTTATAAGTCAGCTTTCAAACAGCATGCTGTTGCTACCAATATGTATAGATCACCAATGACAAGAAAGCAACAATCAATAACAGGTTTCTAGAGGAGGATCATAGCCTGCAACTGGACGTAGATGAAAATTGACTCTTGAATAGACTCCTTACAACCTCTGTTAAAACTTTTACATCTGGCAAGACCTCCATCTTACTGAACTCATTGACTTCTTCAAAACCTTCAATGAAGAATTAGCATCCATTTTATAAAACTAGCTGTGACAGCAGTGAAAAAAGAAAAAAAGGAAGGCTAACTTTCATATTCTTTATATCAGGTTTCTGCTGTTTTTTTTTTTTTTTTAAGAGAGATAAAGACATTGTGCAACCTAATAATGACAGACCCATGTAACTACTGCTGTCGAGGCATATGTTCAGAGACTTGAAGATATTTTAACCAACCTAGTCACATTTTGCCATGTATGTTTATTACAGAGAAGAAGAGTGGGCATAATTAAACATAACACAAACTCTACAAGAATGATAAGCTGCTGTAGTCTGTGACTTTCTCAAATATATGACACTAAAAGAGTGGGGGCTGGACTCAATAGACTGTGTGTGCATCTCAGCGCGATGTGCACATGGTAGCGCACTGCTTTGCAAACATTGTGGCATGCTAATTACAACATAAGCAGCTGAATTGTATGCTAATTAACCCATCAAAGATGGAGGAGCGATTCAGTAAACTATAAAGCAATCATATACACTTGATGCAGGTTTTGGCCTTGAATTCCAAAAGCTATTGGAATATAGCCATGGAAACAACATGGGAACAATGTTAGGGGCTGCTGTTGCTGTTATACATGTGTATGGGCAACCGGCCCAAGTCTATACTGCTGTAGTTGTTACTAGGCCTTGTCCAAGACTGAGAGGGGTGATTAGACCCCATTTAACTTTTCATGATCTGCATGAGGTGGAAATTGTAGAGTGCTACAGAGTAGACAAAGACACACTGCAGGAGCTCTGCTACCTCTTTAGTCCTCAACTGAGAGCAAGGGCAAACCAAGGTGAACCAACAGCTGTGGAGACTAATGTGTGTAACAATTAGAATATTAGCTACAGGAACCTTCTAGAGACCAACAGGGTATATGCTGGAGGTGTCACAGGAATCAGCATCCAGGCTCTTACATCTATTCCTGAATCCTATGCTACAACATGGTAGTGACTGCATGCATTTTCCCCATACTTCTGAGAAAAGAGCTACCACCATTTCCCTGACATGTTGGGTGCCACAGACTGCATGCACATTGAAATCAAAGCACCACACATGGAACAGGGAAGGATGTACATAAACAGAAAGGGCTTCCACTCCATTAACTGCCGGGTCATATATAACACTAAGGGAATCATCCTAAATGTGTGTACTGGCAATCTAGACAGTTACCATGACTCCCATATCTGGCATAACTCTCAATTGTATCAGTGGTTTTCTAGGGGGGGGTACCCCAAAAGGTTATTTACTGATGCATACAGGGTACACACCCAAGCCATGGCTGATGACACCTATCAGAAATGCTCACCCACCCACCAAAAATGCTATAATGAGGCACACATTCAAACAAGAAATATCATAGTGTTTGGGTTGCTGAAGTTATGGTTCTGGTGCCTAGATATGTCAGGGGAGCTATGCAATACTATCCTCATACTTGTGCTGAAATTTTCCCTGTCTGTGCTATCCTTCACAACATTATCCTTAGAAAACAGCTTCAACAGGATCACCAAGGGGAAAGAGTATACACTCCACCATCACTGGCAAGGTCAACATAGCCACATGCAGGTGAGGGGTCAGAAGGGGTACCACCAGCTGCTTTGGGTGTAGGTAGGCATAAATGTACACAATATGCCCTCACCCTGGTCAACAGGCAACAGACAGCACACATGCTTGCCACCTACTTTGGTACAACTGTCATCCTATTAAAATACATACAGTAGACTCCCTCTTATCCAGTCTCGCTGGGACCAGACCTTAGACTGGATTAATTAATGGCTGGTTAATCAGAAAAAGCTTTACCTGGTACAGTAGTCATATTTTTTCAGTGTTTCCTGCAAGGCATCAGTGACTTATCAATAGTATCTCAGGAAAACATAGCTGACTGAGTGCAGTATGTTTCATTATTGCTGTCCTTTTTGTTTTTCTGCACTGAGTGTGTTATCTACAAGAATAAGTTGGGCAGGTTCTCAGTTCAGGAGAAACATTAACTGCACAACATAATTGCCTTTGATAGGAAGTTAGGCTCTTTAGTTACAACAGCAGTGATGGAATGTAATCCAATATTTATATATATTTCCTTGGGCTTTATCTGTAGTATTTGACTTGCAGTTATAGAATGAACTACTATAGTTGCTGTTATAACAATTACCAATGGCACCAAACTGCTGTATGCTCTCAGATGGTTATAGGAAGTGGGTTGGGAGTCTTGTCTTTGTTTGGTGACCTAAAGAATACACCCGTGTGACTATCAGCTTCTATTTCTTCACATTGAGGTTTTGCTCTCATCATTTTGAGGATTTATTTCCTTTGTGTTTCATTTTTTGTCACTGGTACCTTGATGGAATGCCAAGCTTATAATAGCCAAAATAAGAAAAGCTTAAAGATACTGTCACTAACCAAGGGACTCAGATGTCTCGTAGCTCAAAAAGTTGCTGCTCTCGCTCAAACTCAAAAACGAGTTTTGGTGTGACACCCACGCAAAGTGAGTGTGTGAGAGAGAGAGAGAGAGTGAGTGAAGCTGCAGTGCCGTACCCAAACACATTACAGTAAGTAGCTCTTATCAGGTCTCGCTTTAACCTGGCACTTTGGAAAATCTTGGCTTATTGTTTTAATCTTAAAATGTTAAAATATTGAAATGTCAATGAACTTACAATACAGCAAGTTCATTTTTGTTTCAATATTTTAACATTTTAAGAGGAAAACGATAAGCCCAGAAATTCCAAAGTGCCAGAGGATGTGGAAGTGTTGTTCGTCCCTGTCTGTTGCTATGCCAGAAACCTGATGGCCCATTAAAGGGTGCAGTTATAATGAGATCAGACAATAGGGAGTCTACTGTACAGTAAAAATGGATAACAGTCAATGCTTACAACCTTTACTTAATCATGTAATGGCTGTGAACTGCAAGCATCACACAGAGTCAGCCGCAAATTAAAGCACTTGTAATTGCTGGACTATCGATGTAAGTGTTGAACCTGGAATAGGAAAATAAATGGCTAATAATACAAATGAATGGCAGATCCCTGCATAATGTTACTTGATAATGTAACTAAGTAGAAAACAGGTGGTTTTTACAGCAATGACATCAATATGTGACAGCAATGACTTATTTCAATAGGTGTGTTCATTATCAACTAATAGGTCTCATACAGCAAAGATACACACATTACAAAATCACGTAAAAAACAGTACAGTTTTCAAAAGAGCATTACAAACACATATATAATAAGCACTCAGTTAGCTGTGCACCCTGGGCATTATGCAAAAGGCTTATGTATCCCTGAATCCAAAAGGTAGAAAATCAAGGCTGTGGCACAGTTATCATCATTTGCACAGGGTGTTGTTAGGGTGGACAGGAGACCAAGGCTGACACAAAAGGTAGTGAGTGCATATGAGTAAGACAGACAGATGGGTAGAAATTTGGATAAAGTATCAAATGGCCACTGAGACAGAATTAGCTGTAAGTATCACGAATGACCCATGTAACTGTTATGTGTGTGGGTTTGTATGGGCAGTCAAGTTGAAATGTGTGTGTGAGTGTCTGCAAGAACACAGCCAAGCTCTGTGCTAGCTCTACATCTTGGTATGTTGGACAGGTGTGTGCTGTGCATGGTAGAGGTAAGAGTTCATCGTCTTTGTCTCTGCCAGGAGATGCACTGGCATGTCCATGTCCATGGTTAGATGTGCTGCTGCTGCCTGAATGTAACAGATGTCTGATGGATGAGCTCTCCTTATGAGTATGCAAAGGACTATGACTCCATGGCCTACCATGTGTGGGAGTGGACACCTTTATCACTGATGGAACAGTGGAAGTATTGCCTCTATAGGAGTGTGATTGGGCATGACCACATAGGCTAATATCAGTTAATGATGCTGACCTATGTCCACATGGATGCCATCTCCCTCCAAGCAGACATTCCATCACAGACACTGCCCATTGTATTGTGTCATTCATCTGATCCATTGAATCAGCCACATGGCAGAGGCAGTCGTGCTTGTCAGCCATTGCCACATCTATAACCCTAAACATATCCTCAGAGGCCCTAGCAGAATGTGCTTGTGCCTCCATGACAGCTCTAAACATATACTGAGTGGCGTGTACAGGCACTCCAGAATCAGATGGAGGGTTGACATCAGGCCTTCTCCGCTCACCCCTAACAACTTTCCTGTATGGCACCTCTCCCACATTTTGGCTATAGATGGAGTCAACTGGCACTGAAGCTACATTAGCCTTACTACCCAGATCAAGTATGTCACCCTCCACCTGTCCAATTTCTGAGGGCTCAGTGGAATAGGTATGCACAGCCCTACTGACTGTGTCCAAGGGAAGTACAGGGGATGGCTGAATGTCAACTTCAGGGTCAGATTCAACCTCTGCACCCCTTGACTGTGCTTCTGTTTGGTTACCATCACCATCAGAGTCTGCTGATACTCTTACATCAGGTGGTAAGAGTCCTACACTTTCATTGTCAGGATCACCTGTGATAATAAGCAACAAACACATAAAAGAAAATAATCCCTACACTAAATATTTAATTTATATGATAACAAACTAACACTGGCCACACTGTTGCAGATGGTACAGTAATACACACAACACTCATTAAATCCACCTCACACATACAGATGCATGTATATAACTGACAAATTTTCATCAATAATCCAAGAAAAATGTCTGTCTTACCATTTGCAGATGACTCAACACTTGTTAGGGAGGATGGTCCCGGAAGAAATGAAGCAAGGTAAGGATGCAATTATGACAATTGTAAGAGCACAGGGAGACAGTGAATACACAAGTTTTGCCTATATGTCCATCAACAATAATTTTAACTGAAACTTGGATGAGATATCTTCCCAAAGCCCATGTGTAATGAACAAAAATGTGTCAATAAGTCTCTTAATTTATCAATAGCTTGATCCAAAAAAGAAAGAAAAACACATGAAGTATTAGTTTCATTTTTCTATATTTTCTACATAATTAAATCTTACAACTTGACATATGTAAGCTTACCTGGAGCCTCCTCCTGGCACATACTTGTCCTCCCAGAAACATCAGTACTGACATAAGCTGCATGCTGGTGTGCCTTTTCCACTGAGCCCTCTGGATCTCTAACACTGGACAGGAACTCTTCATTTGGTGTCAGTGGTGCCTCAGTAGCAGGCCCCACCCCTGTAGCCATCTGTTCATGGGCAACTGCAGTTGCTCCCCTCTGAGATGATGAAGTCATATCAGTGGCTGTATGATACAAATGATCATAAGTCCTGCTGCTCCCCTGCCATGGTATTCACATCATTGACTACCAGGTTCCAAGTCTGCATTCTGTTAGCCATATCCCAATGTCATCTGCCAAGCAGAAAGGTGCTGTAGCACCTGAATATCTTCACTATGACATCATTTTCAGAGTCACTGAATGGAGGCTTACTTGGATTTGTACACCTGACTGCCACAATCCTGTGGTACATAAAAAAGAGAATGCAGAACATAAATATCACATAATTAAATTCCTGCTCATATACACATATATATTTTTAACATTAAGCACTAGAAGCACATATTTCAGTTATTAAAATTGAAGGCTATGTGGTTGTGCCATATCACACTCACACACAACCAATATCTGATCCAAAAAAGGAATACCACATTAGTAATGTATAGTTTACCATAGAAATAACAGGATGATTACACAATTTCAAGAGCAAACCTCTTTAAAAACAACTTTTGCTGTGGCAACACACAAATGGTACTTGGCACCCCCACCCCCCAAAAAACAGGCACAAGTATTACTGTTTCTAAAGCCCTTTTGAAATACAAAGTTGATATAAGTATACAAAACTGATATAAGTATATATTGTTTGCTCTAATGGTTTCAGTGATATTTAACAATCCTGTGCTGCTCTTAGGTTGTAGTTTTTACCAGTATTCTGCAATAGCTGTGTTTTGTGAACATACCTCAGGATTAATTTCCAAGGTTTCTTTACTTGTCTTTACTTCTGTTCTGATTAAAGTCTCCATTTCTTTTCCTCCTACCAGCCTGCACAATTGTTGTTGTGTTCTTAAATGTTGATGACTTTTCAGTTGCCCGCATCTACTATAAATTTGATATTGGACAGTCCTCCCTGTCCCATCACATCAGCTCATTCTATTGTGTACAGTGAGATCATTTAGGAAGGCCCACCGCCTTAGTTTCTTAACCATGAGTTATCTTCTGTTTCCTCCCTTCCTACTTAACTAAAAACAAACACTTTTCTTACTTTACTTTGCTTTTACTGTTTGTTCTTAAAGTGTTCAATTGTATTTATTCTACTGCATTTATTATTGCTTATTAGTAGCCTGATTAAATTGTAATTGTTACTCTAACTGTCTTAGTTTTGGTTAAAGGACATGGGCTTCAGGACAGTTAATTTACATTAAGAAGGTTTGTGGTCTGCACTCTTGTGGTAGTAGAGGATAGCCGCTGTCCTTCTGAACTGATAATTGCTATTGTGCCTGCTGTTCTAAGTGTCTTTATTCTGGTTTAAGCACTTGGGCTCCAAACCAGTTATTTTACACTGGGAGGGATGTGTTCTAGGCTCTGGTGGCAGGAAAGTATAGCCTACACCCTTCTAAGTTGGTAATTGTTGGTTGAAGGCTCATTGGGTCTGTTATTCTAAGTGTCGTTATTCTGGTGTAAGCACTTTGGTTCCAATCCGGTTACTTTAAATTAGGAGAATTTGTGGTCTAAACTCTTGTGGCAGGAGAGGACAGCCTACACCCTTCTAGCTGGAAATTGCTGCTTGAAGGCCTATTGTGTCTGCTATTCTGAAATGTCTTAGTTCTGGCTTGTGCACCAAAACCAGTTGTTTTATATTAGGAAGGTTTGTGGTCTATATTGTTGTGGCAGGAGTGTGTGGCCTACACCCGTCTATACTGGGAACTGATGATTAATTAATGTATTATTTAAACTGCTTTCTGCTATTGTGACTGTGATTTTATGCACTTTGTATTTCTAGTACTTCTGCATTTTATAGTATAGGTTAGATTCAGACATGCTGAATCTAGACTGTTTGGTATCCCTAGAGCACTAAAACTAGCACTTCACTGAAATACTGAAATATCTGAAGCATCCATTGATTCCAACTAACTATAAGTGCCTCTTTTTGCGCTAATATTGCACTTTTAATTTGTATTTGCATTCCTCTGTCAGTTTGAATGGTCTGAACTATTTTTTTATCACATATTACTGTACACTGTACTAGTTCAGCTGTAGCACTGCCCACTTCCAAGTTTGTTATTTCTGGGTCTGTTTTGTAATCTCTTTGCATCAGCTTCAAGTCCCTTTTGTTGGTGAAGGCCCTTCTGCAGCCTTGTGTAAGGAGACTGCTGTCTTGGTCCGATCTAATTAACGGTGATTGGACTAGAGCTCAGAGAAAGCATTCTTATTGGCTAGTTTGAGTTAAAAAGGGTATTGTCTTGTTTTATTTAAACCCCAAATTTGCACTTGTTTGCGTGTAGCACTCCATGGTGCACCGCCGTATAGCAGTGTTTACTGTTGGTGGTTATAGATGAAAACATTTTGTTTGTTAAATTTTTCCTTAGCACTTTGTGTGTGGTCCTCCAGAAGTTTCTCGTGGCCCTGTTCTATCACCAGGTGGAACACTAAGCCTAGTGCCAGAGTTAGCAGCACACCTCTCACCCACTAACCACTCCTAGTGTGACCTATTTTCCTGATCATATAAATTTACCTATTACTATGGATGGACAATTTCCCACAGTTTCTCCAGCCAGCTTGGTTGACATGTGTATACTGAGGCAGTGTAACAACCATCTACTGTTTACAGACATCCCTCTACTCCTAGTCCACACAAACACAATGTGTGAGAGATGCAGCTATATTAAGAACCTTGAATCCATGCTCTCTCACAAACCAGTCAGTACATATGACAATGAGCATATTGCCAGCAAGCACACCTCACCTCCTACTCCACCCAAACACACATCACATATACTCTCATATGCTGAGGTCTTCATCTGAAACATACCTAAACACCAGAGACCTCCTAAACACAAACACAAGCACGCTACACATAATACTTCCTCTACAGAACACATTACACATAATTGCTCATGCACCAGTGCCTCACCAGTCAAACCCTTAAGGCAAAACACAAAATCAAACACATTAGTCTTAGGTGATTCCATCGTGAGATACACCGATGTCCTTCTCACCAGACTGGATAAGGAAAAGGTCATGGTCAGCTGTCTCTCAGGTGCCAGGAAATGCCATATGACACATGCACTCAAGTTTCTCAAAAACAGGTACTGTTATGACTCTGGCATAGTCCATGTTGTTGTGTACATCTTGAGATGTACCTATCAGGACTATATGAAGAGAGACATGACTAAGCTCTCAGACTATGTGTCTCAGGCAGGTACATCCTTAGCCTTAAGCAGCATTTTATCTTCACCTAGAATGATGCCTCATTGTTGTTGTTTTTCTTTTAGCTTTTCAAGGTTAGTGCAACTCTGGTCTGCTAATGATTGGCAGTTAATTTTTATGGTGCTGAGGTGCCAGCTTGATGCCCAACCTTCAACGAAGGCACACTCATTCACACATGTCTTTCGAATGCCACTCGACTGCGGGGAGGACATGAAGACTCCGCACAGGTGCTCCAGCCGAGAATTGAATGGGAGAACCTCTTGCTGTGAGGCAATAACGCTACTGCTGCACCACCGTGGCTTTCAGAATGATGCCTCAATACAAACTGAAAATGATTGACTTCAATAATTGCCTTAACTTCTGGTGTCATTCTAATCTAAGGAGATCTAATATCTGTCAGCATCTGATGACATGATTGACAAACCTCAATGCTTTGCCAGAGATGGTCTTCATCTGTCACCCCTGGGATTTTGCCTACTGGCTAAGGCTCTTTCCACCCCCATAGTGCTTTTTTTAGGCAGTGTCTCAAGGACAAAATTACCAGTGTAAAAACTCCATTTAAAACAACCTCAAGCTTATGCTGCTAAATGCTAAGAGTCTCAAAACAAAACTGCACTCACTGGAAGCTGTCCTCACCTTGGAAGATGCAGACATTTGTGCAGTCACAAAGGCCTGGTTCAACGCTGTGGAGATCACCTCAGCCTTACTGGTTTACACCACCTTCCACACATTCAGACCTCAGACTGAAGGCATGAAAACTAAAGGAGGCAGTGTATCAATATTCATTAAAAATAAATAAATACACCTCCAGATTGACTATGCAGTATGATTCCCTCGAGACACTCCAGGTGCAATTAACTGTTGGTAGGACACCTATTTAAGTCATTGCCAGCTACAGGACCCCCTCCATCAATCAAGACACCCACTCTGCCTATTTGTATCTACTTCAGTCTATAAAGATACATCCAAATGCCATGATTTTGTGTGACTTTAACTACTCATCCATTGACTGGGCATATTACTTGCACTAAACTCACTTGCCCAAAGGTTTCTCGACTTTGTTAACTCCAGTGCTCTAGACCAGTTGGTTGACACCCCCACAAGGGGTACCAACATCCTGAATCTGGTGCTTACCAATATGGGGGACCACTATAGCAGCCTCACTATGATGTCCTTCCTGGTGAGGTCTGACCCCAAACTGGTCTAATTCAAAGTAACTATCACACCTGCCCCCTCCAGCTGCATCTAAACTAAGAAACTTCTCCAAAGCAGATTATAACCTCTTACTGGATGGTATAAATAGCTTCACTGCACCTCCTCCCTTAGATGGAACTGGCAACTATGCTGAGCTCTACATCAGTGCTTTATATAAACACCTGTATTACTGCATTGATTCAGTTGTACCTGATAGGACCAAAACAAGCTCCTCAGGGAAGAGCAAACCTGCCTGGTGGACAGCTGCCATTAACAGGCTTTACAATAAGAGGAAGAAATTGCTGTCTAAGAATAAGAGGGAGCTCTCCAAAACAGGAAACAAGCAAATAGGACTTCTTGTGAAGTCCTCCAAAGCAAACTATGAGTTCAAACTAGCTTCCTCAACAAAGGACAACCAAAAGGTATTCTATAGTTACATCTGCAGTCTAAAAGGAAAGGCCCAGATTTTTGCTGAACTGGTAGTTAATGATACCACATATACTGAGTCTGTGGACATAGGTATCCTGCTGGCCAACAGGTTCTGTGAAAACTTCACTCCCCTGTCACCACCACATGTACCCAATGGCATCCCTACCACCTGTCCCTAACTTTGTATCTCTAAAGAGCAGGTCATAAATACACTCTCTAAGGCCAAAGACACAGCATCTATGGGACCTGATAACATCCCAGGCTGTGTCCTATATGTGCTTCAACATGAATTAGCAACACCATTGGGTACTCTTTTCAATCATAGTCCAAGCAGTGGCTTTATACCAGCTGAATGGAAAACAGCCACTGTTATTCCCTTGTGCCAGGG
The DNA here is from genome assembly GCF_019279795.1 of Protopterus annectens. NCBI lineage: Eukaryota > Metazoa > Chordata > Ceratodontiformes > Protopteridae > Protopterus > Protopterus annectens. The sequence goes on from NC_056735.1 coordinate 564,355,398, forward strand.
TGGTACTTCCACTGACCCTGGGAACTATAGACCTATTAGCCTGATTAGCCTTATCTTCAAGGCCATAGCGTGAATCATCACTTTATCACCAAAGATATAGATAATCTCCAATTACTTTACCCTGCTCAGTTTGGATTTGTCAAAAGGAGATCATGGTGTTAAACCTGGTTGACTTCTTTGAGACAGACACCAAGGCCCAGGACAAGGAGAAATCTATGCATACAGTCTACCTGGACTTAGCCAAAGCATCTGTCAGTATCCTCCACTCAGGCATCACTGATAAACTCGCACAAATAGGCATCAACACTTATATTGTTAGATGGGTTGCTAATGGGCTCACTGATAGAACTCATACAGTCAAAATAAGGGAATCCACCTCCTACAGCACACCAATTACCAGTGGTGTGACCTCTGCTGTTTGGAATCTATTTCTCTGAAGTACAAGAAAAAAACTAAAGGTCTATGGCTGACAAAGTTTGCTGATGATTGCAAACTGGGAGCGGTCATAGAATCTCCAGATGATGTCAACATCCTATAAGAGGATCTTACTCAAACCAATGATTAGTGCCAAAGTCATGGCCTCAAACTCAAAGCAAAAAATGTATTAGCATTCCTTTCATTAAAAATGATGTTCCTGCTAAATACCACATCAATAGCAGCACCTTAAGTACTCACTTAGTGGTGAGAGACCTGGGCATACAGGTTGACAGCAACCTTACCTTTGTCCACCATGTCTCCACAGTGGTAAAAAGGGAATTCTATATTGTTCATCTTATAAGTAAGGGCATTGCCTCCAGAAAAAAAAGAAGTTATAACCTCCCTTTACTCTTTCCTCATCAGGCCAATAATTGAGTACAACTACCCTTTTGAAGCAAGTGAAGCAACTGGAGAAACCACAGAGGTTCTTCACAAGGAAACTTCAGGGTCTTCAGCATCTTTGCTATGGGGATTGTCTAAAATCACTGTCACTTTATTCTGTCTCATACAGACTACTCAGAGATCCACAGGTGATCTCTGACCCTGCTTTACTGGAAATGCTGCATATATATAAGTCAAATGGCACATGGGTTACTCACTGTAAATACCTTAATCTGGTATATGACATTAATAAAACCTGCTGGAGGGACAGATGTATTTTCAGAGGTTACCACGCCTTTGGAACAGACTCCCACATCATGTCAAACAGAGCACCTCATTGGCCCTCTTCAAATGCAATCTGGATGATTGGATGGGTGACCATAAATTCACCCTAGGGCTCTAAACTGTGTCCCTCTTGGACATGGGCAATAGGTGCTGATTGTGGAACTAAGGGTAAGAACTTGACTAGGCTTATAAGGGCCCTAGGGCAATTAGCCTAGTAACTTCCAATGATCCTGTGAACCTATGATACTATGAAATGAAAAGTGTGTACAAACCAAGGAATAACACAAAATCCAATTGTTATATATGCTTTCAGCAAAATTCTCACAAAATGTGCACACATTTTCAACAGAAAAGTCAATTTTATATGATTGTCAGTCACCTCTCCCTGTGCCCAGCACTAACCTGGAGGTGTTGATGGGCCATCTTAGAAGCATAACACCCCATGCCATTGGCAATATTGAACATTACATTTCCCCAAAATAGCAAAAGAAAATTGTAAGATAACCAGTTTTAACAATAACAGTTGTGATGAAAGTTAAAAGGCTATCTGAGAAACAAAATGCCATCTGGAAATGCCTATACCAAGAGTGAACTATAAGAAGTGCATACAGATGAAAATTCCATTTTCTAATGCATGTATATAACAATTTTCTTTACAACTTGTTAACAAATTTAGAGTGTACTTGAAAAATACAATCATACCTTAGCAAGATCAAAAGGCTTCTCTGCAGATAAGGAAAAAGGAATAACACCATTCTATGTTCTCCAAATACACAAGCCTCCACACCTTCAAGTTCCCTAGCTATATAGTTACCTTTTTATAGTGTAGATTCAGGCATCTGAGCACAGTGAAGATGCAAATGAGGTGTGAACTTATTAGAATTGCTGGATCCCAGAATTTTGAATATGTGTAGCAGCTTAAAACATACTGTAGGCACCATTTAAGTGTTAGTTACTAATAGATTATAATTGTGACTGATTAGTGAGAGGGAGAAGGAAGAACACATCAGCAGTTCAGACTACCTTACCTGCATTGGGTGTGTCACTCAGGATACAGTTACAAAGTGTAGAAGTAACTGTAGCAAGCTTTTAAATGGAAGTGAACAGCACACAGTTCTCATTTTTGTTCACTAATAGCCAAACTCTCCTGGCATTGCTGAAAACTGTTTTTTACTGTTATGTCACTGTATCATACATTTAAAAGACAATGATACAAAATGCACTGTAGATTGCACATCTGAGAGTGCAGCACAGATAAGAGAAGAATTAGGACAATATAAAGAGAAAACAGAGCTGCATTGCTGCAAACAATACTCATAACTGGCTGCTTAATCATTCATTGCAATAAATCTGTAAGCAACACATACAAGCAAATGAGACTATACAAGTGTATATGTCTTGCTAGTACTGTGGAGGAAATGGGACTTGCTTGCATGTACAATGATTTGCTTTCTTACTGCAATGTTGTTTCTGTGGCAAAGAGAGATAAGGTACTGCTAGTGTGTTTGTTAGGTTCATTAGAATGATAGTTCAAATCCAGTGTTGTGTAAAAATCTGTAAGGTGTGTTAAAATGTATTTAGTAATATTGCTTATGTTTCATTTTTTTTTAAAATATATATATTAATGTTTGTGCAAGGTGTGGCTTAGTGAAAATATGTTGAATGAATAAATACATTTAAAATTAATGGAAGATGCTTCCATGATAAGGACAACATAAATTTCATCTGAGAGTCAAGTATGTGTGTAGCACACCTGGTAAACACAATGCATCACACCGGATGTATAGATCATGGTTCAAGTCCTACATTTTTCTTTTAATGATGAAAAATAAGAAACACTTTTTATAGAGAATAATACATGTTGAGTTTTACCTTTCTCAATTGTGAGATATTCGCCTCCATGCAAACATGGCATAATGCCACAGACAATAAGCAGACATTGTCAATTTCAGAAAAGATACATTGAGACATCTTTTGCCTTCCATCTTACAAACACACTAAGTGGCATTGCATGGTGATCAGTATGCTTCCACAACACATCTAGATAATAAGCAGACATTGTCAATTTTAGAAAAGATACATTGTTACATCTTATACCTTCCATTGCTTAAACAAACTAAGCAGTGTTGAGTAGCAGTAAGCATGCTTCAACAACAGCTGCAGACTTTTCAGTTTCTAAAAAGATACATTGTAATATGTGTGTTCTTCTATCATGCAAGCACGCTAAGCAGCACTGCATAGTGGTCAGCACTCATACATAGCAATGAGTGTAAAAAATACAGCTACTGCCTAGCTCTGTCTGTGGTAACAGATGTAAGTTAAGGACTACAATACAGGTGAGCCAGGATTTTAATCCAGTAAGATCCAACTTTTATTAATGCTGTTCCACTGTAATTTAAATTAAATTTAACAATATAAAAATAATTATACATAAAAATAACTATGTATAGCAGATGGATTGAGCATATACATGATGTCATATATTTTATATGTCTAACTGTGCTTATCAGTACAATTATGGTACTACAATTAAACATTTATTTTATGACCTTTCAAGTCACATACACACACACACATACACACACACACACACACACACACACACACACACACACACACACTTACACACACACGCACACACACACACACACACACACACACATACACATACACACACATACACATGGTTAATCACTTAATACTTTAATGTCTATATATAACTAATGAGTATATGTTCCAAACATGTCCTCAGTTGCAATGCGCAGTCTGCACAATAATGACTGTAAAAAATATACCTGTTGCACAGCCTTCACTGTAGCAACTGGTGTAAGTTTATGGTCACAATACATGTAAGCCAGGGTTCTAATCCTGCAAACTCCAACTTTTATTAATTCTGTTCCACTGTAATTTATATTAAAATTAACAATATAAATATTATTATACATAAAAATTACTATGTATAGCAGTGGATACCATATGAATTATATGCATGACTGAGAGTATACTGATAATCATGCTTCTGTACTCAAAGGTGTCTTTTCTGCCCTGGGATGGACTTCATACTTCAATGATAGTCATATACACATGAATGTATAAACCAGGACATTGTCAGGTCACACACATATATGGTTAACCATACACATTTAAATATGTCCATATAATTAAGGAGCATGTTTGACAGACACTTCCTATGTGGCAAGGAGGTAAAAACACCTATGTAGACAATTGTGTATTGTCTATTTTACATAGGTTTGAATCCCACATTGTAGAAATTAATATTATTAGTGTGTAAAGCCACCCCACAAATATGTCAGATAACAAAATATATACATCCCAATACATGTCTGAACAGTTAACTCAACTAACAGGTAAATCAGCATCCAACCCATAAACTAGTACCAACTGTCACATTACCCTTCATAATTCATAAATGGCCTTCCTCACTTTTTGGCATTGTTGCTCTCTGCTTAACATCTTGCAAATGTGGGTATGGTTAAAAGCAACATCACAAACTGGCAGGAAAACACTTTAACTGCTGGTGTATGACCTGTGCAGACATGGCAGGAGCTAGAATGGAAAGTGTCCAATTTAGGGCTCAAAGATGGGGAGTAGAGGAGTCCAGAATATTCACTGGACTCCTTGTAAAGTGGCTCAACAGTATGCTATTTCAGATGGACTATACCAGGATTCAATGTAAATTAGAGGTTTGAAATAGTCTTGCCAAGACTGTCTCCAGTGAGAATGGAACTGAAGAGTAGTGCAGGCAGCACTTCAGTGACCTGAAAAGGCACAAGCAGGCACAAATCAACCAGTGGCTGGATGAGTTTAGGACTGCTAACATCCCACAGTTGTGTAAGTATACAGATAAAGATACTTTAAATTTTATTCAAAACTGGCGATCGAAATGGCTGCTGCATAATGCTCTTCTTTTTTATCTCCTCTGTATTTTACAGTTGCCCATAAGATTGTAGTGAGCAGGGAAGCTCATGCTGAACATTTAGAAAGACTAAGAGGAGCAAGAGGTATGTATGCAACACAAAATAATTATTGTTGTATTAAAACTGTTGCTCTTCTATACATTGGTAGCAAATTAATGCGTGTATATCGTAACTGTGAAATCAAGCATGCATACTTCATTTAGTAGCTCAAGGGAATTGTAGGAGTCAATTGTAATTGTGTATTCAGATGCCGTGGGTTCAGATTTCACATTAAACAAATACAGACTAAAATAATAATAATAAAAAATATTAATTTCAACAAAATTGGCATGAATGCCATGTTGTTAACTTAATCTGTATTATTTGAAATGTATATGAGTAATATATACATATTGCAAGGATTACTTGGAACAATTCTCAGCCCTATGTTGTAGTTTTGTAAAAAGTATAGTTAATGTAAAAGTAAAAATTATACTTATATCATTGTAATTTATTGTATGTGACATATGATGGTTGTAATTATCATATTTTCTTTCTTTTTTTTTGCCTCTTACCCCACCCCTTATCCTTCTTTTTTTATTTTTATATGTGTGGGCACATTTTTGATGTCATCAGTTTCGGACGACTGACAAAATGATTTCCAGCACAGGGAGCTAGGACAACCAGTGCGGCTCAGCCTGGCACCCCTCCAATGGCTGCTGCACCAATGTCCAGCATATCTGAGACACACCAGAGCCCTCAACATCAGGCAGCATTACCTCAGCAGCTGGTGCAGTGGTACCCTCTGGGAGTATTGGTGGAGGTGGGGATTTTGTCACCTGCCAGGAGCTGCCAGGCATGGTACATGAGGTTGTAGAAGATACCGTTGGTGCACACCTCAGCCATATGGAGAAGATGTTTAATGAAATGCAAAGAATAAAACATCAAGCACTCCAACAGCAAGATGAGGAAGGGGATGGTAATGATAGTTCAAAGACCTCTGGTGTCCTCTTCCTAGCTTCAGTCATGGTGTCCCCCAACCTTTTTTTGCCCCTCACCATCCCTGTCTATGTCTTGTTTGTCCTGTTTGTCTACAACCACTTCCTCACTTACCTGACTTGCCTGAACTTGACATATGTATGTCCCTTACCCAACATTCCTATCTTACTGAAATAAAATAAAAAGAAAATGGCACCTCTCCCACAAAAAAAAATATATATATATATATATATATATATATATATATATATATATATATATATATATATATATATATATATGTATATACATATATAGCCTTTTACATAATACTCCACTTCACACGTGTCTTTTCAATACACTTGATTTGGTCCAGTTTGCTATACAACATGTTTGTGTTGTTGTCAACCATATTTGTTGAGGTGACAGTCTGAAATCATCCAGTATTCTATCCATGGTCATTTTACACTTTTGAAGAAGTGGATAGCTCTGGTTTCATGTCCTATGGCATGGTGCAGTTACCTCCATGCAATGCTGCTTAAACTCACTGAGCTAAAAGTGCACACGGTTAAAGCAGAGGAAAGTTACTGTACTATAACATTTATTTGCACTGATGAATGTATAACATTGCAAATCCATACGTGTACTGTTGATATAAATCAGTTGACTGATGTTTGTTGTTATACACTACTTCACTGCAGTCATTTTCTCTCACATTATCAAAAAATATTACATTTAATTATGCAATGCCATGAGTAGTACTACGGTGGTGGTGCTGCGGTAGCGTTGTTGCCTCACAGTAAGACGTCCTGTTCGGTTCTCATCTAGAGCGTCTTCTGTGTGGAGACATGCATAAATGGGCGTACCTTCGTTGAAGGTTGTGCATCAGGGCTGGCAGCTCGGCACGTAAAAAAAATCTACTGCCAATCATTAGCAGACCGGAGTTCCGCTGTGGTGACCCCTAACCGGGAAAAGCCAAAAGACACAACAACATCCTTAAACAAATGAGTACAAAAATTCTAGTGAGCTGGATTTGAACCATGTCTCATTTCTGCTCAAAATATAAACTGGATGATGTTACACCTGGTGCTACCACAGACAAAACTTGATAGCAAGTGTTTTTCTTACACTCAGTACTGTTCAAGGTGCTGACTGCTCTGCCTCTCTGCTTAATACATTTCCACAGAGAAAGGTGAAGCAATAGAAAAATCACTTTTTTCTAAGTTAAACAGAGGCCCACTTTTGCTCATCACATAACTCCGTGCAAAAGGAGTAGGCAATAGTAACAGTACTTCATCTTTTAAAAACTATGAGATATTTTCCAATATAAAATACAGTATGCATACCATAGTATCTGTCAGCTATTTCTAATATCATCTTATATGCATAAATACTTCTCAAGTTCAGGTTGCAGTCATTAAATGTGAATTTTGCATATGCAAACACCTTGCCATCAGTCACACAAACCAGCTTCTTGGCAGTGCGTTATGGAATGAGCTGATTGATATGTATTAGTATGTTTAATACACAGTTTGTCTTCAACACATTATAATCTATGCAGAAACACAACTAAAGGAATGCAGTTGTTACTGACTGAACACATATTTCCTCTGACTCATGCATGCCTTGTACCCATGCACTTGAAAATGGATATTTTAGTAGTAGTTCACAAATGTCAACTACACTACAGAAATAAATAGTAAAACTGCATTGTTACATCATATAAAGCTTTATAATGACAATACGCATTCAAACTGTCTTATACATAAATTAATGCAGATATCAATTCATTACAAATATGAACACACATACATACACAGTTGCATCCATGTTGATCACAAATGTTTTTCTGTATGTGACTGTCAGTGTGTAATATACACAACATACTGAGAAACAGGTGCATATGTCCCACTTCTGCAACATGCATTTGTGATACCTTTTTGCATCTAGTTTGAGAACCTGCCTTTGAATGTGTACATGCACATTGGAATCACAACAGAAAATACAAAGTCCACATGTTGCATACCACTTTCATAACAGGATATGTTACCCACATCATATAATGATGATGTCATCATCTACGAAGACCAGTATGACAAGGTAAAATTATGCTTCAGGGAAGGTGCAGTTATTAACTACTGTGTTCAGTGGATGGGCACAAAATACTTACATGTAGGTTAACAACAAAGCAGATGCATTATGTGTGCATCTCTATGTGTGCATACGTGTGTGTGTGTGTGTGTGTGTGTGTGTGTGTGTGTGTGTGTGTGTGCATGTGTGTGTGCACGTGTGTGCGTGTGTGTGCATGTGTGTGTGTGTGTGAATGTCTGTGTGTAGTCAGAAGAGCATTAGTGTTTAATCTACTGTCAGCAATCCAGTCCCATGCAGGACCACTTGTTTGACAGTTGCACATTCCTATATAGCCATTTGATACAGGCCTCCAAACATTTTCTCACAAACATATATTGCTATAAATTGCTGCCTGACACTATGAAAGTCAGAATTGTGCTGTTGTGCTTGCATTAGGTACTGTGCTCTGTACATAGTTAGGTATGAGTTCTAGTCTCACTGAAGCCAACTGGTGTCTGGACGGGTACTTGTGTTCATTTAGTTCACATTGTAGAGACCATTTTAGAACAGCTTGTGAGACACGCCTACTTCCCTCTTCTTCTCACCACACACTGCTGATGTTATCCTGACACTATGAAAGCCAGACTTTGCTGTGATGTTTGCAATAAGTACTGTATTCTGTAGATAGGTTGGGGTTCTAGACTCACTGTGGTCAGCTGGTGTGTGTGTGTGTGTGTGTGTGTGTGTGTGTGTGTGTGTGTGTGTGTGTGTGTGTGTGTGTCTGCATTTGTGTTCAGTTAGTTCACATTCTAGAGACCATTTTATAACAGCATGTGGATGAGACCAGTTGGCATAATCATTAAGGTCTTTGCCTCCTATGCACAGGGTACAAAGTTCAGTCCTGACCTCCTACCAATGCCTGCTTGGAGTCTGCATGCCCTATGTGGGAGTCCTCCCACCTCTTTAAAACATGCTGAGTGTTTCCATCTGAAATTCACCAATAAATGGAACCGTGAGCAGCAGTACAAACTCTACATGGTGCCCTATATGGGAAAAAAGCATGAGTGTTGAAGATTACTCAAGTGTAGCACTGAATTGAGAGAGATGGTGACAAGTAGCATGACACCCTGACCCCATGTAGAAAAATTTGAAAAAGGGGGCTGATAATGATGAAGATGTGAGGCACGCCTACTTCACTCTTCTTCTCACCACACACTGCTGATGTCATCAGCTATAAAGTGTTGTCTGACACTATGGAAGCCATACTTGTGCTGTGGCGCTTGTGTTGAGAACTGTTTTCTGTAGGTAGTTAGGTAGGGGTTCTAGCCTCACTGCAGTCAACTGGTGGATGTGTGTTAAAAGAAGATTCAAAGAAACTTTATTGTTATTTAGTAGCACATAAGTGCAGCCTAAATGAAATTAAAAATGTCAGCTCACAAGAGAAATGCAGTGCAAATAACAGATACAGTGGTATCAGAGAATAACATAAGAAAGAAAATAAGAACATGTATGACATTCAAGAGGTAGTTCACACTACAAAAACACACTCAGTACCCATTATCCAATGGTAAGTGATAAATAATAATAAATAAATAGTCACACAAACCCTTCACCGTTAAAATAGAGAATAAAAACAGACTAGTGAATAGCAGCTGTTTAGTTACCATATTGCACTTGTTAACCTTAGATGTTACTCAGTATAGCCATCATATTGCATAATAGTAGGTAATTGCTCAGAGCAGCAGGATTAAATAAAAAGATATGCTTCAATGTATCAGGTATTATGATTGTGTGTCCAAGTTAGTATATCTCACAGCTGTAGGTATAAACTGTTCCTGAATCTGGTAGTCCTACAGTGGAAGCTGCAGTACCTCCTTCCCGACATTAGTTGTGAGAACCAGTTGTGTGCTGGATAGGTTGAATCAGCTAGTATTTTGTATGTTCTCTTTCTTGCTCTTGTAAAGAAAAGCTCCTGAATAGAAGGGAGGTTTGTGCCCAAGATTTTCTCGGCCATACCTCACCACCCTCTGTAATTTCTTCTTCTTGGTAACTGTGCAGTTGCTGATCCATGCAATGAAGTTGTTAGTGAGAATGCTCTCGATAGCTACCCTGTAAAAAGTGATAAGAGCAGACAGTGGGAGTCTGACCTTTTCAAGCTTTCTCAGGAGGTGAAGCCTGTGTTGAGCTTTCTTGACTATATGGTTGGTATTAACAGTCCAGGAGAGGTCATCTGAGATGTGAATGCCCAGGAACTTGGTTGTTTTGACTTTCTGTACTACCTCCCCTTTGATAGTGGGTGGTTGGTGAACTGTTGCCTTTCTCCTGAAGTACATAATCATTTCTTTGGTCTTATTAATGTTCAGGTACAGATTGTTCCTTTCACACTAGGCAATCAAAGTGTTCATCTCATCCTTGTAGTTATGTTTATCTCCACCACTGAGACCCATGACCATGGTATCATGACCAAATTTTATAATATGGTTTGAGATATGTTTTGCAGTGATGTCATGGGTGAGGTTGTTGAAGAGCAAGGGTCTAATCACACAACCTTGGGTAATGCCAGTATTCAGGACTATACATTAAGAGGTGCTGTTTCCAATGCATCTCCATTGGGGTCTACCAATCAGAAAGTCAAGAATACAATTACATAGGTGCTTGTTTATCCTGAGTTTCACAAGTGTATCCACCAGTTACATCAGTATCACAGTGTGGAAAACAGAATTGAAGTCAATGTACAGCAGCCTTATGTAGTTGCTCCTCCCTTCTAGATGTTTTAGTAAAAGATGAAGTGCAACTGATATCGCATTCACATCGATCTATTTGCCTGGTATGCAAAATGGAGTGGATCGAGGGACTTAGGCAAACCTGCAGATAGATGTTTCTTCACAATCCCCTCAAAGCAGTTCATGATGTTTGAGGTTAAGGCAACCGGTCTGAAGTCATTGAGGCAGGTAGGGTAAGGTTTCTTCAGAAATGGGACAATACTTGTTTCCTTGAACCACAAGGGTACTTTCTCTATAGAAAGGGATAAGTTGAAAATGTCTGTCAGTACCAGACATAACTGATCAGCACTCCTCTTCAGCACCTTGCCAGGTATGTTATCTGGTCCAGCAGCTTTCCTAGGATTCACCTTCTTAAGCTGAAGTCTCACTTCTCCGAGTTTAAGGTGAGCACTATCTCCTCTTTGTCACTGTTTGCTTTAGAAGGTACGGTGGTGTTCTCCTCAAATCTACCAAAGAAGCAGTTCAGTTCATTTAGGAATTCCAAGCTGTCATCACATTGGGGTGCTTTGGTTTTATAGTCTGTGAACTGCTGTTTCCCCTGCCATAGGCTTCTCGTGTCCTTCATGTCTTGGAAGAAGATCTCAATTTTCCTATCATACTCCCTCTTTACCTCTTTGATGCCCTTTTTTAGATTTGGCCTGGCCGCCTTTAACCTTTCTTTGTTATTTGTCTTGAAGGCTGTGTTTTTTTTCCCTCAGTAGCTTGTAGACATTCATGGTGAGCCAGGGCTTCTGATTAGCTCTTATAGTAATAGCTTTAGTAGTGATTACATCCTCTATGCATTTATTTATGTAGGCAAGAACTGATTTGGTATAGATGTCTATGTCTCTATGTCTTACTGGAGGTTGTGTGTAGCCACGTCTTTGAAGACCTCCCAGGAGGTAGTATTGAAACAGTCCTGAAGTCAATCCATGCAATGCTCCTGCCAGACTCTGATCTGTTTAGTTGTTTTTTCTCTGATCAATGCCATCTTATGGGTAGGCAGAAGCAGGATGGCTGTTTGATCAGAGTTGCCTATGTTGGAGTGTTTCAAAGCTCTAATGGCTCCTTTAATATTGCTATAAGCTTTGTCTAAGGTATTCCTCCCTGTGGTGGGGAAATCAACACACTGATAAAAATGGGGTAGCATCTCCTTAAGCTCAGCTCTGTTAAAATCTCCCACTATTACATGTGAAAATTCTGTGGTTCTACTTTGTAGCTCACAGATAATATCATGGAGTTTATTTTGAGATTCGCTGGTGTTAACAGTTGGGAGGGTTAGATGTACACTGGTTTGACATACATCTCACTGATTTCCCTTGGTACATAGAAAAGTCTGCATTTTAGTGTCAATATTTACACATCTTCACAGCAGTATGATTGAACCAGCTTGCAGTCTTTGCACCATCTGTTATTAACATAGATGCATACACCACCACCTTTAGCTTTACCACTCTGTGCTTTACATCTATCTGCTCCTCTAAAGCGAGTTAGCCCAACTAGGCTCACAGTATGGTTACTGATGTTACTATGCAGCCATGTTTCAGAGAAAATGAACAAACAAGTGTCCCTCACCTTATTTTTGTGATCTCCATTCTCAGACAGCCCATCTTATTATCCAATGAGCTGACTTTTGCAAGTAATACTGAAAGTAATGCAGGCCTGTGGGAGTTCTCTTCAGTTTAACAGTAGCTCTGCCTCTGCAGCCTTTCTTTCTAGTTCTTTCACATCTTTTTTCTTTTGTAGCTGCTCCAGGGCATTCCAGAACCATTCCTGTGAAGTTTCAAAGTTGTGATGGCATTCTTATTTAAAATGCTCCCTCTCTGAGCAAGGAGTATGCCCAGAAGGACATAAAATAGTACCTAGAAATTTTACTTCAGATGACATGAATTGTAACTTTTCACTTTTAACTTTAAACCCTGTCTCCTGCAGTGTTTGAAGGACCTGTGTCACTTTAGCTAAATGCTGTTCTTTTGTTTCAGATTGTATTAGTATGTCATCAATGTAATGCAGATTTCAGCTTATGGTGTGTTGTTTCCACTCAAATGGACATTGAACTGTTTTGTGGGTATTACATTTGATGTCCTTCAAACGTTTTTTCTGAAATCAATGTAATGCAGAACAGAATCATCAGATTCTAGACCTTATTCGTCCAACCATTTGGTGAAATATAACCGGACTGTTTTGAAAACCCTGCAGTAACCAGGTCATGACATACTGTTCATTTTAAAATGTGAACGCCAATCTTTGCCACTCTTTTTCCTGCAGTGGTACTGCAAAGAAACCATTGGCTAAGTCTATGACTGTAAATGACTGATTTTGTGGTTTTATTCTTACTGTTAGCTCTGGGACCCCTGGAATCAGATGAATCCGGGGAGTTTTTTTTTTTTGTAAATCAATAACCAATCGGTAAGTGCCATCTTTCTTTTTAACTGGCCATATGGGTGAATTTGTAGGGCTATTTCTCTTTCGAATTATTCCCACATCAAGCCATCATTGTATGCAATTTTGCATGTCTGTCTCTGCTTCCTTTGGGATTGGATACTGTTTTTGAAACAGTGGAATAAAATCTTCATCACTACCTACAGAAACTGCTTCCTGTAGCTTCCTGCAGTCTGTGGGCCCTTGAGACCACAACGTAAGGAACTGTTGTTTTATCTTTCAGTAGGGCTGACAGTATGGCCCTTTTCAGAACTGTTTGATACATGTATTGCCTCAATCATACACAACATGGGACCTTGTCCATGCCATATAGTGCCATTAGGGAGGTCTATGACATTTCCCATTTTGGATAATATATCCATTCCCAAGATTGTGGAAGTGCAGGAATTATGCATCAAAAATACTACTTTTACTGGTTCCCCTTGACGGGAAAATTGTACTTGTACAGGTTTACTACCTATGGTTAGACATCTAAAGCCATTCAAACCTGAAATACATGCACGTTTAGACAAGTCAAGAGACAAATGCCTACCTGTCACTGAGACAGCCTGTCCTGTATCTAGAATAACATCTTCCCACAGGTTCCCCTCTACCCAAATGTTGAATAGTGGTTGTCCATATTTCCCCTTCTTGAAGTTAGTCAAGAAAGAGACTTGGTTAGGTGGGGTCACACCCCTAAAGTAGATCTACTTCCCACCCCAAATCATCGGTGGTATTGGACTGCAAAGGACATAATTGCAGTGAATCCTCGACTTCTTCACAGTCAGCATAAGAAGATGATTAAGTTAATGATGCAGAGCTATTCACTGCTGGCAATTAGGATTTACTGGACCCTCAGGAACAAAATCAGATGGAACAGATGTATCCTGTGTACTAACAATATTACCTTGTACATTGACACTAGGTGTCACACCATCCCTTTGCTGTATTGGGAATACTGACTGTTGAGTGTTTGTGGTATATAGGGGTTGTTGCTGTAGTCCCCTATTACCCTCTGTCACATATTGTTGTGAAGTGTGTTTGTACTTCTGGCTGCATTACCTGTTATTGTTGTGGTACACGTGGCTTATCAAAAATTTTCCCAGTAAGAAACTTACGCTTTGCCCCTTGTTCCTGGTGCCATCTGCGATAATATTTGCAATCATTTTTAATATGACCTACCTGTTTACAGGAATAATAAATAGGCTGTCTCTTTGGAGGACCCTCTATAGACTGAGTAATTTGAGAAGCTAACTGAGTGGCTGGTGGAGTTGATGCTGCCCATTGCTGTCCCTGTATAACTTGTCCTTGACATGGTTGTCCTGCTACCTGCTGTGGGACTTGCTCTCCCTGATTAATCCATCTCCCATGTGCCCTTCCCCTTACTTCACTAACAATGGGTGCAGAACGGGGAGTGTAAATCTTTTGTTTATGAATAGCATTATCTTTACACATAATGCGTACTCGCAGCAATTTATCTACTAACTCTGTGAGTGTATTTGAAGATTCCTCATAAATAAGTTTGATATCCCCTGGGACACCTTCCAAATGGTCCAAAAAGGAGCACATAACAGCTTTTCAAAAATTGACATCTTTCATATCTTTTTCCATCACTGCCATTAACTAGCATATATGCCAACTGGTAATGTTCGGCTTGTTCTTCCAAAGAATCACAGACTGTCATTTGAAACTGATCTAAAAGTGTTGGTGTGAGAGATTGCCCCCTATTGTGTGCTAATGATACTGCTGTCATTCTTAGGTGTTTAGCTGGTATTGGATACTGCTTTTGCTGAATATAAGCCATGAAACGCTGAGGAATAAAATTCCAGAAACAGCATTCAAGTGTATCATTCCATATAGTGCCTACAGTTTTAAGAACCCAAGCTTCAAATGTAATCATGTTATTAAAAATACTCTTCTGTTCATCCCACTTAGGGAGAGTTTCTAACATCCTAGACTGATTTTAAACTTCAGCAGAAAAACCTGCTGAGGCTATGATAGGACTGGTAACAGCAATTTCTAGTACTTTAGATTGATATTTTTCTAATAGGGCTTGTAATCTTAAAATATCTTGATTAGCTAAGTCTGCTGCTCTAGTAGCCTCAGATTCCTGTGTCTCTAATTGTGCTTGTAATGTGTTTATCTCCTCTCTTGCAACAGTTACGTCATGCTGTGTGTCAGCCAGTTGCCTGCCATATTTTTCTTGCAAACGGACAATTTTATTCATTAATCCTTCTATTGTACAAGTAGCTTTACTGCCTTGTTTAATAACAGTTTGTGTAAAGTTCTTAATTTCAGTCTGTGAGACTTTCAAAAACTGAGAAAATTCTTTTGTACATTCAGCTGTGTCAGCATGCAGTTTACCAGACGCATTTAATTTATCACAGTAAGTCTGAAAATGACCCATGAGGTCAAGATCTTGCTGGTTGTTAACTTTAGTAATCCAATCTGTAAACTCCTGCAAATCAGACAGTAAAGTACAAACTTTGTCATCTGTATCACCCTCTAACAAATCTTTTGCAACAGGATATATAGAAACAGGAACCATTGTCTGTGCTTCAGGCATTACTTTATCCTAGTTGTGTTCCAGGTTTTATACAATACGATTATGACAAGGCATGCAAAAGGTAACATTTAAATCACTGCAAATAGCACATTTATGTACATTCTGTGGCACATTTACCTTACGCACATACCGATCAAAGGTGGCAATTAATTTGCATAATGCTGGATTGCCATTTTTCCCTAGTAAAGAGTTACAGGTGCTAATATGCTGATCATACCATGTATTTAAATAATACCACACATACATATGATTCAGACACATCAACAGTAAAATACTTAGTGCACTTCTTGGCATTTTTATGAATTGCATTCATTGTTAAAAGAAAAACAGAAGAAAATATTTACCACAAATGTTCAGGACAAGGTGGCCAGTCTTGACACGTAGATCAATTTTGGGAGAATTCTCTGCTGTCTTTCACTAGATGCTGGTGAGACAAATTTTTGGCAGTAGAAAATTTGGACCCCATATATCACCAACTGTCTGAAGGAGAATTACTGTACTGTCCTGAACTGTGCTGCAGTGTATGTCCTCCAGTCAATGGACAAAGTTTTAGGAAGAGAAGAATCAATTCTAAGAAGGTCTGTGCTGGAATGTTGTACTGTGAGAGGCACCTCTTCAGGTCACCCCCAGTTGTTTGTACTGGACTGGTCTCGCCCACTGTTAAAGTTAAAGTGGACTACACTATTCAGGTAGTCTGTACTTTTACTCAGTGAAGACACTGAGACAGTTCTGCTGTTACGACATTCATTTACTGCACACGAGGATTACATCTAGCTTAACAATGAAGGGTATATACATCAAAACGTACTTCAGCTTAGAATAATCATAGTCTCTTATACAAAAGAAAAAGTCCCAATCTTTATAGTTTCTTTTCTGCCTGCATCATCAGTTTAGAGAATTTGCCAGAATAATAAGTCTTTCCTTTCAAGCTGGTCTGCTGACAGTTTGTTTTCCATATCTTAAACATTCTGCTCTTGAAGAATAACTCCTTTCATCCTTGGCCTATCTTGTGTATCATATTGACGAGACACAGCTGCATACAAGAGTTCATCTTGACTTGCTTATAGATAATAAATTTCACAAGCTGCATAGTTTATAAGAGATAAAATATTTTATTTCTGATTCTTATTAACATTGAATGCCAAGCTATATGTTTTTGCCAAGTTAATTAACTGCATGCACTGTACACACTGAAATGCAGAAAATTTATTTTGCATTTTCAGAAAAAATCAATTGAAGTCCATTTTAACCTGTTCTTTACTCTCACATAGAGATCTAGGATTTCTGCAAGTGTTGTAGGCCATGAGTACTCTGCAGACAACAGAGACTCAAGGCAGTCGCTTGTTTTAGTAATCTGTTTAATTCCAGTAATTTCATTCTGATATAAGTAATTGTATCCACATAAAAATGTCTGGAAAATGATTTTTTTCATTTTTTTGTGTATAAAAGAAGCAGGAATAAGCATTTCTCACTGACAAGCAAACAAAGCTGCTGCTTCCCTGGGTGCTGCCATGTGTGTGTGTGTGTGTGTGTGTGTGTGTGTGTGTGTGTGTGTGTGTGTGTGTGTGTGTGTGTTTGTATTTGGTCAGCTCACACTCTAGAGACCATTTTAGAAAAATGTGTCAGACACTCCCACTTCCCTCTTCTTCTCACCACATACTGCTGATGTCATCTGCTATAAAGCGTTGCCTGACACTAAGTACTGTGTTCTGTAGATAGATAGGGATTCTAGTTTCACTGTGGTCAATGTGTGTGTGTGTGTGTGTGTGTGTGTGTGTGTGTGTGTGTGTGTGTGTGTGTGTGTGTGTGTGTGTGTGTGTGTGTGTGTGTGTGTGTGTGTGTGTGTGTGTGTGTGTGTGTGTGTGTGTGTGTGTGTGTGTGTATTCATTCAACAATTAGTACGGTGAGAAATTTTAACAGCATGTGCATCCACAGCTATGTCAGACATTCTTCCAAACTTCTTCTTGTAACATGCATTGATGATATGATCTTGTATAATGTATATTTTGACAGTATTCAATTCAAACTTGTGCTATGGAAGTAACATTATGTACTGTGCTCTACAGCTTCTGTAACTAGATACAGTAGAACATTGGTTAAGTGAACGATTGATTAGTCAAACAGCAGCCATCATGAAGTGTTTCGAGTGGCAAGTCCTTTGCTATATAGTATTTATCAAATATTTTACTGCATAGTGCATATTTTTTAACGGTTAATGTCAGAAGGTTGAATAACCAACCATTATCGCCTGATACCAGTGACCCGGAGGTGACTTACAAATTAGGAAGTGACATGTAGGTGTAGAAAAGCCACATATGGTATTAGTAGGCCTGTAGTGTGTGTGTGTGTGTGTGTGTGTGTGTGTGTGTGTGTGTGTGTGTGTGTGTGTGTACAAAATGTTAAAGGGAGAGCAAACAGTTGTAACCATGAAAGACAAATTTACAATCACTGAAAGGCTCCAAAATGGTGAGTGTGTCATCAAATTAGCACAAGAATATGATGTTGAAAAATATACAATATGTGGTTTAAAGAAGTGAAAAGTCTTCATTGAATCTTTCATGATGAACTTTGATTCAGATGATGGTTCATCAATGCAAAAGACAAGTTATCAGAAAATACAAAGTTAGATGATGCTGTTTACAAGTGGTTTCTACAAAAAACAGTCAACAGGTAAACCAATATCTGTTCCTTTCCTTTGCGAAAAAGTGTTACAATTAAGTGGAAAAATCAGTGGATCCTCAACAACCGGATGGTTGAAATGGTTCAAATTAAGTCATGGAATTTGTGAATTACATATCAAAGGAAAAAAACTCTCATCAGACAAAACTCCAGCTGAGACCTTTAAAAAGATGTTTAGAGAACTGGTTGAAGAAGAAGGATATGGTATAGACAATATTTACAATGCTGATGAGACTGGACTCAATTGCAAGATATTGCCTAGAAAAATACTTACCTCACAACAAGAATCTGCTGCATGAGGCTACAAGGTTAGTAAAGATAGAATAACTTTACTTCTTTGTGCCAATGCAATTGGAAAAAATAAAAATCTGCAATGTTTTAAACAAGTCAACATGAATTCAATGCCTGTTATACAGATGTCACAAAAATGCATGGATTGACTGTGCACTTTTTATTAATTGGTTTTCTAATGTGTTTGTGCTGGCCATAAAGGAAAACCAACTTGTAAAAAATAACAAAAGAGAAAAAAGTTTTGTTGCTGTTTGACAATACACCCTCACATCCATCTTCTGGCAATTTAAATGAAATCAATGAGTTTATACAGGTGCTATATTTGCCACAAAATGTTACTGCATGTTGCCAGCCAATGGACCAATGTGTAATAGAGATGTTCAAGTGGTTATACCATAAGGAATTGTAAGCTGCTTTTAACTGATGACGATGACGAAAGTATTATTAAAATGTGCAAAATGGTAGACCTAAAAGATACATGTTCTATGATATCTTCTTCATGGAGTGAATTAAAAAATGTCACTCTAGAATGAGCTTGGTTTACACTATTCCCACAAAAAGAGCAATCAATCAGTCATCACTCACCAACAAAACAACTGTTGAAGAAGTCATGTAAATGGTGGAAGCAATATTGGTGTTTTCAGACTGCAAAAAAGAAGACGTTACTGAATGGCTTAGATATGATGCAGCTGATCCTGGATTTCAAACAATGGAAGATGATGAAATTGTACCATCTGTGCTTACAGGAACCAGCACATCTGACATAGGTGATGAGTCTGCAGCAGATGATGAATCCACTCCAGATATTTCAACTCATTGTGAAGCATTCACCTGCTTAGACAAAGTCCTGCTATGGTTTGAAGCCCAGGGTGAAAGCAATATGTCTTAATTAAATTTTCTAAAGAAAATCCATTATTTAGTGAGACATAGATTCATAGCTGCCTTAAAGCAAAATAAAAAACTTGATGATTTCTTTGAAATTAGAATACATATATAATAAGTATTTATTATGCATTTACACTACTGTAATAAAATATGTATAGCCATCATCAACAAAAATTAGTCTTTATTTTCATATAGATTAGCTAAGTCTGCTGCTCTAGCAGCCTCAGATTCCTGTGTCTCTAATTGAGCTCGTAATGTGTTTTTCTCCTCTCTTGTAACAGTTATGTCATGCTGTGTGTCAACCAGTTGCTTGTCATATTTTTCTTGAAAATGGACAATTTTATTCATTAACCCTTCTCTCATACCAGTAGCTTTACTGCCTTGTTCAATAACAGTTTGTGTAAAGGTCCGATTTTGCAAACAAATCAATTTTATGAATGTACGTCTCCCAGTTAGTTCCAATAATCAATGTTCTACTGTATTTAGATGGTCTAATCTGACAGCAGGCGACTTCCAAGTGTGCATACATTTAACCAATTGGCAAGACATTGTAGGAGTTGTAAAAATTTCAAGTTTAAATTTTTTGTTTTGGTCCCATATGCCATTGATTGGCAAAACTGGTTATTACATAAGGAAATGCTTTGGCAGCTTCATTTAAATGCCTCTGTTTTCTGTGGCTTAAACAATAAGTGAACTAAAATTCAGAGTATCAAAGTTACAAGTACAGGTCATAAAAATGATGCATATTTTTGCATCTGTTTTTTTTTTTAAATGTGGAACTATGACTTTAATTTTATTGGTGGATTGTATCTGCACAATGTTTTTACTGGCTTTTTGGAAGACTTGTTATTGGTTGGAAAAGGCAGTGTGTACCATGTGTATGATGAACAAGGTTTTTAACTGGCTGTATTTTTCATGTAATTTTATTGTTCTGATGATGTCTAAAATGATAAATTATACAAAAGTGCTTAACCATTTTGTATTAAAGTTCATTTTGAATCTTACTGCCACCTGGCCATTTGTTATGTTTATTTTCAGTGTGCATACATTCATATAACATTTTTGAGACAATTTTATACTGAGATGTGATTCTACATCCATGTCAAACACTCCTCCCATCATGCTTATCTCAGCATACAATGATGCTGTCATACTCTATAAAGTGCAACATGACAGTGTTAAAGTCAGACATATGTGGTGGTGCTAGTGTTACATTATATGCAATTCAACTTCTATACCTTCACAGGTGTAATGTGCAAATCAGACCCAGTCTACTGTGTCTGTGATTGTTGGTACATTAAATTAATTGTATGACCTTTTGAATTACTTTTCATTTCATTACCACTTAGGAGAACATTTAACATAGTCCCATGCATCCAACATCCCCCTTTTACCTCTGGCCATATGACATCTTTCTTGCAGAGGAGTGGAAGATGTACTCATCTCAAAGATGCATAAATATATCATGAAGCAGAGTTCTTCCATAAGCCTCTACAAGTCATCTCCAGACCACTAGATGTGTGACTTCTAATTCTGTCATGGGGAGGTGCACATGTCACATATGGACAGAGGCAGTCTGTAATGCAATCAAACAAATACACACATAGACTTAATATCTTCCATCATATTGATATAGGGACTTTGGTTTAAATGGTATAATAATGGATGGGATTTTATGTGATGTAATGTTCTATGACCTTATGAACATTTCACATGTCAATATTGCTGTCATCAACATGTGCTATGTTGTAGTGTGGATATATGATAGGCCTACAAGAAGGTATTACAATCTGTGATGTGAAGTAATGTATTGATGGCTGCTGCGAACTGTTGACATGGAATGATACTTTGTATATTATTGACTTAGTAAGACATGTGTTTTTGTAGTGGATGAAAGCAACATTCTATGCAGTTCTCATTTAACCATTACAGTGACACCTGCACACACACACACACACACAGATATATATATATATATATATATATATATATATATATATATATATATATCATCATTAAATGCTCTGTGATATACATCAGTATAAATTCATACTGATTACTTGGGCACAAAAGTCTTGTTTCATACACATTTTAATAATGTGATATACTCAAGAATACCACATCTTTTGATTCAATTGCAACCTTGTGGAATTCATTGTATGTGCAACTCTGTTGCTATTCCCATGGATTATTGAGGTGGTCACCAGCACCATTGTGCGACTGTCAGAATTCATGTCAGTAACTGTTCTGCATGAGCCACAACCAACTGAATTGTAATTTGTCCACATATGTTATCAGGCCACTGAAACACAGCGTTCCAATGAAAAATGTATATATGTTGTGAAATTGATGCAATTACATGACATTAGTATAGTTGCATGAATGTGTGAACAGTACCACTTTGTGGCAAGTGATGCATAACCAAGGTTGTATTTGGAGCTGTTATCACAAATTGTTTATTTAAATATGTGTGAAATGTTAAGGGGAATACAAAACTAAGTGCAGAAGTGTTTGTGGATTCCACCAGCCATACTCAACCAGAGACAATAGTCAGACTGTTAGCTGACAGTTTGTCTCAAACATCACCATCCTTTAGCCACTGGCCATCATCTAAAATATACATGCAAACATTAATCTTTTTTTCCTCAGGTGAGCAGCTCATGTGTGTATTCTCTAAGGCTAGTAACACAGGATCAATGTGCCCTTACAACATCCCAGTTTGCCCATAGCAAGACTTAAAATCTGAACTACCAGACATAGATGGATCCCTACTTAAACACAGCCTCCAGACAGACTATGTTTTTGCAGAAGAGTGTACAGAAACAATCATCTGTTTGAGCAAGGGGGACCATGACTGCTACAGGGAATTGTGCACCCACAATCCTGACTACACTCATCTGTGAGGCAGAGCAATGACTCATAATGGATCTTATTAAAAAGGACACAGGTAGTCTCCTGACTGTGTATCAAACACATTTTTGATTTGTTAAGGGTACATCATGTCTATTAAATCTGGTTGACATCTTCAAGTAGGTCACCAAGGGTATGTATGAGGAAAAGAATGTCATCCTATATAACTTGACCTGTCCAAGGCATTTGACAAAAATCCAGAATCAGGTATTACAGGGAAACTGTCTGAAGTGTGCATAAACACCTACTTCACCAACTGGTTAGACAACCTCAGGGTTCTGTACTAGGTCCTTCCCTGTTCAGTATTTAAGTCTCAAAAGTCAAGATAAACTTAGGCATCATTTGTATAACCAGCTATGTGGATGACTACAAATTGTGGACAATCACTGAATCCAAGATTGTGATTGATATAATGCAGAAAGCATTAATACACAAAAATGATTGTTGCCAGAGCCATGGAGACACATTATATGCACAAAAAGAATGACTATTTCCTTTTGAAAGAAAATGCATGAGCTAATTACAATATAAACAGCACACCCCTATGAGCAGACCAAGTGTTACATCACCTGGGTACTCGGGTAGACAGTAAGCAGAACTTCCACCAGCTTGTGACCACAGTGGTGACAAATCACTTGTATGTAGCACATATACTGAGTATTGGCAGGCCATTTACATCAAAGGACATTAAAGTCCAATTGTTTTCAGCCCTCATCAAACCAATAATTGATTACAATGCACTCTTTTGCATGTACCTCACCAGGGATGATTTACTCAAGTGTATCACATTTGCCATATTGTGCATCCACACATCTTTTTGTTCATACACAAGTATTCTTTGTGATGCACAACCATTAAGATTTGACAGTACAGACTTCCCTTCAAGGTGTTATACAAGATGCATGTGTGATGCTGTAATGCACACAGTAAATACATGGCTCATTGAAGACATTGATGGCATGGATTACATTCATGCGAGTGTGGATTGTGGCATATATGTGTCATTCAAATCTCTTAACTAGCCAGGATGGTTCCTAATTTAAAATAAAGGTGTACCAGTGCCTCCATAACACCTCCCAAAAGTGGTCATTTTTGAGGGAGGTGTGCTTGATTTCCCTTATAGATTTCTGACAAATCATTACAGTGGTACAAGTGTGTTCATGCAGAACATGTTAGTAACTCACAATTACATATTTTATGTCAATAACACAAATTAATGGTGGTATTATCTTGATATTGTCCATGATTGTGTATGCTGCTGCCTGCTTTTGTCCATCAGCCAGTTGCTATGTGTCCCAGTTTGTTGAGACTTGTGCTGACATTGCATTCATATTCAAGCAACTCTTGGCACATCTTCACACTATGCACATACTGCTTACTGTATATACAGTTTTTGCTAAATATCCTCTCCAATGATCATGTCAGGCTGCTTATATTAAAGATAATTGTAACCACTGATATTTGACCTTCTCTGAGAGTCACATAATATACAATTAAAGGATGTGAATATACCAACACAGGAGGTGTAATCAGCAGTACCTACTGTACTATGTACATATGTGATTAGTGTTCATGCTACAGCTGTCTTGACTTTGGGATATATGTACACTGACATGCCCTTATCTGATGTACATTACCATGTTTCACTTGTCCTCTTACGCATTCTTCTTTCCTACAATTCCTGTCTGTGGACGTTTTTAATTCACACACTTCTCCAGACTAGTGTCTTTATAATGCAGTCTATTTACCCTTGATGATCATTACCCCAAAATGTTATTTCAGTATGGCCAAAACATATTTCCACTGTACTATGCAATGAGTACACTTTCCTATTATGTGTTAGTAATGCATTCATTGCCTTAAATCAAACCCTGGTAGTCATTGTGACTGTCCTCATTATCCTGCAAAGCTAGTTTGTCCATAGGCAAACATATCTGCGTGTCTGAATGTGTCTATGCTGCTGTACACAGTTTCTTGGCTGGCAACACTGTTGCTGGCTAAAAAACCTTGCTTGTATTCATGTAAGCACAATGCATGGCATGCATATGCAAATAGCACTGCTAATCATCATTCAAACACATAAACTCCATGTAGGCTTAGTACTAAGCCTACATAGAGTTTATTAAATCCCCAGGTGAGAGTTCAGATGGAAAGGTTATTTCATTATTGGATGTTCATAGATTCATAATAAGATATGGTATTATGAGCCTTGTGTAGATATTTGCAAATGTATCTATGTAGGCGCAACAGCACAGATTGTAAACAACATAATTATCATTCTACAGTGGTACAAAATAATGGTTCTCCTTGCTCCATCCCCATTCATCTTACAGGCTGGAGTTGCAGTACTTAATTTATTTGTCTGTGATTATTATTTGTCTGTGATTCTGTTTACCTGGTAAATGAGTTGGTTCTGGTAGTCCTAAGCTGTCAAACCTCTTCCTTGTGCAGTTATCTCTTAACAGAATCTTGGAAGTAGAAGGGAATGCACATTGTCTCCTTGATGATTATGCATACAACTGACTGCCATGACAGCATGGGATGTGCAATGGCCAAATACAAGTAAAATAATCATCAACAAGCACTCTTAGAATATGGTCCTTGCAACATGAGTAAGCTAATATAATGACCATGGGAAGTCAAATCTAGTAGAGGTCAGGATGGAAAGAAGTTAATGATGGTCATGGCATACCCAGTTTGCACAAGTGAATACTAAGACAGATGAAGAAATGTGTACATTAGAATAGAAACTGATGTAGTGCTAAATGCTGATAATGTAAAAAACAAGTTATTGTTATTCAGTATCACGTGAAAGAAAGCAGAAGATTATTTAGTAAAGGAGATTTGGGAAGAGAGGAACAAAGCTAGAGGAGAAGAGGTCATCCAACCAAGAAATGGAAAGATTGCAGGACAGAACACATGAGATCGATGCGCATGACTGCTAATGAATGTAGGAGAATGGCATTGAATAGAGAGAGATGTGCAACAGTAAACAGGACACCCAGGCTCCAAACAAAATTAGGAAAAAGGGTGTTGATGATGATGACAAACACATAAACAGCTGTTTGGAAGTGCAGAGCATTTTTGGGATGGAATGTTTTTTTCATAAATTTAATTTGAAAGCAGTTTCTTAATGCAGGAATAAAATTAAAAATATGTAAAAACATTTTTATAACATTTTTATATCATTGCGGTGAGATTACTAAGATTCGTATTCTTAGGGTAATTACTCTTACCCATCAATGAACACATCCTAGGCTCTCATTCCTGCAGAATACTGGCATTGTTTTATCCTCTCAGTTCTTTCTAAAAAATAAAATAAAGTTACTAGACAGTCTTCCTTAAGAATGGTCCAATGAGGGCTAATTTGTGTGAGGCACAGCAGTTGTAATTGGTTTCAATGGTATTGAATGGTGTAGGTATTTAAAATGTCTTTAACTGTATCAAAAAAAATCAAATATATCATAAAATATGCTGTTAAATTATCTTAAATTATTAGTAGCAAGTAACAAACTATATATTTCACAAATGCATACATTTATGTCACTGCACTCCCCTAAAGAAAGTAATTTTTCTATAAAATGTAGTACTTTCAGGTCTTGCTTCCTGATTACAAATTATTATCATTTTTTATCTTTGATAACACAAGTCAAACTACTCTCATACCTGCCCTTATCTTACTTACTGATAATTTGTTAACATTGCACATGTAGCTTAATTATTTTTGCTCTGTTCATCCCTAACAGTAAGTAATTGAATGCAATATGCTCACTTTGTTTTTCCATGTTAGAGTCACTAGTTTGTATCACATTGCTGTTCATCTTGGACCTTTAATAAGGAAATATTTTTTTTCAAACTAAGAATCTGAGAAATAAGATTATTTTAATTGCTTATTTTTTTGTTTTTTGCCAGATGCATCAACAATTTGATTTGTATATTTCCAATTAAGCGTATCCTCATTATTCAATTTTTTAGTCATTAGTGACAATCTTATTAGAAATGTTTTTTCTTTCTTTTTTTGAAACAGATAAAGCATTAATTCCAAGAAATTGCTGTTATAATGTAAGCACTTACATCGTACTTTAGGACTTTCTTAGACAACTGAGTTTTTCACAGAATGGTGTAAATTATTTTAAGCTATATGTAATAACAGCTCTGACCACAAAATGTGCAGCATGGAGGCACATTAATGAATAATAAGAAAAGAAAGCTTACTCTGAAAGACTAATGATGAAAACAAGCAGTGAAAGCACAGTAGCATTCTGAAACAGACAAGGGGTTAGTGGCCAGGCTGGAAGAGCCACATGCAAGTGACCAGTGATATAATCTATCATTTTGCTGGAAAATTACACAATAAACAGAGCAAATCAAATGTAATAGTGCAGAGATATAATTGTATCAGTGACATAGGGATGGTGTGGTGTTTGATGAAGTCAGTCAAAGCTCCTAGGCAATCATGGACATACATAGTTTTGGGGATGTTACTGGATAACTGGTGTTACTATACTGACTGTTATCTCACTTGTTATATTCCATATGCTATGCAATGTGATGTTACTGGGTTACTTGCAACTTTCTGGCATGCTGTTAAAATTAACTAAATGTTCTGTTCATTACTAACCTATAAACTTTGAAATAGCTCAGCACCATAACTCAACTGGGTAGACTGGTTCCTGGTGATCCGCTTACCCTACTTCAGCCAGCCATTGCACTGGGTCCCAGCATGTCTGAAATCCAACCTGGTGCTGGCACTCTTTTGGCCTTGCACCACCTATGGGTGGAACCGCCTCAGGACAGGGTCCATCTTTCCCCAGGAATGAACAAGGAGGGGGAGTTGTCACCTAGCCATCTACCAGGGATGGTGCACAGGATCATGCACCATGACTATGAGGATCACCTACATTGGATTGAGGGCAGACTCACCAACCTGTAGGGGCAAAGTGGCCCTGGCACCCAGCCCCCAGCACAGCCACCTTCAGGGCAGTGAAGGACCAGTTTTGACTGCCCATGGGGGGAGCTCAGTCTCACTGCTTCCATCTGGAGGCTCTTGGCTCTCTGATTCCTCAACACCCTCCCTGTCCAAGGTATTTACCCCCCTCATATGTCACACACCACTTCTGTATGCTGCCTTGTCTGTCTTGTCTGTTTGTAAATGCAAACTTTCCTATCCAACATACCTCCCCACACATATCTATATTCCTTCCCCAACCATCCACTCTCTCCTTAAAAATAGGGCATCTGTCCCACAAAAAAAAATCACTGCTAACAAAGCTCTCCATTTCACAGCCATGTCCTCTGGACACAATCAATCATTACATGAATTAATCAATGCAGTTATGTTGCCCTCATCCCTCTCTCTCTGAGGTGTGAGGGTCCAAATTCCAAATTCACTACAACCTGCACAGCTGTTGCTGTAGAAGAAATGGAGATCTATGGTCCTTTCCTACACCCATCCTGCACATCCCTACCTGACTTTCAGTATCTTTTTCCCCCTGCTTGCCCCATTTCACTACTTTCCTATTATCCTTTTTTTTTTCTTTTCTTTGTTTAAAATTAGCCCGAATTTAAGTGGAGCTAAGCTGTGCAGTGTGCCACACAAACCCACTTAAAACTACTTTAATTACCTTCTCTGTTTCTGACACTGTTAGGCACATCTGCAAAATGCACACTCCTGCCAAGTCTCAAACCTGGGACCCTGTCAACTGCAGCATAGTTCATTAGTCTACTAGACCACTCCACTCAGCTCTGAATTAAAACATGTGCTTCCATAAACATATCCTGATTGTCAATGACAAACTGCTTGTACATATAATGGGAAAATTGGTAGTGTACTTGAGACTGTGCTGCAGACACCAAACCAGTACACATCCAATTAAATAATGATGGATGGATGTGAGGTCTGGGATGGCAGGTATAGCTGTCAGCTGCACAGACTGTTGTAGAATGTCCACAATTGTGCCGCCTACTTTTCTCATAGTTGTCACTAAACCTTTTCTTTAAACTAAAGTACTGGCAAGTCAGTGCAAAATGAGCTTAGAAAATCATGACAGGCAGTTCAGTGT
Source organism: Protopterus annectens (assembly GCF_019279795.1). Taxonomy (NCBI): domain Eukaryota; kingdom Metazoa; phylum Chordata; order Ceratodontiformes; family Protopteridae; genus Protopterus; species Protopterus annectens. The sequence goes on from NC_056735.1 coordinate 564,384,082, forward strand.
AACACGTCATACCCATCCAAACACACATGCTAATGCGACTCCTGTGTAACAGACTGTATGCATGCACATATATCTTGGAAATATATCTGCTGCAGTATTGACTCAGTAACTCCATCTGTTAAATTCCTAGCATGCTGTACATTTTGCCACCCACAGTCCTTGGTTTGAATCCAGTGTGTTGCACTTCAATTATGTGCTTGTGAATACAACTAATAATGACTGAGCCCTGCAATTATAACCTAAACAGGTTGCTGCTACTGCATTCACTGCTACCCATGTTAGCACGTGAAAAGCCTGTAGGTAGGGACACATTGTGCAAATATGTATAGGCTACCTATATGTCATCTAACACTGTCCAACTGGCACTCTTACATAACATATGTACTTTAAGTACATGCCTCAGCTGGACTATTATGGGTACCCTCACCCTAGATCTGCTGTATTGACAGAGCTGACACTGCTCCCTCACTGACAAATACAGCTTGCTGTTCTCCAATGTGTTCATACTCCCCAGTAGAAGTCCTGGGAAAAATCAGCAGCTGCAGCCTGCAACATATGCAGCAGTATGTTCAGCTACCTGCTACAGACCTACCATACCTCATAACTCCCTAGAACAAGTTATCCACACTACACTCATACATGAAGAGGTGGAGGGGCAGAGGTCAAATGAAAGGGACATGTGTCACAATCTGCCCCTACAAGCATACACAGCTGATAGACCAGCATCTACTGCAGCAGTGTGCATATTCTGATGTGTATGATGTATGACACTCACATCTGTCATCCCACTTACTGACTTCAACCCACATTGTTTAACACTGAACTGTCACATAATCAGAAATTCATTTGGCAATGTCCAAACATAGCATGCACAACTGTGGACATACCACATAAATCCCAACAGAGAACAGTATTTGTACCTACCCTCTGTGATGCTGTAGCCTCCACACCTCAGTAATGTCTTTCTCAAAGCCTAGGAAAGGGCCCAAGGCCTAAATGAAAGCCTTAAATATTGCACTGTTGTGCCATGTCATTGGCTAATGAAATTACAACTCAGCTGTTCTGGATGCAATTAGCAAGTCTGGGCCACTGATTGGTGCACAGGCAATCAACTGTTACTGAGCATTACCTATAAAAGGCAAGCAGCCGCCTATGGTAAACAGCTCTGTACCTTACTTTACCAAGCCAGACTGCATTTTCAGAATCCATTTTCTTCAGGATTTCTGCACAAAAGGATTACAGCACTCTACCAGATATGTAATACAACTTCCCATCTAATGGGATGCAGATGGGAGGATGCAGTTATGGGGAATAGGGAGTACAACAGTAGGCCTGTAGTATATCTCTGGGAATGACATGTTTCTGATAGTCTGCTGTCCAAAAGAAGCTACGGCTATGCCTTTCAACTCTGCCTGCTGTGATTTAGATCACAGCTGTGGCCCTCTCACTCCTTCCTACAATGGTCAGCTCCTGTACGAATGCCACTGGATTATGTTTTAGACATAGTGACAGTGAGTAATGGTGGACACAGATAGCATATCACATGATGCACTGTCATTCATCTTCCCTCAGTCTGTGAATGTCACACAAGAATAGCTCAAACATTGTACTGGTGTCCCTCAATGTCCCTGATGTACTCTGGCTGCATCACTGTGCTGTCAACATTTGTATCTCATCATTTTACAGCTATGGCTACCATACCTGGCATCCCTCTACAGCAGAACTTCAGGTTATAGCCATTAGTAGTGGGGGACACAGGCCCAACCTCAGCGACAGCGTGTACATAATGATCATACAACGTAAAAGTATGAATACAGTAACAGATATTAATGTAGCATAAATTGTGACAGCCAGATTCTCCATAGTCTTAGAGCAGTCGGCAATTATTGTCTGACTGTTTGCCAGACATCCACATGCTTCTGGCAAAGGGACCACATATATCAGGCACACGTACACATTCTGCATACATCTGTGTACTGGAGAAGTAGGACACCTACAGGGAAGATACCATACAGCATATTTGCATTGCTATCTGTCATTGCGGCACATGGCTGTTGCTGAGCTATCCCCATATACTTGTAATAACATGCACCCATTTGTCAAAAAGTGGCTGTCTGACATAGTGTAATGTCAGACATAGGGGACACAGTATGGTAGATGGCACTGATGGAGTGTAGACATTCAGCACACTCCATCACGCCACACAGGGACATAATCCTATTGTTACCATGTTGCTGATAGCCACATGCAAACTGTGTTGATAGATGTCAGGGTATGACATGGGTGGTAGCAGTGCATAGTGCAAGCCAATGTGGATGTGCAGGGTGTGCACATAGTGGAGAGTAATGTATGTGGTCCTGTGATGTGTTCCCCTATTCTTTTCTTTCAGAAAGGATGTATAGATTGAGGCACCTGCCATTGACAGCTGTGGAAAATGATGTGATCCTGGATGGACTAAGACTGCATCACATCATTCTGCTGTTCAGGACTCGCCACAATAATGAGCAATGTTCTGCAATATGGTGTCACAACAGTGAACCGCATAGGGATACAGGACAGAAGCTATGAGTAGGTCAATCACAGGGTGACGGACATGGTAAATGCTGCACAGCAAAAGGCCATTGCCTTGGCCAGGGACTGTGCTGCCACTGGTGGGGTGCCTGCAGCAGTAGAACCACTCTCACCCACAGAGAAACTCCTGGCAAACCTGGGATCAACCACCAGCTCACAAGCATCCATCACCCAATACATCATGGAGGGGGGTGCCACAGCCTCCACAGCAGAGGAGTGTCCAGGTAAGCCACCTGTGTGCATCACTGTAATACGGAATCAGTCATTGCGGCAGCCTCTGCATATCAGTACATGGATGTCAGGTCAATCTGCACTGGAGCGGTGTTTGTAACGCCCACATACTCAGAATGTCAGCAATATAGGCAGTATCACAGTGTCTATTCTACATGTAGTGATACGCACATATTATCCTGTAACAATGGCACATTTGTTATTGTTGACAATACCTCTCCTTCACCTTTCCATAGGTACGCCAGGTATAGCCGGAGTCCAATGTCTTGTACCCGGTGAGTGTGATAATGATTTTGTATGGCTCATATTTACCCAAACAATGTTAAAGGCTGCCATTATTTCTGTATACGCAACTGATATGCTTAGCCAGAGTACACTACATGTATGCTCAGTCTCAGAGTGGTTAACTGCAGTGCATTGTGTCGGTAATCACAGTATTGTATGTGTAGGATCTGTAACATATTTGCACTTATTTTTGAGAAGGTCCATGCAGTGTGCTCTGCAGGGGGCAATAGTATGCTGAAGACAGGTGCACTGTGTTTTAGGTGTAGGTCTATCACATACACTGACATATCGCTAATCTCACAGGTGTATAGCAGTGGCAACATTAACCGGATGTAGCTCCAGTGCATGCAATTTACTTGGCCTGTCTTGTGTGTGTATGTTGTCATCTGCATATGTGTTGTGCATGGGATCAGAAATAGGATTTGGTATGTGTACTGCAGTTGTGGCACCTCACCTGTATCTGTGTGTGGATTACCATATATAATAGTGCAGCTAGCAATGTACTTATTTTGTCTTCTTCCTCACAGGTGACCATAGGGATTGGATTTTGTCCCCCTCACAACCTGATGTCGGTGTCTTATCAGATTCTGGTGATGATTGTGGTGATAGTGAGGCACAGGTGGGGTAGTTGGGGGCTGAATCTGTCCCATGAGTTGATATCCCACTTCCTCTCCCTTTGTCCCTGCACACAGTCAGTATGCCCACACAAACCCAGTTCCCTGCAGCCACAGATTTCAAACAGTGTGTGGCGGCATTGAACAGGAGATTGTGGTGACAATGGCATCAGTGCAGACACTAGCCATAGCCAGAGAGCTGGTTAAGTCCCAAACAGGCAGATTGACAGGG
>NC_056735.1:564393014-564478014 GCF_019279795.1 Protopterus annectens
CTGTGATGATTCTGCCGCAGCTCTTTCTGCAGGATCATATTATATAGCATGGCACATACTGTGAACATATGTGCACATGTGACTGGAGAGTACTGTAAGGCTCTACCAGATATATCGAGGCAGCGGAACCATGACTTCAGCAGCCCATACATGTGCTCTATGATGTTCCTAGTTTGTGCATGTGCCTCATTATGGCATTCTTTGGTAGGTGTGTATACATTTCTGATGGGTTTCATAATTCATGGTTCCAGTGTGTAGCCAGCATCCCCTGGTCAGTGGTGTGAAGATATGTGAAAACTGCCAGCCTAGCCAGACAGAATTTTGTAGATAATTCTGTCATTTGTAAATATTAATATAAGCCACAGGCTTGTTCTCTTAAATGGAAGAAAATGGTGTTAAATGTTGAACTCAAAAATGTAACCACGTTGCACTCTGCTGGAGGAAAGCTGATAAGTCAAGCATTGTATAATTGTTTGATCTCAAAACACGGAGCCGAGATGTCTGGATGAAGGAATTCTTCCATTGCATTGAGACCAGAGTTAATTGCTAGAATTTGCATGTATAATGTCCTTTATTGCTGTAGCTTCCTGACCAGGTGCAAGATCAAAAGGGCTGCTAAACTAAGTTTCTGTTAGCCTGGGAACCAGAGAAAAAATGATGTAATCTGAAATGAGTCACTAGTACTGTGTTATCAATTTAAGGACAAAGAGACTCAGGGCATTTTGCATTTGTATTCAGAACATCCAACATCATCAGTACTGTCTTGCTTTATATGTAAGTTTATTTTAGAACTGTGTTTGCTCTTAGTTATAGCTAGGAAATAGGAAGATTAGACTAGTTGTTTTCTGTATTCATGTCAGAACTATTCTACTGTATTATTTTAAGCATTTTCCTGTGATCTCTGAACTCTTGATTAGCAAGATACGAAGTATTGTCTTGTGTTTTTATTTATTATGTATTATTAAATATTTTTAAACCTTTCAACTGTGGCTGTTTTATGTAGAGATAATGTAAGCTCTAGAATGCAATGCATGTATATAATGATACTGTACTAAGGCACTCCAATAAGCCTGGCTGTTCAGTTACACTTACCATTTGGATAATAATATTGCACATGAGCAATTATACACCCTTTAGTAAGGACCTCTTTAATAGCTGATAAGGGTCCTGGTGGCAATGATTACTACCTTATAGCCTGGACAGAAGGGGCCCAGCTAGTCAACCTGTGCCAGCCTTCCCCAGGAGTGTCTGTGTGGTTGTATATAAATCATATCTCAAAGTGTGTGTATGTGTGTGTGTGTGTGTGTGTGTGTGTGTGTGTGTGTGTGTGTGTGTGTGTGTGTGTGTCAGCTAATTTGACAGGGACACAAAGCATGGGTTGGACAGAGAGAGTGCTAGGAGGACTTGGCTTGGGACCCTGGCTAAGGATCCCACCCTATAGCTGTACAAGTGGGGAGTCTGATTGGGGATCTGGAGAGAAAGGGAGAAACCAGCCTCAGACTGACTGTGATCTCTGTATGCTCTTAAGAAATTTCTACTTTACTGTGTGTGTATTTGTTATCCTTCCCAATGTTAATGCCCCTCACTGGTTTTATTGGTGAGGATTAAGGTTCCTTGATTGCTGGGCCAGTGCATGGGCATCACATATTAATTGGTGGCAGTGGTGGGATATCCACACCACATATTAATTGGTTGGCAATTGGCTTGCAGTGGTGTGGATAGTGAATTCCTGTAACTTGTGTACAGTGATCACTGAAGGTGTTTTTGTACTCTAAATCAGCTATGCAGTGAATATTCAGAGTTCAGATCACAATTGTTTTATTTCTTTTGTGGTCTTTGTCAGGGAGAACAGGCAAGCATGTCAGCAGAAGAGATTTGAAAGCTGATAAGGAGTCAATTGGCTGAGATGTGCCAGACTAAAGGACTGTTGCAGGGAAACCTGACTAAGGGAGACATGATTGCAGCTTTGGTCGCAGCTGCATTTGAAAATAGCAACCAGGAGGATGATCAGATGGGCTGTTGAGATGTACAACACTCAGGGAATGGACAGCTTAACCTCTGTGCAGAGGACTTAAAAATCCATCTGGAACTAAAGACACTTAAGTTGGAGGCCAGGCATTTGGAAATGAATGCTGTGGAAAAGGGCCGGCAGAGGCAGCATGAATAGGAGATGCTGTCTCTTTTACATAGTCATGGAGGTAATGGGGAAGGGAGTAACTTGACCCCAGAAGTACAAAAGGTCATTACATTACTTCCACTGTTTACAGAGGGGGATAATTTTAATAGTTTCAGTCATATGTTTGAGAGGGTATATAAACAGTATGATGTTGACCAAAGGCTCTGGGTACAGTTCCTGACCCCTTACTCTATAGTAAAGCTGTAGCTATTTTGTTCAAAATGTCTGACATTGACTATTTTAATTATACTGCTGTTAAGAATTCTTTTTTTAGAATTCTTTAAGCTAACACCGGGAACGTATAGGAAAAAGTTTTGTGAGCATAGACACAAGGCAGATGAAAGTGTGTGTGAATATGTTGCTGAACTGAGCATTTATTTTCATAGGAGGGTGAGTGGTTGTCAGGTCACCACTTTTGAAGGGCTTGCAGACCTTTTGGTGAGGGAACAAGTCCTTAGCTCTTTGCCTGAGGACACGAGGATCTGGTTAGCTTATACACAATGTGCTACTTCAGAGGAGTTGGGGAAGAAGGGAGACCTATAACTAGCAAGCAGAGCATCCCTGCACAGGAAAGGGACCCTAAGTAATGCTCATGGATTTAAAGGAACCCATGATGGAAAGCTTAGACTGCCTTAACAGAATCTGCCAGTAGCAGGGGAAACCACTAGTCCAGGTACACATCCAGGACATAGGGTTAAATATTTTGAATGCAACCAATGGGGCCATGTGGCATACAGATGTCCATGGAGGCAAGGTGGGGAACAAAAGGTGAGGGAGCCAGTAAGTGGGAAAGGCACAATGCCAACAGTAGGTTGTCTTGAGACAACAAGGGTACTCAACTACCACAAGAGGTTATATCCTATCGTACTGAATGGCAAAGAGGCCATTGCTAAGAGAGACACAGCCTCTGACATAACCAATGTGAAGCCTGCAATGGTTACAGAGGAGCGCTACTTGCCTGGGCGATCTACTCCAGTCAGAGCTTTAGGAGGTATTCCATTCCAAATACCTTTGGCTAGGGTTCACCTTGACTGGGAGGGTGGAAAAGAAAGCCAGCAAGTAGGTGTGTTTGAGGATATCCCTGCAGGTGTCCTGATAGGGAATGATTTTGATAGTGCAGTACCATGTGCTTGTGCAGTTACCCGCAGTCAGGCTTGAAGACAAGCATGTGAGTCTGGTAGCCTGTGGAGACCCAGACAGACTACATACTTGCAGCTGGGACAGGTGAGGTGGTTACTTCACAGAGGGAGCTACCCTGCAGCAGTGAGTCTGAGGGTGAGCCACAGCTGCTTGTGGGTACTGATGTTCCCTTGGACAGAGTGATTGCAAAGGTAGAGGTGAGTAGTAGTACCCCGGCTGATAGTGAGGCACCACTGACAGATGATGCCAGACTTCCTGTGGAATGTGAGATGGAAATGGTTACAAAGAGAGAGTCGAGACAGGCTCAGGTCTCATACCCTACATTGCAAGGCCTGAGCAGGTAGCTAGTGAGGCACCTGAGTCTTAAGGAAATTGGGAATCTGTATACTGGGACAAAAGTTTAATGTATAGACAGTGGATCCCTAATGGAAGGCTAGAAGGTGAGAGGGTACAGCAGTTGGTAGTGCCTAGAGCCTGCCATCTGGTGCTTCTAGCGATAGAGCATGATATTCCCTTTGCAGGTCATATGGACATAAAACGTACAAAGAGACATATTATGCAGAAGTTTTACTGGCCTGGAATTTCCAGAGATGTAACAGGGTACTGCAGGACCTGTGAGCAGTGCCAAAAGGTAGGCAAGGCAGGAGACAATGTGACACATCCTTTAATGTTTTTGCCTGTGATTGAGGACCATTTCAGAGGGTAGCTATGGTTATTGTGGGGCCTCTGATAACCCCAAGTTCCACAGAGAAAAATTATATCCTAGTGGTAGTAGATTATGCTACAAGATACCCTGAGGCAGTGGCTTTGTCCTCCATTGAGGCAGAGAAAGTGGCAAATGCTTTGTTAGAAATTTTCAGCAGGGTAGGTTTCCCAAAAGAAATACTGACTGACAGGGGTGTCAGTTTCATGTCAGACCTTCTGGTTTGTCTGTGGAAGTACTGTGGGGTGAAGCACCTGAAGACCACCCCTACCATCCCCAGATTAATGGTCTTGTTGAGAGGTTTATGCTACAGGGATTTGAAGACCAGTTTAAGAGGCAGTGGGACAAATATTTGCCCCATCTGTTGTTTGCTTACACAGTGGTTCCCCAGGAATCCACAGGTTTTCACCCTTAGAGTTGCTGTATGGGCATAGGGTGATGTAATTTGTGATGAGTGGGAAGGTAAGTGTGAATCTCACAAGGAGTCTGTTGTGGCATATGTCCTAAACTTCAGGACAAGGCTCAGTGAACTCATGGGCTTGGCCCAGGAGAACTGGCAGAAGCCCAACAATAGAAAAGGTATGGTATGACAGGAATACTCAAGCTAGAGAGTATGCTCTAGGGCAGCAGGTAATGGTTTTCATTCCTGTCAGACACAACAAGCTGCAAGCAGCTTGGGAGAGACCCTACAAGGTGGTAAGAAAGGTAAGTGATGCTAACTACATGGTAGAACTGCTAGGCAGGAGGCAGGAGCACAAATTGTACCATGTTAACATGATGAAACCTTACCATGATAGGGAGGCCCTTGTGCTGAGTATTTACAGTGGATTGCAGGATGAGACTCAGTGAGATCTGGTGACTGATCTCCTCAGTGAGGCTCAGACTGACACCTTGGTGAAAGGAGTAGCAGTGTCCCAGCAGCTATCTCCTACCCAGGTTCGAGAAATCCTAGCAGTGTTACAGGAGTTTGGGGACATGTTCACTGGGAAACCAGGGTGCACCCACCTGGTGCAGCACCAAGTGGATACAGGACCCCAAAGGCCTATTAGACAGGCCCTTAAAGAGTGCTTTAGAGAGTCAAACAGACTCTGAGGGAAGAGATAGACGAAATGATGAATGTAGGGGCAATTCAAGAGCCCAACAGTCCCTGGGCCTCCCCAGTGGTGCTGGTGTCAAAGAAGGATGGCAGAACCAGGTTCTGTGTGGCCTACAGAAAATTAAATAGTCACACAGAGTCAGATGCTTACCCCATGCCTAGGTCAGATAAGGCCCTAGAGCAGCAGTATCTTACCACCACTTAACATACCAAGGGTTACTGGCAGGAGCCCTTGACTCCCAGTGCTAGAGAGAGGTTAGACTTTGCGAGTCCTTTTGGCTTATATGAGTTCACAAAGATGCCTTTTGGGATGAAAAAAGCCCCTGCAGCTTTCCAGAGGCTGGTCGACCATATCCTAGCAGGAGCAGGATGGTTCACTCTTGCTTACCTAGATGATATTGCTGTCTACAGCCATTCCTGACAACAGCACCTTCAACATGTCAGGGAGGTGCTGGGCAGACTACTTAGGGCAGGGTTGACCATTAAGCTGAGCAAATGGCAGGTGGGCATGGCCGAGGACTCTTACTTGGGGCATAGAGTGGGGAGTGGTAAGATCAGGCCAGAAGCTGACAAAGTAGAAGCCATTCAGGCATGGCCTGCACCTGTTACCAAAAAGCAGGTGAGGGCATTCTTAGGGACAGCAGGGTACTACAGAAAGTTCGTCCCCAGTTATAGTACCATAGCTGCTCCCCCTCACAGACCTGACAATGAAGAACAGTCCAGATAAGGTAGTGTGGACCACAGCATGCAAGCAGGCACTTCAGAAGCTTAAAGAACTTTTGAGAGGACCCCCTGTGTTAGCAAGTGCAGATTACAGCAAATAATTTGTTGTACAGGTGGTTGCTTCAAACCATGGGGTGGGGGCTGTACTTAGCCAGATGTCTTCAGAGGGAGAAGAGCCCCCAGTGGTTTATCTGAGTCATAGGTTCCAACCCATGGAGGAATGCTACGCATCTGTAAAAAAGGAAAGTCTAGCCATAGTTTGGGCACTATAGAAACTTCAGCCTTATCTGTATAAAAGAATATTCACTGTAGTGACATATCACAATCCCCTAACATGGTTAATCAGAGCCAGCCAGCAAAATGCCAAGTTGCTAAGATGGAGCCTATGGTTTCAAGCATATGATATGTCAGTGCAGCACTGCAGTGGGAGTAACAATGCCAATGCAGATGGGCTCTCAAGACAGGGAATGGAGTAAGGTATACTCAGACAGACCCAACCCTCTCAAAGAACATTTCTCAAGGGTCACTTGAAAAACTAGCTTGAGTTCTCCAAGCAGGGGGGGGGCAATGTGAAGATATGTGAAGGCTGTCAGCCTAGCCAGATAGAATTTTGTAGACAATTCTGTCATTTGTAAATATGAATATACGCCACAGGCTTGTTCTCTTAAATGGAGGAAAATGGTGTTAAATGTTGAACTTCAAAAATGTGACCACATTGCACTCTGCTGGAGGAAAACTGATAAGTCAAGCATTGTATAATTGTTTGATCTCAAAACTCAGATCTGAGATGTCTGGTTGAAGGATTTCTTCTATTGTTTTGAGACCAGAGTTAATTGCTAGAATTTGCATATATAATGTCTTTTATTGCCGTAACTTCCTGACCAGGTGCAAGATCAAAAGGGCTGCTAAACTCTGAGTTTCTGTTAGCCAGGGAACCAGAGAAAAAAAATGATGCAATCAGAAATGAGTCAGTAGTGCTGTGTTATCAATTTAAGGACAGAAAGACTCAGGGCATTTTGCATTTGTCTTCAGAACATACAACATCACCAGCACTGTCTTGCTCTATATGTAAGTTTATTTTAGAACTGTGTTTGCTCTTATATATAGCTAGGGAATAGGAAGATTAGACTAGTTGTTTTCTTTATTGATTTCAGAACTATTCTATTGTGTTATTTAAGAATTTTTCTGTGCTCTCTGAACTCTTGACTAGCACTGTGTAGTAAGACGTATTGTCTTGTGTTTTTTTTATTATTTATTATTAAATATTTTTAAATCTTTCAACTGTAGCTGTTTCATGTAGAGATATTTTGTGCTCTAGAGTACATTGCATGTATATTGTGATACTGTACTAAGCCACTCCAATAAGCCTGGTTGTTCAGTTACACTTACCATTTGGATAATAATATTGCACAGTAATAATTGGGCACCCTTTAGTAAGGACCTCTTTTGTAGCTGATAAGTAAGGGTCCTGGTGGCAGTGATTACTACCTTATATCCTGGACAGAAGGAGCCCAGCTAGTGAACTTGTGCCAGCCTTCCCCAGGAGTGTCTATGTGGCTGTATATAAATCATATCTCAAAGTGTGTGTGTGTGTGTGTGTGTGTGTGTGTGTGTGTGTGTGTGTGTGTGTGTGTGTGTGTGTGTGTGTGTGTGTGTGTGTGTGTCAGCTACTTGATCTGGGACACAAAGCACTTGTTGGACAGAGAGAGTGCTAGGAGGACTTGGCTTGGGACCCTGGATAAGGACCTAACTCTATAGCTGTGCCAGTGCGGAGTCTCTTTGGGGATCTGAAGAGAAAGGAAGAAAGCAGCCCCAGACTGACTGTGATCTCTGTGTGTTCTTAAGGGAAATTGTACTTTACTGTGTGGGTATTTGTTATCCTTCCCAGTGCGGATGCCCCTCACTGGTGTTAGTGGTGAGGATTGAGGCTTCTTTATTGCTGGGCCAGTGCATGGCCATCACAGATGGCTGTATGGGATACCCCCTGGCAAACAACCAGTACAGCTGTGATGCATGCCAGATATGAGAGTTGTGATAACTGCAGGGGCTGCCAGCACACACACTGATGATAATGACCTGGGTATTGCACACAACCTGGTAGTTGAATGGAGTAATACCCTTTGTGGTTGATGTAGACATTACCCTCCTCAACGGGCAGTGCTTTGATGTGTACATGAGTGCAGTCTATGGCATCCAGTACCTCAGGGTAGTGTGCTAGATGGTGGAAGAGATGCATACTGCTGGCCCTCTCCTCAGTGGGGCAGGGTAAAAAATGTGCTCACTGACATGTTTTTGCATGGCAGCCAGGAACTGGTGGAGTACCCTGGATGAAAATGCCTGTGAGACCTCCATCATGTCCCCAGTTGGTCTTTGAAAAGTGCCTGCAGCTGGCATTCTAAGGGCCACACATACCTTTGTTTCCACTGGGGTGGGTTCCCCTCTGTTGGCTCTGGGTCTGATTTGAGAGCGGCAAAGCTCAGTGAGTTATTGTAGTATGTCCCTGTCTACCCTGTAATGCTCTACAATCTCCAGCTCATGTAGCTCCAGGAAAGTTACCCTGGGCCTGAACACTCTTCTCCTTCTAAGTCTAGGCCTATTGTCAGCACCACCATCAGTGCTGACCTCAGCCTCTAGGACATACAAGATGTAGCAGAGCAGCAGCAACCCCTAGCATTCTGTCAGTTAAATTTCCCAAGTCTGTACTCCAGTGGTGCAGAGTATGGGTGAGAAATCAGATTGTAGGGTGTATGCATACTTTATAGTGATATGCTGCAGATGCAGTGTATGTGATTGGCTGACTATGATGCATTCCAGCTGCTAGGTATATCATTGAGGGATTTGAATGGTCCAGTGTTAGTGGAACAGGGCTTATCAGTCAATTAGATATGATTGGCTTTCCCAGGTAGTTTCCTTTTTTTGCACTGTGCTCTACAAGTATAAGCACTACTCTGCAGTCTGGACACATCTCCATCCACGGGCACTCTCAACATAGCGTAAACCAGCTAAAACATGCACCCCACAGCTAAAAAAAGTGTAGCAGCACTAGACACACACCCCTGCTTGGCTGAGCTGAATGGCACATGAATAGGAGCCACTCAGCTCCAATTTGCATACACTTAGACACACACCCTTTTTATGTCAGCTTCCTGTCCTACTTCACCGACACAGTTCTGAGGTTACACAGGTTTTATCTGTGAATACAGTGGCCTGTTTTTGCTATTCAGTAACCCCAGCTCATTTGCATACAGATCCTTGCACATAACTTGGATACTTCACTATTCCAGGGCCTGCCTCCTTAGCAACCACTGACATCTACCACTGTACATACTGCACGCAGAGCACTATAATGCATTATTTTCACATATGTTTTATTTTCAGTATTTAAACATTTTAATATTTATTTTACGTAACTGCATATTTGCGAATTGCTTTATGCCGTGCAAATGTAATATAGATATTAAATATATATATATATATATATATATATATATATATATTATTTTATATTATTTTGCATTAGTTTCTGGACTCACAGGACATAGCTTTGCACATATCTATGTCTACCATGAAATTTCTGACCTACTAATTGGGCTTTTACAGCCCCTGTTCAATTTTAACATTTCTGTGCACAGTTATTTTCTGTGTACACTTCTGTCACCAACACGAGTTCTGTAAGGATACTTAGCTGCTTCCTAGATCACAAAGCACCCTCATTTGCATGGATTTCACCTGATTATGAGGTGATGTGCATGGCACAGACACTTCCTTGTTCGCATGCTTATCCATGCCCCTATGCTCTATTTACTGGATCGCACGACAGCCGGTTTTCGTGCTAGATCCATGACACTCTGCCTATATGGAAATCACCCTGTGTAGGCTTTAATGAATTCCCCCCAATGTCTTTAGAAAATATTATCACACTAAAATAAAATAAATGTTAAAAAGTAAAGAAAACAAACATAAAACAGTAAATGACTAAAAAGAATCAACATTTCCTAAGCACTCTGCTATCTAGGCATTTATGGTACTGTTTATATTTCACTGTTTCCTGAAGTACCTATGATTAAAGATGAAATATTCCACCAAGTGATATTAAAAGTACAAGACAAGTATGGCTAAAAGTGATTATCTGAATAGTCTTTAACAGGAAAACATGTCCACGAAAAACTATTGTAAGATAATATGTACAGTACATGACATCTACAGGAATTGGAAAATTATTTCAATGCCTGATATGAATTTGTGGAATATTAAAAATCACAGCTTGTCCAGCATCACAACAAACAACAAATTAGCAGAAATTTGAACTTCATTACTGGATGCTCATAGATTCATACTTATAGTATCAACTGACAGAGTGCACTGTCTCAAAGTTATTCACCATTAAGTCTCTCCTTTTAATTTTACAGACTTATAGGAACATACAAGCTTCTCTTTAAGATAGCCATTTGAGTACATTTCATAATATAATAAGGAATCCAGTTCAGTTGCATTGGAGTTCTAATAGCAGCATAACCTTGCATCCTAGGAATAGTGATTAATTGGACCTTATATGTAATAACTCTGGCTCTTGCAATGCTACCTTGTTGTGGTACCTCTAACAACAGCCCTGCTCTTAGTGCTTCATATTCACATATCCAGTAGTGTACAAATCATATTTAGATTAATGTTAGTATTTAGACAGAAATACAGGTGCATGAAACCCAAAATACAATGCCTAGCTGCTGCTGCAAAGAGGATAAGAAAGCACATGGAAGCAACATAGTACTATTATCTAAATATGCATGAAAATGGCATGCATAAAGGTTGTAAGGTCGTGTGTGATCTGTTTTAGTACAGGTCCCATCATCTTAATATCTCCAGGCTTATGCACAGGATAAATAGCTCATAAATAGTGAATTCTTTCCAGAGAACCCATGGAAATCATGAGATCACAGATCCGTTATACAGGCCCTGTAAGGGTTCCAGCAGTAGTTGACAACATTTCTTAACCATGTATCTGTTTGGGAACTTCCACTTAGTACTCTTGTTGACTTTTGCAAAAATTGTTAGAAAGTCCTTAATAGTAAATTTTTAGAAGACCTTCATTGAAATCATTGTCAATAAACAAGATTTCTAATGATACATATTATGCTAATACCAGAATGTGTGGAAAAAATAGAATGTGACTTTTGATCAAATAAAATCAGCTTCTCATAGAAATGTTGCATGACAATGATAACAGATCTAGAAGGAAGAATCTAAGCAAACATGGACTACAAGTAAGAAAAGAGGACCATGGCACTGCTGACTTAATGACTCAAGTCAGAGGGATAACATATGGCTTAGAAAGAGCTCATTCACCTCTTGTAGCCATTTCACCCTTTTAAACATTAGCCTCTTTCCTTCTTTCTTGAGTTGTATTGGCTGGTTGTAAGATAAGTGCAGTTCCATACTTCATGCTTAACTTCATTGTAGAAACATTGGATGCGACATTGCACTGCAGGCCACTTTCTAAAGCCCCCATATCTACAAATATTGCAGGCTATGCCATGAAAGGGCTAAAGTGTCATTTCAGTTTGTATCCAGGTGGCAGAAACAGTCACATTGATCTCTGATTTTGTCTGAAAATCTTGTAAGAACTATTGAACAATTATCTACAAAAATCCTGTTAATAATGAAACATGTCAGTTTATACTATGCCCTAATAATTTCAAAACAGTGCCCCAGTATAACTTTTTTTAAAAATATTTGTTGTTTAGTTTGTCAAAATGTTGATCATTCATCCTATTTCAGTTTATGTTTACAGATCCTAATAGGCTGCAGTGTTTAAAGGTTAAATCTTGAGATGAAATATATCTACTACAGCTGCAATTGGAATGCTCTCTATGAAAGAGCAACTGTGTCTTTTTTTAAAAATTCCTGCTCTCTCACTGCATGTACATGTTATGGAACATGCTTATTATTTTTTATCAACAGCATGATTATTTAGTTTAAATTTAAGACTAGTCCATCTAGTTCTATTTTGCAGTATCAGCTTTGAGAATATCTTTCAGTGTAACTTCCTCTTCAAAAATATTCTTCAACTATTAAGCCCACATACCAAGCATTACTCATTTAACAAAGTTAAACCAGTCTTTCTTTCCTTTCTTACTTTCTTTCTTTTCCTATTATGATCTAAATGCTAACATGATATAATACAATGTGAATGTTTTTTGCTGAAATTGTTTGGGACTAATTGCAAACTAACTCCTGCTACTGTGATTTTAGATGACACTTTATGATGTGTTTTGCAGAACATAGCCATTTTATGTAGTGAGACAAATTGCAGAGTTGTGTTTCTTGTTTGTACATTTTATGTGACTAATGTAAATTCTACTTTCATTACAAGTCAAATTCATGAGTAACTTGTACATTACACAAGGAAAAGAAAACTAAACCAGTTGTGTACTTTCAGAAAGTAATACTTTTAATGCAGAACACAGAGTTAAGTTTAAGGATAAAAATATCATACATTATTAAAATTTTTTTTTAATTTTATTACATGAATCTAATAAATTTTAAGGATAAGCAAGACATAAAACTCTAAGCTCTCAAGTATTATATACAGAGTATTCATTTTAAATCACATTTAAATTTTAAATTAAAATCATTAAATTGCAGAGACTAGATTCCATTGTTAAAGAAATGCTAAACTGTTTTATTAATATTGCCGTAGACATTGAGCTGTTGTTATAGATTCCAATGCTAGCCCAGTAAGGACATCTGCTATGGCTTATGCATATTTATTAAACTCAGATCATGTTCAAAATTTGCTTTGGCCATGTACTATAGAAAAGATGTAAGATAATTTAAATGAATTAGCACTAAAGAAAGTACCATGCCCTGAAGGTATCCAGGCAGAAGTGTTACAACAGGGAGAGGTGGACGGTTAACCTACTATTTAAGGTTTTTAATAATATATTTTTGAAAGTTTTCATCTAATTCATGAAAAAAAAGCTAATTGATCAGTGTAATAGTAAAACATCAAAAATATGTAATTATGTGTTTTTCTTTTTGAAAGTGTTATTTCAATAATTAATCTAGATTATAAAGCCACCTTTCTTTTAAATCAGTAACAACAGGGAAGAGTTGGCTGTGATATATGTCACTGGATAAAGGAAAAATCATACATAGTGTTTGCATTTTTTTTCAAATAATACATACTATTTAGAAAAAAACTAAAGGGGGAATTCAATAAAGCCTACATGGATGGATTTTCCATGTAGACATAGTGGCATGGCCCCAACATGGAAACCAGCAGCCATGCAATCCAATAAACAGAGCAGAGGAGCCTGCACAAAGGTGTGGGCATGGAAGTGTCCACAGAATGCAAATAACCTCATAAGGAGGCAAATTTCATGCAGATGAGCTCAAATGAGGGTGCTGGAATGACCCAGCAAGCAGATAGGTAGTCGCACAGACCCTGTGTTGGTGTCCAAAGTGTACACAGAGATTTATCGTGTACAAGAAAGCAAAAATTAAATATGGACTGTAAAAGCCCATTTAGAAAGTCAGAGATTGCATATTAGGGAGAGATATGTGTATAACTATGCCCTGTATGCGCAAAAAGTAATGCAAAATAATAAAAAATATATATATATATTTTAATAGTTATATCACATTTGCACCATACACAAACATGCCGTTATGCAAAAAAAAAATAATTAAAAACTGTAAAATGTAAAAACAAGACATATGTGAGAATAATGCATTATACAGCCCTGCAGGCAGTATGTACAATGGTAGATTTCAGTGGCTGCTGAGGAGGCAGGCCTTGGAATAATGAAGTATCCATGTTGTGTGCGGGATCAGTATGCAAATGAGCTGGAGTTACTGAATAGCAAAATTGGGCTACTGTGTTCGCAGATAAAATTGGTATATCCCCTGAACCATGTTGGTGTCTACAAAAATGGTAGCTCACATCAAAAGGGGATGTGTCACATTAGGTTTAAGCAGGTTGGAGCTCAGCGGCGGGTGTTGGCACTCAGCTCAGCTCAGTGTGTCTAATGCTGCTAAGCTTTGTTTAGCTCTGCGGCTCATGTTTTAGCTAGTTTAAGCTATGCTGAGCATGCCTCTGCATGGGACTGTGTCCAAACTGCTGAGCATTGTTTACACCAGCACCATGGGTTTGTGTGCTGTGCCTCACTGCTTAGCAGGTGAAGTATTAAAAAAAAAAAAAAAAGAAATAGCTTGGGAAAGCCACTCATGTCTAAATTGCTGATAATCCCTGTTCCACTAACACTGGGCCATTCAACCCCCTCAGTGATATACCTGGCAGGTGGAATGCATCATACTTAGTCCATCACACAGGCTGCATCTGCAGAACACCACTATAAAGTATGCATATACCCAACAATATTTTTTTTCCCAAATACTGTGCATCATTGGAGTACACCCTTGGGAATTTTAACTGACAGAATGATAAGGGGCTGTTGCTGCTCTGCTACATCTGTATGTGCTAGAGGCTGAGGGCAGTGCTGATGCTGCTGCTGACAGTAGGCCTAGACTGACAAGGAGAAGAGTGTTCAGGCCCAGGGTAACCTTCCAGATGCTACATGAGTTGGAGACAGTAGAGTGCTACAGGGTGGACAGGGACATACTACAAGATTCCACTGAGCTCTGCCAACCTCAACTCAGACCCAGAGCCAACAGAGGGGAACCCATCTCAGTGGAAGCAAAGGTATGTATAGCCCTTAGAATATTAGATACAGGTACTTTTCAAAGACCAACTGGGGACATGATGGAGTCTCACAGGCAGCTGCATTTAGGGAACTCCACCAGTTCCTGGCTGCCATGCAAACACATGCCGGTGAGCACATTTATTTACCTCCACCCCAGAGGAGAGGGTCAGCAGTATGCATCTCTTCCACTGTTTAGCACACTACCCTGAAATACTGAGAGCCATAGACTGCACTCATGTGCACATCAAAGGACTGCCTGGTGAAGAGGGTAGAGTCTATGTCAACCACAAAGGGTATCACTCCATTCAACTGCCAGATCATGTGCAATGCCCAGGGCATTATCATGAGTGTGTGTGCTGGCGACCCTGGCAGTTATCATGACTCCCATATCTGGCACTCCTCACAGCTGTACCAGACATTTGCCAAGTGGGACATCCCATACAGCCATCTACTGGGGGATGCTGGCTATACAGTGGAACCGTGGATGATGACACCCATCAGAAATGCAAGCACACCTACCAAAGAATGCCATAATGATGTACATGTACAAACTAGGAACATCGTACAATATGTTTGGGCTGCTCAAGTCACTGTTCCACTGCCTCAATATATCCTGTGGAGCCCTGCAGTATTCTCTAGCCACATGTGCACACAAGTTCACAGTATGTGCCATGCTACACAATATGATCCTGCTGAAACAGCTGAAGCAGGAACATCACAGGGAAGGGAAACCTACCAGTGCCAAGGTCCCGTCAGCCAAAGCCACAGGGGGACTCAGAGGAGGAACCCCTGAGCCTGTCCCTGTAGGCAGACATAGGCATGCCCAGTATGCCCAGGCCCTGGCAAAGAGGGAACGCATAGCACATGCACTGACAACCTAGGGTCCTAGGGACTGACACCTCACTCTGACTCACATACGTAATAAAACAGATGCCACCCACACCACACAGCCTGTACCTTACCATGTATTGGCTAGGTACTGTTTGCATCCAACAGTGTCAGCCCTGAAGCACTGTTATCTCAACTGCTGCAGGCACAAGGTTAGTCACTCTACTTTACAACAAATATATGGGGTACTAAACTATGGTATCATAGGTATGGACCTGCTGCATGTATGCAATGGAATAGAGTGGGCCACTGGGCTACCTGCAGAGAACTAACAGCTATGTGGGAAAACAGTTACTCTCTTGTCCAATACTGGCTGCCCCATAGTATGCAGTAGCCCACAAGGCAGCAAAACCCACTGCACTATGTGAAGGAAATGCCAAACAGTGGGGCCATAGGACAGATGCATGACTGTCCATGCCAGAGTCTCCTACCTCCAACAAAGCCATGTTTCCATACAAATGCAGTAACAGTATGTAAGCAAGGTTATAGCAGCAGATCACACAATCCAAGAGCTGTCCAAAACAACCTGGCGGAATGTTCTATTTCCTCAATATGCAGTGATCAAAGTTATGTCTGCTGTTGATAGAGTTGGGAATTAAACTTCACTTTCTAGTGGCTGCTGTAGCTTAGTGGGCTAAGTACATTATCATGGTAGATGGTGTTTATGGTCCAAAACTGGCTGCACTTACAGTTTTGCATGTGAGGAACTCCTATGGTAGGAGTCCCACAGACTTATAAAATCTGTCACTATTTGTTACTGCAAGAAAGCTG
This sequence comes from Protopterus annectens, assembly GCF_019279795.1. NCBI lineage: Eukaryota > Metazoa > Chordata > Ceratodontiformes > Protopteridae > Protopterus > Protopterus annectens. The sequence continues at coordinate 564,409,214 of NC_056735.1, forward strand.
GACAATGCCAGGGAGAATGGAGGGATAGAGTGCAACAGCTAATGATATTACACATGCTTTGAGTAACCTAGCATTTGGCTAGTATAACAGCAGGTTGTAACAAGTCAGAGTAGTAGCAGGATGTACAAGCCATCACGTAACTTTGTAAGTACCTACAGCAAGTCAGTGAGCACCACGTAGTAGTAAATTACCAAAAAAGCAGCAGAGGAACAGAGCAGACATAAGGGGTGGAATGCTGGACATCCTGCTAAACATGTACAGTCAGATGTGTGAAGTCTGTAACCCTGTTTGTGCTATTACATCATGTACCCCAGTCACAGTATACCTACAACTACTTAGAGCAGGAAATATGGACACAGCCAGGAAGGAAAAGGATTAACTACTTGCCAGACAAATGTAGAAAGTGCAGAAAATAACAGTTCATCAGTACCATGGGCTCCCTGCTGTATATGTAGTCAGCAACTCAAATGTCTCTCATCAGTTCCTAACATCAATCTATAATGATTTGCCACTGATGTACCAGAAAATCACAATGGTATGTAATATGTACCAGATATATGATGCAAAACCCTGTACAGTCTATTACAATCTGTACACAGCCTAGGTATGACTCAGATATTATGTGCAGCTCACAGCCAGGAAATGCCTTGGACATAATATCAGGGAGGTGCTGGACTGTTGAATCAGGTTCAGCAGGCAATTGGTTGTAGCACACAAAATCCCGGACTAAAGTACAGGTAGGTCTAGCCTAGAGTCACCTTGGAATTACTGACAGTCACAATGGGCATGCTTCTACACTTAGCTAGTGTCATCCCATGTCTGATGCCTCTGCCTAAAGAACTGTGATATGAATATATCTCTATGCCTACAGACAGCTATGTATATGTATCTGTCTCTCCCTATAGATATATGATGTATGTAGCTATATATCTATATGTCTATATATCTGTATATAGATAAATATACAGAGATAATAGTTTATATATATATATATATATATATATATATATATATATATATATATATATATATATATATATATATACACACACATATATATATATATATATATATGTATATATGTATGTATGTATGTATATATATATATATATATATATATATATATATATATATATATATATGTGTGTGTATATCCACATAAAGGTGCAGAGTGATGTAGTGCTGCAGCACCTTGTACACCAAATGTAACCGGTGGCACGTTCAACTAGTATTGTGAGCTATAGTGTGTAATAGTAGGTAGGTAGGGATTCTAATCTGATATCAGCCACCTTGTGTGTGCATGCAAATATTACCTATACAGCAGTACAGACATGCCCATCAAGCCTATGTCTATGCAATGGCCAATCATTTTATGGTCCTGTGATTAGCGTCCTCCACAATATTGCCTTCCCTGGCAACAGCTGCTGATGTCATCCACCTTACCAGAACTTGCAGATATTCCCAAAACACATAAGCTCCATGGCACATGAGATAAGTAGTTAGTGTTATAATATATACTACTAGATAAGTAAGGGTTGTAATCTCAGAAAGGACAACTCTGTGAATATGTGTGTGTGTGTGTGTGTGTGTGTGTGTGTGTGTGTGTGTGTATGTGTGTGTGTGTGTGAGTGTGTGCGCATGTGTGTAAATATATCCCCTTGCAGCAGTGTGTCTGTCTTGCCTATCTGTGTGCAGTGGTTATACATTTTGAGGTCCTGTCAACCCCCCCCCCCATTGGCCTCTGTTATAGGGACTGCTGATGTCATCCACATTAACAGCAGTGGCAAACACTCTCAAAGCATATAAGCTCATGGTGCATGCTATAAGTGTGTAATGCTATAGCATATACTATTAGATAGGCAGGAGCTCTAATCTAAGAATGGGCAACTCTGTGAATGTGTTTGTGTGCATGTAAATATATCCCTTTGCAGCAGTGTATCTGTTTTAATTATGTGTGTGCAATGGTTATATATTTTAGGCCCTGTGAATACCTGTTGCCCTAAATAGTCCACAACTACCTAGGCAAAACTGCTATCTGCCACCACCTACATTTGTAGGCACACAACACCCAGGTGACATGTATCAAGGGTGACAATGCCTTTTCATGGGGTATGGATGCAGGATTATGCTGCCTGGCCCATTGCCCATGACACACTGCTCTACACAGATGCACCTATGTAACCATGCACATATAAAGCCTTACCTTGCTGATGTCATATTTTTGCTTTGCTACCATGCCATCCTGAGCCACTGTATTGCCACCAAGTCTCCACAGCATAGCAACTCACACCCCTGCAACTAAAACATATAAAGTTTTGAGAGACACCTGTCAGTCTGTGACACCACCACCAATCTACCATCATGCAACAAAGGAACAAACATGTTAATGTGTACTCACAACACATGCCAGCACACAGCAACTGTCATGGCATAACAGAACCACAGTAAGCAATGTAATGTAATGTACTATAGTCACCCTGTGCATCAGACACATATTTGCATGCTCCTGCATCAATGTTATGGATAGCAGGGATGTGGCACATATATCCTGACATGCACAGGCACAGGGTGTGGTGTGGGGGTGCCAGAGGCCTATGCTGTGCTAAGCAGTTGACATTATGTGTGGGAGTCAGGAAGGGGTGGTGGTCAGCTGGGCCATAGTGTGATGCTGTGTGTGTCTGTTGGTGACCTGCATGTGACACTGTTGTATGAGTGTGCGCATGCATTAGTCAAGCATGTGATAGCCCTACATGTGGGTATGTTGGACAGCAGTGGACCATAAATGGCAGACTGGACAGTTCATCGTCTCCAGCCACGAACATGGTAACAGGCTCTGCCAATAGTGGCAATGGCACCACCATACCCAGGGTCAGATGCAGTACTAGTCTCTGATGGTGACTGGTGTCTGCTGGGTCAGAGTCCCTCACGGGACCACTCAGGACCACATGCCCATGGCCTGCCATGTCGTGATGTGGGCAACACCCTCCCTTCTGTAGTGCTGTAGGTGCTGCCACTACAGGAGTATGAGTGTAAATGGTAATGTAGACTCTGAGCAGATGTTGTTCTGACCTACTGCCACGTCTTTGATGCCCTACTCCCACCACATGTTTTAGCACAGACAATGAGCGGTGAAGGGCTGACAATGTCTCACACTGCCATCTGTCCACTATATCAGTGAAACAATGCATGGCATCACCAGTGTTCTGGAAGGAGTCACATATGCCAGACAGTGATGCATCCATGATTGATCCTGAGCATCCATTTGGTGTTGTATTCAGAACGTGCCTGTGCCTCCATGATGGACTGAAACATGCGTCAAGGGACTTGTGATGTGACAATTTTGACAGGTACTAGATGGGCAGCAGTCCTCCTTCTAGTACCCTTGTCAATCTGCCTGTGTCAGACCTCACCAGCTCTCTGGCTATGGCTACTGTCTACAGTCACTGATGCCATAGTCACCACACTCTCCTGTTTGATGCCACTAAACTCTGACTGTCCAATATCTGTGGCTGCAGGGGACTGGGTATCTGTGGGCATACTAACTGTGTGTGGGGACATTGAGGGAGGAAATGGGATGTTAACCCATGGGAGAGATTCAGCTTCCAACAACCCCACCTGTGCCACACTATGGCCACCATCATCATCATCAGACTCCAATGAGACACTGACATTAGGTTGTAAGGAGTGCACACTCCAACTCCTATGGTCACCTGGGAGGTGGTAGACAACATACCTACATTAATACCAGGACTATTATGTCTGCTGATCCACACACACATACACGCATACACACATACAAGTGAGGTGCCACAACTACATTATACATACCACATCTTATTTCTGATCCCATGCAAAGCACACAAGCAAACTACAACATACACAGACAAGACAGGCCCTTAATAGCATGCACTGCAGCTACGTGCAGTTAATGTTGCCAGTAGTATACACCTGTGTGATAAGTGATATGTCAGTGTATGTGATGGACCCACACCTAAAACACAGTGCACCCATCTTCACCAAACTATTGCCCGCTGTAGAGCAGACTGCATAGAACTTCACAAAAATAAGTGCAAATATGTTACAGCTCCTGCAAATATACTACTGTGATTACCAATTCAATGCACTGCAGAGAGCCCCTACAAAACTGAACACACAAGTCTGGCTAAGCATAACAGTTGTGTCTACGGCAAACTGGCAGCCCTTAACATTATTATGGTATATGTGAACCATACCAAAACAGTTTCACACCCACCGGCTACCAGATGCTGGACTCCCACCACATTAGATATACCTATGGAAATGTGAGGGAGAGGTATTGTCAGCAAACACAAATGTGGCATTGTTACAGGATAATATGTGCGTATATCAACATGTACAGTAGGAACTGTGATACTGCCCACATTGCTGATATTCTGAGTATGTGCGCACAAGTGTGTGTTACAAACAATCCCCCCAAAATGCAGATTGACCTCGCATCCATATACTGGTATGCAGAGGCTGCCACAATGACTGCTACAGTATTACAGTGTTGAATGCAGGAGGTTTACCTAGACCGTCCTCTGCTGTGGAAGCTGTGCCACCCACCTCCACAATGTATGGTGTGATGGATGCTTGGGAGCTGGTGGTTGATCCCAGGTGTGCCAGGAACTCCTCTGTGGCCTTGAGTGGTTGTTCTGATGCAGGCCCTCCACTGGTGGCAGTACCTTCCTTAGCCACAGCAGCAGCCCATTGCCATGCAACATTTATCATATTGGTCGTCCAGTGTCGGACCTGCTCGTAGCTTCTTTCCTGTAGCCCTACTTGGTTTACTGATGCAATGAGGTCAGTCCATATTGCAGCATGTTGCTCCTGAGTCTGCATGTTGTGATGCAGTCTGAGGCCATCCAGGATCACGTCATTTTCGTCAGCAGAAAAAGGCGAGTGCCTCCATCTGTACATAGTTTCTGAAAGACAAGAAGATGGGAACACGTAACAGGACCACATACAGTGCTCTCCATTATGTACACACCCTGCACATCCACAGTGACCAGCATTATCCTCCGTTAACTCCCACACCATACCCCACTACCTATCAACACAGTATGTATGTGGCTATCAGCAACATAGTGACAATACATCTTGCATTTTCCTCCTCATATTGCTTTTTCCTGCTACTTGCTGCTTGTTCTCTACAGCGTTCAACTGCATCTTTTCTCTTGCACTTATTACTTCTTGTTTATAGCCTGTCTAAATTGTAAGTGTTATTCTAACCCTCTTACTTTTGGTTTAAGCACCTGGTCTTTAGGCCCACCCCTTAGGTCTCCCTGGCCTTTCTCCTCAGATTCTGACAAATATGGATGGACAATGTCCTACAGTTTCTCCTGCCAGTCTGGTTGATATGGGCATCCTGACACAGTGCAGCAACTGCCTCATGTACACAGACTACCATCTACTACCACCACATTGGAACACATTTTGTGAGAGATGCAATTACATTAGGAAAATACAGTCCATGCTCTCTCCCTCTCAAGCCAATATATCTGGCACTGGAAAGGCTGTCAACACAATCACTACACCTCAAACATCACCCACACCTACACAACACACACCCACGTATGCTGAGGTCTTCAACATAAATATACCCAAACAAAAGAAACCCCTGAGGCAAAAACACATAAGATCTCCACAGACCTCCACACCACATACCATGTATAGTCCATACACCTGTGTCTCATAGCCACTAGCCATGTAATACTCCATTGTGAAACACACAGATGTGCCTCTCACTAGGCTGGATAAGGAGAAAGTCACGGTTACATGTCTATCAAGTGCCAGAATCTGCCATATCACATACACACTGAAGTCCCTCAACAACAGGTACTGTTATGACTCTGTCATAGTCCATGTTGGCATGAATGACTTGAGACTTACCTTCCCAGACTATATGAAGACAGACATGATTGAGCTTGTTGGTTATGTTTCCCAGGCAGGTAAGTATGTAGCCTTAAGCAGAACTCTGCTGTCACCAAGAATGATGCCTCAGTACAAACAGGAAATGATTGACTTTAACAATTGGTTTAGTTTTTGGTGCCATTGCAGGAGGATCCAGTACCTGACAACCTGGGTTGATATGATCGACAGACCATGATGCTTTGCCAGAGATGGCCTGCATCTGTCTCAACTGGGCTGCAGGCTTCTGGCAAAGGTTTTTGCTCTCCATAGTGCCTTTTGTTTGGAAAAGTGATGAGGTTAAGACTACCAACATAAAAAATGTCAGCAAAACACAAATTAAAGGCCATGCTGCTACGATAGGAGTCTAAACATGAATCTGCACTCATTGCAAGCAGTCTTAAGCCTGTAAAATGCTGACATCTTTGCAGTCACAGAAACATGGTTCAAAGCTGTGGAGAGCACACCAGCCTTACCTGGTTACCCATCCTATCATACCTTCAGACTCCAAACTGTGGGCAGGAAAGCCAAAGTAGGTGGAGTTTCAATATGTATCAAAGACAAACACACCTCCAGGCTGGTCAAACAATATGACACAAAGGAGACACTCCAGGTGCAGTTAGCCAGTGACAAGACCCCTATTCAAGTCATAGCTAAGATGCCCAGTCTGCCTATATGGACCTGTTCAACACTATCAGGAGTCAACCCTTTACCCTTATCCTGGGTGACTATAACTATCCAAACATAGATTGGAATAACTACTCATGCCAGAACACAAATGCCCAGAGATTCATCAATTTTGCTAATGCAAACACCTTGGAACAGCTAGTTGATACCCCCACAAGAGGTGAAAATATCTTGGACTTGGTATTAAACAACATCAGTAACCACAGCAGCATTACTACAGTATCATCCTCCCTGGTAAGATCTGACCATAAAGTGGTCATTTTTGAAGTCGCCATCTCCCGCAATACCCATCCAGCTAGGGTCAGACATAAAATCTTCTCCAGAGTTGATTACAACCTCCTAAGGGATGGCATAAACGACTTCAAAGCCCCCTCCCCCCTGTAGGAACTGGCACCAATATCCAAAACTGCACTGAAGTACTATATGAACATGTGTATAGATGCATGGGATCAGGAATACCCGACAGGACTAAATCATCCTCTGCAAGGATAAGTAAACCTGTCTGACAGACATCTGCAATAAATGAACTCAATAACAACAGGAAGAAATTGCTGTCCAAGACCAAGAAGGAGCAGGTGCCCAATAGGAAGCAATGTCTCCTTAGCCTGAACAAGCAAATAAGAGCACTACTGAAATCCTCCAAAGCAAACTTTGAGTCCAAATTGGTGACATCTACATATGTCCGCAACCTCAAAGGAAGAACCCAGATCTGTTCCAAAGTGGTGGTCAAGGACATCATATTTACAAATGCTGTAGATATAGCAAATTTGCTGGCTGACAGATTCCATGGAGACTTCACCCCTCTGTCCCTCCCATCAGTAGATCAGGACATCCCCAATACCTGCCCCTTTCCCCTTATATCTAGGGAACAGGTCATCACTGCCCTCTCAAAGGCAGAAAATACAGCCTCCACGGGCCCTGATAACATCCCAGGCTGCATCCCACATGAACTCAGGCATGAACTTGCTGCACCATTAGGCACTCTATTCAACCAAAGCCTGAGTAACGGCTTTGTCCCAGATGAGTGGAGGACAGCCACTGTCATATCTTTACACTAATGTGGAGCATCCACCAATCCAGGAAATTATAAACCCATCAGCCTAACTAGCCTGATCGGCAAGGCCATGCAACAGATTATCACAGACTTTATTAACAAGGATGTTGGCAACCTCCAAACACTTGGTCACACAGTTTGGCTTTGTCAAGGGGAGATCATGACTTAAATTTGGCCAACTTCTTTGAGACAGTCACCAAAGCCTTGGATGAGGGGAAGACAGTGTATACTGCCTACCTTGACCTGGCCAAAGTGTTCAACACTATTCCCCAACCAGCCTTAATAGATAAACCCTTACAACTAGGCATCGATCTGTATGTTACCAGATGGGTTGCAAGCTGGCACACTGATGGAACCCACTTAGTCAGTGTAGGGGAAACCACTTCAAGCAGTAGATGCATAACAAGTGGCGTACCCCAGGGTCCTGTCTTGGGGGCTCTGTTATTTGGGATATACTTTTCTGAGGTGCAGGGCAAAACCGGTGGGCTATGGCTGACCAGGTTTGCGGATGACTCCATGCTGAATGTTGTCACCAAATCCCCTAGTGATGTGGACATTCTCCAAAAGGACCTGGTGCCAGAATCATGGCCTCAAGTTGAATACTACAAAATGCATAATCATCCCTTTTGGGGAGAGTGATGTTCCCACAAATTATCACATCAATAACAACGTCATAAGCATGCAATCAGTAGTGAGGGATTTGGGCACACAGGTTGATAGCAACCTGACTTTTGACCACCATGTTGATTCTGTTGTACTGAAAGCCTTCTACATGACCCACCTCATAAGTAAGAGTATCTCATCCAGAGACAAGGAGGTCATACCATCCCTGTATATTTCCCTAATAAGGCCATTATTAAGTACTATGCCCCTTTCAGCATGTACCTCACAAAGCACATGCAGCTGCTGGAGAGACCACAGAGGTTCTTCACCAGGAGAATCCAGGGCCTCAAACATCTACCATACACAGAGAGGCTAAAAACCCTATCCCTCTTCTCAGTTTCATGCAGACCCCTCAGAGGTGACCTCTGTCTGGCATACAAGGTGATCATAGACCCCACCTTGATGAGGCTGCTGCATATCTGCAAGTCATGCTCCACTCAAGTAACCCACACATGAGCCCTCAACCTGGTCTGTGACATAAACAGGATGTAGTGCTGAGACAGATTTGTATCCCAGTGATGCCCACGTCTGTGGAATAGACTCCCTCTCCACATCAAGCAGAATACATTTTTACCCATGTTTAAGCACAACCTGGATAAATGGATGGAAAACAGAAAATACACCCTTGCTATTCTACCCGTGTCCCTTGTTGGACTGGGCCATCAGGTGCTGACTTGTATAAACATGGGCTAAACTCTTGGCTAGGCTTATAAAAGCCTCAAGGCCAATAGCCTAGTAACCTCTGATGATACTATGAAGTTATGGTCCTGTGTGTTTTGACGGAGTGTGTTGTTATGTCTCCCCTCCCATCAGTGCCATTTACTGTCATGTGTCCCCTATGGGCAAAGTCCCAGTACAATGTCATACAGCCACCATCTGACAAATAGGTCAGTATTACTTACAAGTATATGGGGACAGTCCAGCAGCATCTGTGTGATGCAATGACAGACAGCACTGCAAACATGCTTTAGGGTATCTACCCTGTAGGTGTCCTACTTTTGCAGTACACAAATGTTTGTGGAATGTGTACATGTGTCTGATATATGTGGACCTTCTGCCAGAAAAAAGTATATGTCTGGCATACGGTTGGACAATACGTAATGGTTGTTCTCAGACTGTGTGGAATCTGGCTGCCACATGCCAGAACTCTCAGAAAACAGTTATGGTACAGTAATATCTGGCACTGTATTCAATCCCTTACTCTGTATGCTCAATATCTAGACTCTTGTCGCTGAGGTCGGGCCTGCCCCCTCCCCACCACTACTACTGGCTATGAACTGAAGTCCTGCTGTAGGGATTCACCAAGTATGCTAGCCATATCTCTCAAGTGATGAGATATGGATGTCGAGTACACAGTGACCTAGCCAGAGTACATCAAGGACAGTCAGGAACACCTATACAATGTTTAAAATATTCCTGTGTGATATTCACAGTCCAAGAGGAGCTGAATGACAGTACAGCATGTGATATGACAGCTGTGTTCACCATTACAAACTGTCAGTATTGTTTAACACACAATCCAGTAGCATTTGTACAGGAGCCGACCACTGTAGAAGGGACTCAGAGGGCCAGAGCTGTGATCTATGTCATAGCAGACAGAGCTGAAAGGGAAGCCTGTAGGTGCTGGACAGCTGACTATCAGCAACATGTCATTCTAAGATATGTACTACAGGCCTACTGTTGTAATCCCTATTCCTCATAACTGCATCCTCCCATCTGTGTACCATTACACGGGGACTTTTATTACATACCTGGTATAGTGCTGTACTCCTAGTTGTGCAGAAATCCTGAAGTGTTGTCGATATCACAGTCTATCTTTGTAAAGCAAGTCACAGACCTGTTTACCATAGGCAGCAGCTTGTCTTTTGTAGGTAATGCTCATGCACAGTTGATTGCCTGTGTACCAATCTGTAGTTCAGACTTGCTAATTGCATCCAGAACAGCTGGGTTGCACTTTCATTAGCCAATGGCGTGGCACAACAGTGCTATATTTAAGGCCTTCATGTAGGCCTTGTACCCTTTCCTAGTCTGTGAGATGGACATTTTTGAGGTGTGGAGACAACAGCATCACAGAGGGTAGGTAAAAATACTGTCCACTGTTTTGCATGCTATATTTGGCTGTTGTGAAAAGACTTTCTGATTATGTGGCAGTTTAGTGTTAAACAATGCGGGTTGAGGTCAGTAAGGGGGAAGACAGATGTGAGTGTCATAAGTCATATGCATCAGTATATGCATGTTGCTGCAGTAGCTGCTGGTCTTTCAGCTGTGTGTGTTTGTAGGGGAAGACTGTGACACATGTCCCTGTCACTTGAACTTTGTCTCCCCCACCCCTTTATGTATGGATGTTGTGTGGATCCATTGTTCTAGGTGGTTGTGAGGCACGGTAGATCTGTAGCAGGTAGCTGAACATACTGTGGCATATGTTGCAGGCTATAGCTGCTGTGTTTTGCCCAGAAGTCATACTGGGGAGTATGAACACATTGGAGGACAGCAAGCTGTATATGTCAGTGAGGGAGCAGTGTCAGCTCTGTTGTTACAGCATAGCCATAACCGTCCAGGTGAGGCATGTGCTTCAGATAGATGTAATGGTGACATTTAGGGAGTGGTAGGCGACATCTAGGAAGCCTATACATATTTGTGTAGTATGTCAAAACCTACAGGCCTTTGGTGTGCTGACATGGGTAGCAGTGAATGCAGTAGCAGAAATTGGTTATGTTTAAAATTGAAGGACTCAGTAATTTATTTGTTGTACTCACAAGCATGTACTTGAAGTGCTACAGACTGGAATCAAACCTAGGACTGTGGGTGGCAAAATGTACAGTATGCTAGGAATGTAACAGATTAAGCTACTGAATCAATACTATAGCAGGTGCATTTGGAATATATATGTGCATGCATACAGTCTGTTACACAGGATTTGCATAAGCATGTGTGTTCGGATGGGTATGATGTGACACCGAACTGTTTGTCATGATTTTCTAACCTCAATCATTACTGACTTGTCAGTACTTTAGTGCACAGTATAGGTTTTGTGACAACTGTGCCAAAAGTAGGCGACACAACTGTGGAGATTCTGCAACAGTCTGTGCAGTTGACAGCTATACCTGCTAACTCAGATCTCATGTACAGCCATCATTATTTGTTTGGCTGTGTACGGGTTTGATGTCTGAATCACAGTCGCAAGTACACTGTCAATTTTCCCATTATATATTCAAGCAGTGTATCATTGGAAATCAGAATATGATTAATGAAACACCTGTTTTACTTCAGAGCTGAGTGACCTAGTGGGCTAATGCACTATGCTGTAGTTGATAGGGTCCTGGTTTTGAGGCATGGCAGTGTTAATTATTTTGCAGATGTGACTAACAGTGTCAGAAACAGAGAAGGGGATTAAAGCAGTTTTAAGCAGTCTTATGCGGGTTTGCATGGGTGCATACCTCTGCTTAAACCTGCACTAATTTAAAAAAAAGAAAATAAAAAAGGGGTAATAGGAAAGTGGTGAAATGGGGAAAGCAGGACGAAAAACAATGTGAAAGGCAGGTAGAGATGTGCATGATGGGTGTAGGAAAGGACAGCAGCTCTCCATTTTGTCTACAGCAGCAGCTGTGCAGGTTATGGACAATTTGGAATTTGTAGCCTCTGACTGCAACATAAATGTGTTGATTTATTGATTCATGTAATGATTAAAGTGTGTCCAGTGGTCGTGGGTGCAAAATAGAGAGCTATGCATGGGGCAATATACTATTTGTGGGACAGATGCCCATTTTGTTTTTTAGTTTTTTTTTTTTTTAAGGAGACAATGGGACGTTGGGGAATGGATATAGGTACATGTGGGGAAGTAAGCTGGGTAGGAGAGGTTGCATTTGCAAACAGACAAGACAGACAAGACAGCATTTAGGGGCAATGTATGACACATGAGGGGGGTAAACACCTTGGATGGGGAGGGTATTGTGGAATCAGAGATCCATGTGCCCCCAGATAGCAGGAGAGAGACTAAGCTCCCCACCCATGTACAGTCAACACTGGTCCTTCACTGCCCCGAAGGTGGTTGCGCTGGGGGCTGCATGTCAAGGTCACCTTGCCCCTCCAGGTTGGCCAGTCTGCAGTCAATCCAGTGCAGGTGATCTTCATAGCCACACTGAAAGATCCTGTGCAGCATCCCTGGTAGCTGTTGTTGGGTGAGAACTTCCTCTCCACACCCGTACCTAGGGGAGGGCAGGCCCTATCCCCTAAGGTGGCTCCACCCCAAGTGTTGCAGGACCAGCAGAAAGGGCAGCACCAGGTTGGGTCCCAGACATGCTGGGACTCGGTGCTATGGCCAGCTGAGGTAGGGTAGGTGGATTGCCAGGAACTGGCTTACCCAGTCGAGCTATGATGTTGAGGTTTTTCAAAGTGTATAGGTTAGTAATGAACAGAACATGCAGTTAGTTATAACAGCATGCCAGACCATTGCACATGACCGTGTAACATAACATTGCATAGCATATGGAACAGAAGAATAAGTTGGATAACAGTCAGTATTCTAACAGCATGCCAATAACAGTTATGGTGTAAGGCCAATATGATCAGTAATTCAGCAAGGTATGTTAGTATGCAGCCATTATAATACATAATAATAAACACAAGGCCCAACATAATGTTTTGAGAAAAATATATGTTATAAGTAAACCATACTCAATGTATAACAATAATAAATTATGATGCAGATATGGGGTGGAGGGGAGAGAGAAATACATTACATTACTACCAGTATAGGCTATATTGTTTGCTACAGTACTCCTATATACTCTACAGGTCTGCCCTTACTTTATGTATACATGTGCCCTATAGCTTCTGTAGCACCTACATACCTCTCAAGCTATCTGCATGGGACAGTATGGGCAAAGCTGTAACACCTACAGGTACACAACTACAGGGGGCTATTACATGTTAGGGGGACATATATGACTACCAAGGTGTACTGTGGACTGATGTGGTGTCACTGTGCTGTTGACATAAATCAAGTGGATGATAAATCTGTGTCCAAGGGATTTGGCAACAGTGATCACAGTCCATGACAGTGTGACACTTGAGAGTCATGTATTGTGAACAGTACAGAGAGTTTACCTATCATGCCATCCTTGGCAAGCATGGGGTTCAACTATCAACAGACATTTACTGACACACCAGGCATACAGCCATACTGAGATTAAACAGTTTTATTTATTTTATTAACATTTATTACTATTGTACTTGTTGACTTTATTTACTGACATCTTATCACCTTGCTGAGCAATGCTGTTAACAGTCTGGTACATCTGAACACAGAAATTATTAACCCATTCAAACACCTAAAACAGCCATTTATTTACTTGTCATTCCTGTGGGGTGAACATCTGTTAACAATACATAATGGTTTCTATAAATATTTAGTAGTACTTGTCCCTGGATTTGAACCCCGGTCTGTGTGTGACAAAATGTACATCATACCTAGCATTTGTCAAATTGAGCAAATGAGCCAGTGATGAACATTGATTGACTGATATGTGCCTAGAAATCACCTGGTAACAAAATATGATCTGGTGATAGAGGTAGAGTGTTATACAAGACTGCAGTGAAAGTTGAACACACATGCATAAGATTTATGCATGACAGAGATAGTAAGTAAACTGTGCATTAATACATGGAATGCAGGTGTAGACAATTATCCCCTAGTGGGTGGGAATATGTGTGATGTGTATAAACCATATTGGAGTGCCGGTTTGGCTACCTGACCCATACACATTTGCAGATGGTATATTTACAGTCTACAGCTATTACAGTTTCATACTTGCCTGCAGCAGCATACCTATGAGCAGGAATGCATATAGCTGAAATGCAATGGTTAACACAAGACAATCCTGAGATACACAATATACCTTGGGTGTTCCTATGATTGGTTCAGATCTTAGTGCAGAACAAATACAATAATGCATTTTATCTTGTAGTACAGCTCCACATCTACAGTTTATCAAAACACTCTTTATTAGCAAACCTTCAGTGACTTAATGGTATAATTCCTGTTTGTACTGCACAGCAGATGCAATACTTGATTTCATGATCAACAGCCCAAAATACACACATATTGCACAACACAGCTTTATTTGAGGTGACTTCACACAATGGTTGGTATACATCTGCAGTCTTTATTGATGAACTGTTCATGTAATGCAGCGGTTGCAATACAGCTGGAATTCCACAATTAATGCAGGAGAAATTTTATTTCCTTAACATTAGTAATGCAGTAAATCTTTATTTCCTTAACATTAGTAATGCAGTAGAAACTTTATTTCCTTAACATTATTAATGCAATAGTAACTTTATTTCCTTAACATTATCAGGTTTTATGCTTTCATCTTTATTGAACTGTATCTGGCATTACTCACTTATATCAGTCCAGGTCTAAGACCACGTTCATTGCAGTACAATCAAAAATGTATATACCTACTGGCAGTTAGTAATTTATTCTTTATTGTTTATATGATTATAGATTACAGGATACATCTGTACTCACCACACTCACGGTGCAACCTGGCCAGGCACCCTGCATGGGCGTCCAGGATGTGAGCTCTCTCCTCTGCAGTTGTGGGGAGAGAAACACACCATTATGTGTACCTGTCTATCACATATTCAGAGTAGAATTTGGTAAAACAATAATAACAATACTTACAAACTGGTGGGACATTCCTGTCTCTAGCATCTAGGAACCAGGTGGCTAAGAGATCCCCCTTATGACGCTTCAAGTCATCATAACGATAACACACCTGCTCACCTGTGCAGGGGATACCAGTTGCACTGATGAGATCATGTGCCAGCCAGTTGCAGGCCTCCAATTTGTATTCTGACCCCTGGTACTTGCCCTGCAGTAGCTGGACAATATCATATTTTACAATGAGTCCAATCATGACCTTGGACTCCAGAATGCCCCACCATTGTGCCCGGAAGCGAACACCCTCACCAACTCCTGACATAGTCTCTGCCAAGATCAAACTCCAACAGATTATGGCTGTATTCCCACCTGTTGCACTTAAATAAAGCTGTTTTCATACACTTTTCTGCTATTGGATCATTTTTAAAAAAGCAGCACTTCACTTAGCCTGCAAAAACCTGCTGAGCTCAGCTGAGCAGTGTTTAAACTGGCAATACTCAGCAATGCTTAATGGTGTGCAAACCAGCTTAGCTGAGCTGACCACTGCTTATACGGACATTGCTTAGTGGTGCTTCACACCACTTAGCAATGCACAAACCAGCTAAGCACAGCTAAAACAGTACTTGTTTAAGCAGTGATTGGCAAGGCTTGCATGTGCTTAGCAAAGATTAGCTAAGCGCAGCAAAGCAGGATTTAATAATACATTTTAAAATTATGTAATTGCAAATTACAATGTTTAGTAACATGTCTGTGCATACATACAGTATTCCATCAAGGGTTTATACATACTTATCATAATTGTGTATTTGCAACATAAATGCTTCATACCCTGTCTGTATATTCATACAAAATTAAATCAAGTTTTAATACTACTTCTCATACATGTGTATTTGCAAACTAAATTTAATAACCTGTCTGTGTAATCAAAAAAATGTAATTGGGCTTTAAAATTTGTCTCATACTGTGTATTTACAAATTAACCTGTGTGTGTATTTGAAACCTACACCTACTGTACATAAGGCTGTCACTCTAACCTTTCGGCTACATGGCCACATGAAACGCTGTTACACTTTTACATATATTTCTCCACTATGTTTAAGCACCACTAAGCACCGCGCTTCGCTGTGCAAACCCGCTCAGCTATGCTTAAACCTGACCTTTCCTAAATAATTAAATGTATCCAGTTTCTATTTTTAGATGACTGGCATGTGTCTAATGCTAAGTGCCATGCAAACACACAAAAAAAATTAAAAAACCTTTAATTACATATGGATACATTGACATCAAGCACTTTGACAATGCAGGGAGTGTGACTCATCTCCAGACACACTAACACATTCCCTACACTGATTCACTAATCGTGTTACATGGCTGTCCCTCAGTAACAGACCAGCATAAACGGTCACAGCCACGGTACCTTCCATGTGGATCTTCCACTACTCCTACATGGATTTTATTAAATCCCCAGGTAATAGTTGAGTATAAGCAAGAAAAATAATACTTTAACTCTGTCACAAATGACATTATCTGTGTCTGTGAATTATGTTGAGCTTCATGCAGTCAGGAATTCCTTAAATCACTGTCTTCTAATACTAAAATTGCTTATATTGTTTTCCAGTGACTCAGTTAATCTAAAAATGGAAGCATGTAGCAGTGTCTGATACAGCAGAAGAACTTGTGGCTAAGATGTCACTTGGTTTTCTAACATTGCCTAGTGTGCAGAAGGGCAGTATCTAAATGTATAGCACTGCTTGGTACAATATTAGTAAATGGAGCATACCTTACTGCATTATCATGGCTTAGTGATATTATCCACAGATTGTGAACAGCTGTAGAAATGTTAAATATAAAAGGTGATGGACATTACAGTTCCCTGTCAGTATTCATATGATGTTTATTATAATACATAGATAGTATTAACTTTTCTGCTAATGTTTAAGCCAATGGATAACAATGATTGAGCTTATCAAAAATCACTAAATGTTTAAACTGTAGACAAAAGTGCAACATCTACAAACATCTACAAAACCTTATGTCTCCAGCTGTTTTATTAATAAGTGCCCAATGACCAGGAGGCCAGAGAAATGTCTTACTGGATCAAAAACTGCTGACTTCAGCAATCCTTGGATGTATTATTTTGCTGGATAGGACATCCAGCCAATCAAAAAAAATGACCTGTCTGACTTTATGACTTAGAACATCCTATACCCAAGGAGCAATGTGGATGCCCAGTGGTTGCCACACTACAATTGGTTGTTTGAACTAGAAAGGAAGGTGAAGGAAAAGCTCTAACTTCTGCACAAGCCAGCAATGTCAGGGTTTAATTTCTCCAAGAATCTCTAGATTCTAATACCATGATGGGAATGGACCCCATTCCTAAGTCAGGGTATGTTTAGAGTTCATGAATTAAGAATGGTTTCAATCTTTGATGTTTGCTCAGAGTTCTCTTCTCAGCACTTGCAATGTACCCAACATTGCCTCTTTTTGTGATTGATATTGGGTTACATGCATTGGAAGTATATTTAAATATGATTGCAAAGTGTCTATTTTACATAATTGAACTTTTAAAAGTTAAAACGTCATATGGTTGACACCATATAATCAAACTTTTAAAAGTTCGAAAATGTAATAAAAAGATAAACCAAAGCAAAAACCTACCTGAACAGTTTAACACTCCATCTGGGGGCTGCACCCCCACAACCCCACTCTTTAAATATACCAACTCCATGCTTGCACTACAGTGCAGAAAAGGGAAATCTTCACATTCCACACTGTACAGAGATCTCCATTGAAACGTTCAAACTTTTGATGATATGATGTCAACCATATGATGTTCGAACTTTTAAAAGTTCGACAATGTGATATAGACCCATTGTAAATTATTATTATTTATTAGATGTGTTGCTCCTACTACTGCTGGAACTATCCCTGTATATAATATATTGTAATCACTGAGTGTAGCAATTTCAATGATCAATGCTTTTTTTTTCTTTTTTCATGTACTACTAAATCTAGTTTCCTCACATCTGTTCTTTGAACTGATGGTAATGGGTAATCCCATGTGATATAAACTTCATAATTTTCTATAGTGCTTTGTGTTTCATGTTTCCAAAGCTTCTCAGCTACTTCTGTATTGTAGTGTTTGCAGAGTCCCCAATGCAGCAGTCTTCCCACATTATTGTGCCTTTCACTACACAAACCCTCTGCCATCAGTGCATCATACCTAGCAACAAGATGTGCAGCTGTTTCCGATCTTGTTTTACATAACTTGGATTTGTCTGCTTCTCCAACATTTTCAATTGACTTTATAAATCAGCATGTTTGTACTCCATTATCCTGGCCCACAATTATTAACCTTTCATCTTGTGATTTCAAGTCCTCTCTTCTTAACCATTCCTGTCCTATGTCACTCTATTTAATTTCCTCAAGTCTTTTGGGCTTCTAATACCATGATGAGAATGAACCCCATTTGTAAGTCAGAGTATTATTAAAGTTCATGAAATTAGTATTGTCTCAGTCTTTGATGTTAGCCAAAGTATTCATAGCAACCACAATGTGCCCAGAACTGACTCCTTCAACAATTCATATGGAGTTGCATGCATTAGTAGCATATCTAAATATGACTGTAAATTCTTTTTTATGAGACCCATTGCTCTTACTATAATTGGAACTGTCTGGGCATCATTCTTCCAGATTGTTCTCATTTCTGCCTGTAAATCTTGATATTTTATGACCTTGTGTCTCTCTGTATGTGAGGCACTGTAACCAATAGGTGTAGCAATTTCAATGATCAATGCTACTTTGTTTTCTTTCATGGACTGCTATAACTGGTTTGTCAAAACTAGTTTGTGATTTGTTGTTAATGAATGGATGTGTAACATATGCCAGCACAGCTAGCTGGAATTTTATAAAGAATTATATGTCGTTTGCATATCAAACTGATTTGTACAGATGATTGCATTGAAAAATATATTTGTAAAGCTGCTTGTGTAAAAATGTACCAACAATTTGCCCTGCAGGACAGAAAAAGAAAAATACATGCATTATTGCAACTGCTTAATGTGTATGTTTTAACAAAGGATACTGGAAGACAAGAGGTTAATCTCAATCCAATGAACTTTGAAAATACTTTGAAATTAATTTACCTGGCTTAGGCCATAAAGATTGTATCTTACAGTTCTGAAAGGAGCCAGAGACAAAAAATATTTCTGCATTGCCTTTGAGGTGAAATAATTGCTACTCTGGAAGGGTGGAAGTTTGAAATTGTCTTATGGCTACTAGGAGCTGCAGCAGATCTTAGCATGGCTCTGTGTGTGTAATTATTGACACATATGTGCTAAATCTTGGCCTCTTCTAGCCAAGTGGGGTAGCATGGGAACCAGATGTCAGATGACCAGATGTATGTGATGTCATACTGTAATCTAGAACAAAACTGATGTTTTAGTACTAGGGGAGACTGAAGTTCCATGACAGTCTGTTTTTAACCAGGGAATAATAATTCTTTAGATAAATCAGGAAAATATACTGAGATTAGTTAAGAATTGTTTTTTTGTAACTGTGTAAACCTGTCCACCTGTGTTATTTTTATATTTCATGTGTCTGAAACTCTGGTGTTTACTATAATAGATTTTAGTATTTTCATGTTCTTTTTTTATTTATTATTAAATATATTTAAACATTTTATTGTGGCTGGTCATTTAGAGAACATTTTAATCTCTGAGAGTATTTACATATATTTGCTGACAGCTCTGGCTGCTCCTGGAAGCCCTTATGTTGTTAAAACTACCATTTGTATTAATATTAATTTCACTCAGTATAATTAGGTACCCTTGCAAGAGCCTTAGAGTAGCTGGCTTTGGAGTGTCTGGTAGCTATGTAACTACCTTATAGTTTACACAAAAGGGGGCATAGCTAGGGAATCTGTGCCAGCCTTTCCCAGGTGTGTATGTGTGTCTTTATGTGTGAAAATCAAATCTCAAAGAGTGTGTCTGCATGTGTGAGCTGTTTGGAGCAGGGATACAAAGCAATGGTTTCACGGAGATGGTGCAGGAGAACTTGGCTTCTACACTCTGCTGAGGTCTCAACTCTATATCTGTGCAGTGGGGAGTCTTACTGGGGACCTGGGGGGATAGATAAAGAAATCCAGACCCCAGACTGAGTGTATTCCTTGTGTGCTCTTAAGGGAAATTGTGCTTGATGCAGACAGCTGCATCTGGAAATACAGGGTGCCTCTATTTTTGTTCCAAGTGAATGTCTCTCTCCAATGTCAGTGGTGAGGATTCAGGCTCCTTGATTACTAGCCCAGAAGGAGACATCACACATGTAATCAATTTAAAGGAAGCCCATATCTCTTTCAGAGCATGGAATATATAATCTTGGTGTACACTGATATTTACATATCATTTGATAAGTGTGAATCATTTTTCTTGTTTTTCTGTCCAACTGATCCATTATCTTTTGGATCCAGTCAATAACAGCAAACTGTAAGATAAAACAGGAATAGTAAATTGGTTTATAGCTTGGACTTTATTCCTGGATGTCAAGGCTGTTTTTAATATTATTTTTCATCTATTCCTTACCGAGTTTTATTCACATTTGTTAATGTTTTATTGCTGATTCTTCATCACTTCCTAAATATACACTCTTTCCTGCTCATGTTCCTTTATATCACACTCCTGTCTTAGATTGAGATTTTCTTAGTACTGCAACTTTCCTGCTATAAATTTTGGTTTTGCACATTTATCAAGATCAAATGTCATTCTTACATAATCTTAGAAAGTTTTAACTACTCGCAATTGTGCTTTCAACTCCACGTCTGATGAACTATACAGTTTTAAGTCATCCACTAAAAGCAGATGAAAAATCTTTAAGCAATGTTGTTTTCTGGGTGCCAAGATGTGCCCAAGACCTTATTTGTTAAGTAAACAGCTTAATTGGATAAAGACAAGACAAAACAAGACTGGTGACAAAGAATCACTCTGGAATATCACTCTTGAATGTTTATCCATTGGATTATAATTTAGTCTTTGTCATGGCATAATTGCAAATTGGTTTGCCAGTGTTTCATAGTCACTGTGATGTAATTGATTGATGTAAGATGGATCTTATACATCTGTAAGCACTCTTTTATCCATGAACTTAGGATGCTGTCATATACTTTTTTGTAACCTATTCATGTCATACTTAGATAATTTTCCTTTTTATAATTCTCCATTATGGCTTTATTTAGCACCAAATGATTATTTGTTCCATATGACTTTCTTTTGCTACCCTTTTGTTCTTTTACCATGATTGAGCTTTTTTCTAATGACCATAAACCCTGTCTGTATCAGTTACAGTATATAGTCCATGCATCATTGAAAGGCAAATTATTTATGTTTTTTAGGATGGCTTACAGGTTCAGTCTTAAGAAGGAGTATAATTTTTCCTGTAGTCAGCCAAGTTATATAAAAAGTTCTTCCTCATGGTTAAATCTTTGTATAAAGATGTTAATGCTTTCAGCCAGAAATTAGGTACTATATCTGGGCCTGGGGTTTTCCATGTTGGAGCTTTTGTTAATTTTGTTTTATTTTCTCTGGCTGTTACTTCATCTCATTTTGTATAATGTATATTTGAACTCCTTGCTGTTTCTTTTATTTTTTTCTATCCATTCACCATCTTATTTATGTTCCATGGGGTCTTGATGTATATTTCGATAAAATGCATCTATTTCTTCCTTTTTGGTGGTGTTTTTATTCATTTTGCTTTGTTTATCTGTTTCCTATAAAACATTTTGTGTCATCAATAAATAGTTTATTTTGAACTTTTCCTTCATATTTAGCTACACATCTACATTTTTCTGCCTGTGTTGATATCTTCAATTTATTGTTTCCAGTAGTGTATGATAGATCCTGATCTGTTCTGATAGTGTGTGTTGCCTTTATCATGTCTATCTTTCTAAGTATTTTTGTTGATCTTTTCCCTCTTCTTTATTGATGCTTCCATGATGATGTTTTATTTCTTCTCCACTATTACTATTTATTTTTGAAGTATGATGTTTTCCTGTTATTAGTTTAGCTGCAGAGTAATATATCCTATTGACTTCTGTGATAGCACATGGATTTATGTTAATAGTCTTGATTACTATGTTCATCTGTTTTATCAGACATCTAACAGTTTGGGTTTTATTTCCTTTCTGTAATGTATTTATTTCATCAGTTTTAATATGTCTATTTATCTCTATTAAATCAAGCAACTCTTCCATAGCTCATTTTCTTCTAAACTGAGGGCACTTTCTCTGCTCTCAGTTTCCTGCAAGCATTCTGCAAAAAGTTCCAGAATGCCTTCCTGTGACATATCCTTTTCAGCTGCATTCTGTGTAATTTGTTGCTCCATCATATGAGAACTCATTGGCCCATCATTCCACAGCACTGTCTGCATCAGTGCTGCTACTGTTTCCTGCTCCTTCCCTTGCTGTAAAACTCCATTTTAACATTTGCACTGGTTTCCTACCAAAGACTCCAGAGTATTGATATGTGGTAAGTGATCATATGATTCCCATTCCACCTAGTTCTTCTTAATTTGGCCATAACTTCAACTTATATTTCTTTAACTTCTCCATTGCTAATACTCTTTTCTTCTTCTTCTTTTTTTGTATTGTGAAATTTTCCATATCTTGGTGCTTTTGCCTGTATTTCTCTTTGAATATCATGAGTGTACTTTTTTGTATTGATTTGTTTTGATTTTGCCTTTAAATAAGTATTGTACCATATCAAATCTCTTTTTCTTTTCCATGTTCATAATTCTTCTTCAGATATCTCCTGCATCACCTGTTTCCCCTTGTTTCATCATGCTGTGACATGACCTATGCTGAACTTTCTACATTAAATTGTTCACTTTGAAGTTATAAGTTTAGTTTCTATCTGTTTAACTTCTGCCTTACTAATCTGTTTTGCACTCCCTCATTGTGTTCTTATTTTTTGTAATGTGAAATTTTCCACATCTGGGTACATTTACCTGTATTTCTCTTCAAATATCTTTGGAGCTGTTTTTTTTATTTTTTTTTTATTTTTTTGTATTTATTACTTTGGCTTTTTCCTTTGCATAAATATTGTACCATATGAGGACTCTTTTTCTTTCCCATGTCCATATTTCTTTTTTCTACTTTTCAAAAATCTTGGGTGGTGTTCTTTATATTTTCCTACTTCCTCTGTTATTTCTTTTTCCAGTCAGCCCAAAGTTTCTTTGTCCATGTAATGCTCTTCATGGACTTCTTTACTAATGAACATACATTTTTATTTAAAGCTTTTGACAGGATTTCTCATGTAAGTATTTTTCTTTCCTCTAATTTCTCTCTTAATATTTTTGAATATCTTCTATCTGAAAATTCTGGGCTTCTTTCACAATAGTAGCAATACATTATTTCTTCATTATCCTCAATAGTCCACTCTGTCATCTTTTCGACTCTTTTTGGCCTGTCACTTTTTGTGATTTTCATGGAATATTACTTCCTTTTACAACTGGGGGGCATCCTTCCCCTGAGCCTGGTCTAACCCCATTTTAGGAATGTTTTCATATTTTCAGGATTCTACACTGCCATTTTTTCCAGTCCTGGCACCAAAGTGCACACCGGGATTGGATACTTTTTTATCCTCGGACTTTTACACCCAGTTGCCTTTTTATTTTATTCTTACCTGTCTCCAGGACATATGCTGTATAAAATAGTGTGTGTGTATCTATATATATATATATATATATATATATATATATATATATATATATATATATATATAATATATATATATAGATATAGATATAGATATATATATATATATATATATATATTAGATTTTGAAAACAGGGCCTATCCACTACATGAAGGTACTCATCAAGACTTGACGATGGATTCAATTCCAGCGAAACCATTATCCTATGTCATCTGACAGGAGCATACATTGGACATTAGTTATGAGTTCAGGCTCCAATTCAAAACTGCCATGTATACCACATTAGGTCTCTGTTGCATTTTGGGTATCACTGCTACCCAATCTCATCAATTTCTGGTTTCCACTGGGGATTTTGACTGTTTGAGTGTATGCCTACACTTACACCCCCAAAACCCAGTAAGATGAGGAAGTTCACTTCATATCTCCTTTCCAATCCAGACTCTTTCCTATGACTGCATCATCAACTGGATTTGGGTCACATATGCCATAGAAAGGGCTTTACCCCTCTATGCCAACACAGCTAGTAACACCATCTTGACTCTGTCTGCAAAATGTTTCTTTTTTAGATGCTGCATTTAAATATCTGAAAATTATACAAAAAAAAAAAAAAATCACCTTTCCACTCTCTCGTTACCTATGATGGTGGTGGCATATAGCAGGCATATCCATTCAAATTCAAATTTATGAAAATATTTATAAAAATACTGAAACCACAAAGTTATGCAGAACCTGATGATATTCTGCACCAGTTAAATATGTTATGTTATTGTTTTGAGAATGCTTTGGTCGAGTGTTAGAGAAAGCATGACTTTAAATCACTTTGGCAATTTCTGCATTAAGTAGTAATTGGATGCACTCATTGTAAAGTATGTAGCCTAATTATCTGTACATACTGGTTTACTGTAGTCCTTGTCCTATAAGATACATGTAGCAGTAGTAAGTGGATTAGTTATTAGAAAGTAAACTGAAAAAATAGTGAGGTAGGTAGACTCTAAATAAGGATAGCAGGGCATGTTTTTATTAGTTATGCACTTATTATGGGTAATGGTGAGTTTTTATTAGCTGTTATTCTTTTAAGCATTTTAGGAACTGCACTCCTCTTTTTATTTTGGGATACTGAGGATGCTGGTAGGCATACATACTGAATTTTCCATCCGAAATGTACATGTCATTGAAGAACTGACAAAAATTGCTTTTATTCCGCTATAATACCAGTTAAAAATAATTTAACAACTTAGTTTAGTTAATTACACTTTTAGTCTCGGCTTCTTATAACCATTAATTATAAAAAAAAAATAATTAAACCTACAGGTCTATAATGGATATGGCTGTATTCCCTCAAGAAAATTCATGCACGTAGGTTAGCTCATTACTCAGTAAGTAGCTTATTCTTTGCCTAATATGTGCTGTTCACAGATTCCCTAGAAAGGTAATTGTCCTTCCATTGTTATGTTGAATTTTTATTTTAATGCACAGACACTCACTGTCACTGTAGTTACTGTCCGAATAATGCTCAAATGAATGATAATAAGTACATTTTCATTTTAGTTTTTATCTTCGTACTTTTCAAAGGCAGCAGCATGTTTTTTCCAGGGGCAGTTGATATCTGACTCAACAAGCAGTTTACATATTTACTAACAACTCCATTGCATATAAATTCAGAATCATGCAAAACTTGAAATTTCTCAGAATCTGTTTTTGCCAGCTGATAATACTCATTGATTCCCAAATGAAATGACTGACTTTAAGTCCTACTAGGAAATTCTATTTCAATAAGTATCTAACGGGTGTATAGTAACAGTTCATTGGTAGCTAACATTGTCTTAATGTATTTCAATGAGCATAATCTGAAATTTTACCTGGAAATAAAATGAAAATCCCAGTTTTTGACTAGCTTGACTAATAATTTATATGCCTGACATTCCAAAAACCTCTACTGATAACATTTTACTCATAATAACTAAGAGAGATTGTGAATAACATGTCAGAGAAAGGCAGGGGGTCAGTGCCTTTGGTGATCAGTCCACTAAAAAATGTATCAGAGGAAAAGGGAATTGGCATAATGATTAAGGTGTTTATGTCACAGACACAAGGTACAGGGCTTGATTCTCACCATTAAGCTAAATTGGCTAAGCTTAAAGTGACCTGCAAAGACTGTTAGCCTTGTGCTTTACCTATGGTTGCAAAGATTTACTCTGTCACTTAAAATATCCTGCTCAGCAATAAAGAGCTGCTGGAATGACATTAAGATAGCGGCATTACAATTATAGACACACTACAAAATTAAAACATTTTGCAATTAATGCATACTCCAAGCAACAGAACAAGTCTGAACACTTAATATCTTCACTGGATGATATACGTTAAAGTTGAGTTGAACGCAGAAAAAATCCTGCAAGTTGAAAAGCAGCTGTTTCCTTCTAGAAACAGTACAATAAACAGAAAAATAAAATAGCTTACATTATTTTTATCTTGGGTGATTATATGGTGATGCACAGTTCTATTCTATCTTGTGTTTAGGTCATGACACAAATTATCTACTTTTCTAATGATTTTAGTATTGAGAAATCCATTGGTTGTTAACTGGACTAGAATATAAACAAATCTTTCCTTCAGGCCATCCAAAAAAGAATACTGGACAGAAAGCAGGCATTGCTAGTCTCATTGTAAAATGAGTTCATTCAGTTTTATAGCTACTCCATCCTGATAATCTTCAGTATCTGTAAGCTAAATAGAGTAATGTTAGAGAACTAATTGCAATGCATTGTCAAAACATTATTACGGTATGCTATGTATACAGGCTTTAATTTAGTGTATATACAGACCTCTTATTTTTTGGTCATTAACATTTTAATAGTGATATGAAATATTTGTTTTTTTAGTTCAGAAAAAAAATATTTAGAGACAGGAACATAAAGTAACTTAAACTACTTTTTTCTTTTTTACCACAGAAAAGAATTAATGCTGACAACTGGGATAGGAGCTGTCAATCATCTGGTCTGCATAGTTCAGGTTAAGCAATGAGTCATTCAATATACATGTAAATGTTATTTCTACAGCTGCTTAACCTTATTACAAATAAGACCTACAGGGTTATCTTCTGTAATAATTCTTTCCTAGGGATGAATCATCTTAAATCACTATTGGTTGCTCCACAAGATTTTTTCTTCTGTTTTTTTGTTAGTGTGACATTAAATCGTGTCAGCTCTTTTTATTCCTAATATGGTAACATCTCAGTTCGGTCTAATGGTGTATAGTAAAATGCTCTCTTAGCTCTATGTTATTTCTAGCGAATTCAAACTCATACTCATGAAATAAAATAAGAACACTATTTCATTTTCCATATCTCTTGGCTATCAGTATATATAAGGTAATAGAAATGTAAGATTTTGTAGGACAAACTATGTTCACCACCACATCAAAGGACTGGACTTCACTTTTTTGCCAAAATAAAAGCTCAGTTTGTAGAATATGAGTCATAAATATTGTTACATACAATTCATATAGAATATGGGTTAGAGATGCAATGCAATTTTTTTATGCAACTATTAGGAGAAACAATAAAACAGGTTTGTTCTAAAACCTCAGAACATCTGCCATTTTCATGTTTTTTTTTAATTGCAGACCTCAATCTATCACATAGCAATTGTCCTACATAAAAAAATGATAGGATATATACACACATCATTAAAAATGCAATTTAATTTATTTTTATTAATTAATTAATTAATTAATTAATTCATATAAACTCCTCACAACAATCTTGCCTGTGTATAAATGTGTAATTTTTTTTTAGATCAGAAACACAATTTATAACAGTCCACTTCTTCATACCAAGGCTGACAGTGTGATAAAGGTAGTCAGTGAAAACAGGTGGACATTTCAGTACTACAACCATAGATTCTTATCTTTCTTTTAAAATGATGTGGATTATCATGGCACAACAACCTAATTACTGAACCAGAATAATATCAAAATTATGCAATTAAACATAACTAAAATAGTAAATCAGCAGAGTGTTGCTGCAGTATATTAAAAAAACACATGTCCTAGCAGGCTGAACACAAGATGTGCAAAAATAACAAACCTCTGTCGGTTACAAACAATCACTCAGTTATAAACCAGTGCTTGTTATTTCTACAGCTACTGACTAGTGGCTTGCAAGGCCAAATACATCACAATGTTATTCTTCTACTGCACATGCACAGTTCTAGAAGGGAAAATGCTGTTTCACCTCAGATGAAAATGTACAGGTGTTGAAAGAAAGCATGCTGCCATGGGACATAATATTTTTAACAAAGAGTTATGGATACTGAAGTATTTAGATGATCATTTAAGTAAGCACTGTGACACTGCTGAAGTCATTAACGACATGTCAGCTCCATTGCATACAGGAATAAAGCAATGCTTATGATCCAGTTCACTTAGGTTTAGTTAGCTGTCCAAGAACTGGAAGAACCAATATACACCACTGACATGTACCTTAGTGGTAAAACTAGGTATATAATAAATGTGGTGATTTACATGGTAAAAGGGTGAGCACTGAAGGGATGCCCTACTGCAGAGATAAGGGCAGCTCTGTTACAGTGCCACAGCAAGTATTCCTAATGTATTTCACTCAGTACATTGTTGATTCAGTGGAGCACAGCAAAAAGCCATCTTGTAAGAAATGTATATACCTTTACATGTCCCTAGAGGCTGACTGACCCCCTTGGCCTACACCCCAGCTTTCCCAGTCCCCTCTGCTCCACTTATCCATCATGTTGACTGGTAGTATAGGGTCATGGGGGGTGCAGTGGAGGGTAGTCATACTGCACAACAAAGGCAGTATGAAATTGGAGAAATATTATACAATAGAAGATCAACTGCCTTGAAAACAAAATATCACCAACAATGGAAGGAGAGTAGACAGGATGACCTATAGCTAGAGTAGGAGGAATTCAGCTGAATGGAGCAGATTAGCAGCTATATATGGTTTCAGCAAGGCAAGAAAATGTAATAACTCCCTCAGCTGTTTGGGCTTATAAGGAACTAAAGGAATGTTTTTACCAATCATAAGTGGAGGGAAATCCAGTGCTGGAAACTAGGCTCATAGGTCTTGAACATGTAGAATTAGAATCAAAGAAAAACAATTCCCCAGGATTCTATAAAATCTATGTAGGCTCCATGTAGAGCCTACATGGAATGTATCCACGTACACGGCCATAGCTCCCTCTTGGCAGTGCCCCATGCATATTAATCATGGCATGTTGACGAGGGAGATCATAATAACATGGATATTAAATTCATGTAGGCAGTAGTGTAGAGGCTGTCCTGTGGTTGGTGATTCTCCAGGGAATTCCTGGACAGATGTTATGTACGGGATAAGAATCCCTGTAATGTACCCTGTAGTGTATGAATATGTGAGTTGTAATAGTTTTTTAAATTTTTTTCACTTTTTTTGTTTGTTTTTTTATCTTTATGCTGGTTTGAGCAACTCGGCATGGAGCACAGCGGTGTTGAGCTGCACTTACACATGCACAGCTGCCACCTGCCAGACATCTAAAAATAGAAACAGGATGTAATTAATTATTTATAGTTGTCTACTTTTTTTTTTAAATTTTATTTATTTATTTTTTTTTTTGAATGGCCATTTGCGAGGAGCAGTGCTTAGCAATGCTAACAAGTAGCTTAGTAGTATATGTGAAGGTATCCTGGTTTTTGCACTATCCAAGTAACTAAGTTGGTAGAGTCACAGCTTAAAGTGTAGTAGGACCCCGGTTCAAGTCATCAGCAGTCATACCATTTTTAAATTTAGCACTGTGGACATGTGTGAGGTGAAGTAAAGGCAGTTTAATTTAAAAACAAAATTGTTACATTTGGAAAAGTTGCATGGTGCTAAGCAGTGCTTAAACATGGTCAACGGCTACTAATATTTGTGTGTTGTTAAGCTTGGCTAAAACATAGTTGTGAGAGTTTATGAGATGCTCTGCTCTGCTAAGTGGGTTTGAGCGATGCTAAGCAACATGGAGCTTTTTTGAATGTTACAGTAGGATGTGTAAGGGTGGGAAAACCTCCTATATTAAGGCCAATAGGCAGGAATTTTGCAGCATTCACTAGAGCTTACTAACCTGTTGATATGCCTGGAGGTGTTGGTGAGGTAGAGTGCTTTCAGGCACAGAGGTGGGATGTGCAGGAGTCCAGAGTGTTTGTTGGACTCCTGGTATGGAACTACAAACCCTGGCTGTTGCAGGGCAGTTATCAAAGCTCAGAATGTCAAGCTGACGCGTGGGATTGGTTGGCAAGGGATCTTACCAGTGCTACTGGTATCCTCCACACTGATGAGCAGTGTTGTCACCATTATGGCAACCTGAAGCAAAGGAAGAGGGGAACCTTGGACACCTGGGTCCAAGAGATTAGGGCTGGGCATGCCCCAAAGATATGTAAGTATGTTTGTTACTACTTTACTAAAATACAAGCTGAATCCATGCAAAACTGGCATGTATAATGGTGTGCTGCTCTTCCAACAGCTGCAGCATAATGGGCTCAGAATGTCCAGTCTTACACTGGGCACCTGGCTAGGATGCACCATGAGTGTGGTAAGGACGGATATTTTATGATAATTGTAGTGCAATAAACAATAAACAATGCCATTAACAATAACCAATATGGTTTAAAGCAGGATTGTGGTTTTATAACTAATGTTTGCAAATAACTGCAGTAGGGGTGTATTCCCTGCATGTGTGTTCTAATGTCACTGCAGTCAACTGTAAATATGAAATAAATAAGGAATGCAAAAGTAATTGCCTGATAAATGTATTGCGCAACCCACAGTATGGTTCAGGGCTGTCTTCAGGCCACTTTCAGAGAAAAAATGCTCTCTATTCCTCCCACTCCAGGACTAAAGCATATGGGTAAGATAGTCCACGTTCTTGGCAGATATCATGTGTATAATTCACAGATTCTAAGGATCAGTAACAATAAAGTGTAAAGCAGGATTGCAGTTTGATAAGCAATGTTTTCAAATGAGTGCAGTAGGGCTGTATTCATTGCATGTGTGTTCTAATGACACTGTAGTCAATTGTTACATTATGTGCATATGTCCCTAGGGGTCACAGCTTTTGGGCTTTACTCCCATGCCAACTAAGACACGATGGATGTCTAGTCTACTTATTGTACAAAAACATACCTCTCGACTGTCATGATTTTTCTTAATGTAATGACAACTGCCCAATCTGTCTGGTCTGTGATTAGCAGATATATGATTACCTGGAATGCAATGTATTTGCAAATCCATTTACAGGACACCTTGGTAGTTAAGTACGTGCACATTATGAGAAACAGTTCCGTGTACTTGTGCACCTGCATTTGTTAGTGCTTGGTCCGTACCGTGAGATGCTAACAGCTTGAGAGATATGTACGTGCTACATCATCTGTAGAACAATCTGAGTCACTGTACTCACAACTGACACTGCACACCTGTAGAAGTATGAATTAGTAGTATGTGTATTAATATTTTTCTTTCTTTCTTTCTTTATTTATTTATTTACATTTGTTGACCAGGAGTGTCCGACTAGATGAAGGTTCATTTTCAGCGGAGGCCCGGGGAGAAAAGCTGTACAGTTAAAATAAACAGACAGTAGTTACATAGGATTACATAGCGATTAACAATTTAACATAGCAATTACTTGCAACATATTTACAGATGAAGAACATAGTACATCAGTAGACAACTAGAATCTTTATCTGTGAAGTACATAACAGACATTAACAAATGTTACAATAAGAAGTTCCTGCTGTATGATAAGCACTAAGCTTATGAGCATCTGAGCTTGCTATAATCAAGGTAGTTAGTGGAGTGGAAAGAAAGGTAGTGGTTGGATTGGGTGGGTGATATTAGAGTGGGAGTTGCAAGAGCATAGCCAACATGTTTTTAAGTGCGCTTTTAGTAAAGTTTTGAAGTGGGTGCATGATGGTATGGAGGTAATTGTGGGTGGGAGGGAGTTCCATAATTTGGCTATGGTGCAAGAGAATAGTGCTTCACCAGCAGAGTTATTGGCTTTAGTGATCTGCAAGTGATTTTTATTGCTGGATCTTAGTGGTCTGGTGATGCGATAGGGTTGGAGTAGATTCTGGAGGGATGGGACATTTAGTGGATGGTTTACTAGTTTGTGGGCGAGTGAGAGTTGATACCATTGAAGGAGGTGAGGGAGTTCAAGCCATCCCAGTTCAGTAAGTGAGAGACAGTGGTGACTATGGTAGGATGCCCCTGTGGTGAATTTGGCAATTTTGTTGTAGCAGTTCTCTAGCCTGTTTAGATCACATTGCCTTAGGTTGGTATATATTGGAGAGGCATAAACTAGGGTGGAGATAAGGTGGAGATTTGCTACTGAAATCTTTGCTGCTTTGGTGAGATGTTGCTTATTTCTGTATAACGCTCCTAGTTTTTTGTGGACATTTTTTATGGTCATGGATATGTGAATGTCAAATTTTAGTTTATTGTCTATTTCCACTCCTAGCAGTTTGGTGTGCTCAGTTGGGTATATAGTGGTGTTGTCTTTTGCTGTGATGTTAAAGTGAGAGTTGTTTTGAGTATGTTTGGTGGGTTGGAAGATGAGTAGTTTAGTTTTGTTTGGATTGAGTATTAATTGGGCATCGGATAACCAAGTTTCAACAGAGGAAAAGGCTTCCTGTGTGACTTTGTGCAGTTTGGGTAAGGACTGGGCTGGGCAGATGATGGTTGAGTCATCTGCATATTGTATGAGTGTGCCATGTTTGGTGGCAGAGGCTAGATTATTGGTGGAAACAGAGAAGAGTAGGGGTCCAAGGATGGATCCTTGGGGAACCCCTATGGAGACAGGTAGTTGGGGAGATATGTCATTCTGCCATACAACGGATTGTTGGCGGTCAGACAGGTAACTCTGAAACCAGTTGGTGACTGATTGAGAGAAGGATAGGTTACTGAGGATAGAGATAAGTTGTTTGTGTGGGACCATGTTAAATGCTTTAGATAGGTCTAGGAAAGTAGCAGAGGAGAGATAGTCATTGTTTTTATTCTGAAGGATAGTGTTAGTAAAGGAGAGTAAGGCAGTGGTGGTGCTATGGTTTGTTTGGAAATCATGCTGAGTATTGGAAAGGAGGTTGTTAGTAAGGAGGTAGTCTGAGACCTGAGAGTGTATGCATCTCTCTAGTATTTTGGAGAGTGGAGAGAGAATAGCTATGGGGTGGTAATTGGTTAGTTATGTGGAGGGTCTGCCTTTGTGGAGTGGAATTATATGTGATACTTTCCACAGTGTGGGAACGTAATTTTCTGACAGAGATCGGTTAATCAAGATGGATACTGTGTAGGCCAGAGCATCAGCTGCGATTTGTAGGTATTCACTTGGGTGGTTGTCTGCTGCTAATTTGGTGGGCTTAAGTTTTTAGTTAAGAGTTTTTTTATGTTGCAGGTAGATACAGGAGAAAAAGAGAAGGCAGTGGGGAGATTACTAGTTGAAGGTGTGGCTTGGAGGGGAGAGGGGTTGTGTTGTTTAGCTAGTGATAGTATGGTTTGTGTGAAATGTGTGTTGAATGAGGTAGCAATATTTTCTGAGGAGTGAGGGATGTTAGGAGGAGGGGTACTGACTTTACCTGGGTGGAGGATGGAGTTATGGAGGACCAGAATTGTTTGGGGCTGTGTTGTGAAGAGTCTAGGGCAGACTGGTAGTATTGGAATTTGTCCTGTTTTATTAGCTTTTTAACTGTATTGTATAGTTCTAGGAATTTCTGTCTAGTTGAGGGGGTTTTGGTTTTGGTTTTGCGCCAGTGCTCCCAGGCTTTATCCCTGTTTTTCATTTCTGACTTAGTAGTTTTCTGTAGCCATGGGGAGGGTTGTGCTTTGGTTCTGGAAAGTCTTAATGGGGCATGGTAATTAAGGATGCTCAGTAAGGTAGTATTAAAAAATTCAACTGCATCATCAAGACTGAGGTACCACATTAATGGTATGTGTTTCTTTCTCCCCACCCCTCATCTTCTTTAATTTATAAATATTATCTGCAAATTCATTAATGGTATGTGCTTATTTCTCCCCACCCTCATCTTCTTTAATTTATAAATGTTATTTATTATTATGATTAACTATTAATATATTCTGTTAAGCTAACTGTTATGCAGGTCTTATGGGTTATTTCATACTGGTTTGCTGTTAACATACTTACTGTTATGATATTTATTGCTGTGTTCTACATAATATACCTTAAAATGTATTTGGATTAATCAATATTATGTTCCATTATGTTAATACTAACATTGGTTTGGTTATTATTAACCTTAACTTATCATTATATCTAATTTACTACAAAGCGAAAAAGTAGGCCAGTTTCAAGTGATCCACCTACCTTGGCTCCTCCGGCCATGGCACCAAGGCATAGCATATCTGGGCCACACCTGGTGGTGGGTTCAGGTACCTAGGCAGCTAGATAGCTCTCTGTGGTACATTTGGCTGGGGACATATGGCTGAAGTGACATTCAGCTGCAGAGAAATATGGCTGTTTGCAAATTCCCTGTGGGCAAAGAGAAGCACACATTGCCATGCCCACAGGTCTACTGACTGAGTGCATGGAGGTAGATGAAGTGATGAGTGTTGTGCTCAGTGTACAGTACATACTTATGTAACTACAACATGTAGAAGTGTGCTATAGCATGAAGGAAATCCTGCATGCTGCTGTAGTCAGATTTATGATCCAGTATGCGTTTCAGGTAATGTTCCCTAGACACTGTGAAGGGGGTAGTGGTCCACACACATCAAGTATAAAGGCACTGTTCATTGTGCACTACAGTTTTACTGCCACTGACATGATCTCTGGCCAGCCAGCTGCTGATACCTGCTATATTGCCTGCTGTCTCATGTTCCCTTGGGAACCATGGACATTGTTTTCCACCTGTGCATTTGGTTATTAAAGTTGCGGTCATAGCAACACATTCTTCTCTTTGCCCACAGGAAATTTGCAAACAGCCATATTTGTCTGCAGCTAACTCTCCCTTCAGCCATGTGTCCCCAGTCAAATGTACCACAGGGAAATGTCTCGCTGCCTAGGTGTCTGAACCCCCTGGTGGTGCCCCCTCTGTTGCTCCTGCAGTACCTGCAGCATTGTGTAATTCTGGCTCAAAGGCCGAGTCTGGGATCCCCTCCAGGAGTGCTGGTGGAGTGGGTGGTGTTGTTACCCTTGACAAACTATCAGGATTGGTGCACAAGATAGTGTTCCAAGGTTTTGGATGTTGCCTGTGCCAAATGGAGGGCATGCTCACCACACTGGTGGAGCAGCCTCACCCCAGAATCCAGCCTCAACCACTGCCACCCCAGGGGCAGTGAAGGAACAACAGTCCCATGCATGGGAACGTGAGTAATGCTGCTACTTTGTGGAGGCACCTGAGACAGGGATTCCATAAGAACCTCCCCATCCAAGGTGTTTATCCCCTCTTGGGTTACACACCACTCCTGTCTGCTGTCTTATCTGTCTTGTCTGTCTTCAAAATCTTCCTCACCTTCCCAACTTACTTCCCCCACACATACCTATGTCCCATCTCCAACATTCTACTTTCACCTTAAAAAAAATGGGCACCTGTCACAAAAAAAAAAAAAAAAAAAAAAAAGGTTGTCCCATATATATCTCTCCATTTTGTACACTTTTCCACTGGACACACGTAATTGGGTCCAATTGGCTTGTCAATGCAGTTATCATGTCACCACCCCTTATTCTGGGGTGACAGTCTAAATTCATCTATAAATTCTGTCACAGTGCACAGTTGTTGCTGGTGAAGACATCTATAGCTATGGTTCTTACTACACCCTTCCTGCACATCCCCACCTGCCATTCACTATGTTTTTACCTTGTTTCTACCCCATTTCACCACTGTCCTATCTCCCTATTTTTCTTTTCTTTAAATATTTTTTGCATGACACAGTGCATTGTGCAGCATCGCTAGGCTCATCTTAATGGAATTATATTAATATATGTGTTTTAAATGATAATAAACTTGTACAAAATAGATACCTGTCCCCTCTACCACACCACACAACTGTTAATTAACAGAGGTGGTTTAGGCAAAACATAGCAACTGCAACTTACGTTCATTAAGCATGTTTAAGTAGAGCTGTGCATCGGCTGCATCTCGCAAACTTGCTGAAAGAGTAATGGAAAAACTGGGAGTGTAACTGGAAGTATGTTACAGGACTACACCACTGGAAAGCCAGACACAGAATAATGGATGTAAGTGAGGTCTCTAATAGCAGGTAAATGTGCATTTTTATCAACAACATGTAGAAGTACACCTGCTAAAACATTAATGGCAAGCTACATGTTCATTTGGGACTCAGGTGGAGAAATACATCCCTATAAAGCCAGGCATGTAATAATGAACGTAATGGAAGTATGTCACAGCCTGTATGTGTGCACTTATATCTTCACAAATACAGATGCTGCAATAGAGACTCAATAGCGCAGTCTGTTAAATGTTTGCAAACAGTAAGCTTTGCCACCCATGGTCCTCGGTTAAAATCTGGTGTTGTGTAGCATTTAAATTACAATATTATGAAGCCATCAATGAATGACTGAATCATGCACTCTTTATTCAGACAAAACATTTCAACTGCAATGTCTGCTGTTCAGTGATGGAAGTCAAAGGCCTGCAGATAGGAACACACTTGACATACCCCTATAGCAACACTATAAAGTGCATAAAGTGGCAGGTCATGCATTAATATGCATTCACAGAAGAGTATAAGTTAGGTAATACAAATGAGGCTGACTAATATCAGCACACAATCATTCCATAATGATATTACAGATTAGCACAGCTGCACAACTAATTTACACATACAGAGGTCCTGCTACTAACAAGGACTGCAAGAACACATGTTCCAAATGACTACCATAATGTAACACATGGCCTGGCAGGTGCCCGAATGGTTGACATAATAGTATATTTACCCCTGTGTTGCTCAAGGAAACAACAAACATGTTTCCTAATACTCTGTTACTGATACCATTGCCTAACATCCTTACCTTATACACATGCCTTAATTTGCAGTGGAATGGGTATCTCTGCCTCTACAACAAGGCTTTCACAACTGTCACAGTTACACTTACAGCTTGTTGTCCTCCAAAGTGTTCACACTTGCTGCCTATGCCTGTTGCCTGCAGCACTAGCTGCAGCCTGTAGCACACAAACTGGTATGTAAAAGTAGCTGCTGCAGACGTACCCTTTGAGATAATATAGTCTCTTGATCCCAGTAATGTCCAACACAACATATCAGAAAGGGCTTCTAATCTACATGAATGCCTTATATCTTGTTCAGTGGTTGCATGTCACAGGCTAATTATACTGCAAATCAGCTGTGCTGGCTGCAATTCGCGTATTTGAACCACAGATTGGTTAAGAGCCAATCACCTGGTAATGAGAACCATGTTAAAAAGGCAAACAGCTGGCTAGGGGAACCAGTCTGTATGAGACTTTCTTCACACAGTAAATGCATTGCTAAAACTTTATGTAT
This sequence comes from Protopterus annectens, assembly GCF_019279795.1. Lineage (NCBI taxonomy): Eukaryota > Metazoa > Chordata > Ceratodontiformes > Protopteridae > Protopterus > Protopterus annectens. The sequence continues at coordinate 564,446,428 of NC_056735.1, forward strand.
CTGCACATATCAACAGAGGAGTATTGTACTCCATCAGGTATCTAGCCTTTTTATTTACAACATAATGCATATGTGTGAATATACTTAGGGGGAATGGGGATTACAGCACTAAGCCTTTCTTAGAAATGTAATGATGACATGTCATTGATCTCCAGATTTGTTGCACCCACACAAGACGTGCGATACATCAAGGGTGGAATGTTTTTAGTCAATGTGGCACACTGGTCTCGTGGGAATGTCCCTTTATAGTGGTTGTAATAGCACACTGCTATTTGTCTGGCACTGCTGTTTTGACATATTATTAAGGGAGTTGTCCCTAGGGGGCACACTACAATGGACTCCTGTGTTGGTGTGTGATCATACAGCAGTATCTGTTATGGCACAAGCAGGTATAGCTGACTATTATTAGTATCTAGTTGTATCCACACACTTAGTATGTTTGCACACTGTGGAATATGACATGTGTGATCAAACAGTGGATAATGACAGCCATTCTATTCTTGCTGTATCTCTACATAATGCACTCCCATGTATGTGATCCTGACATGTGTTCCCATTTTGTTGTCTTTCAGGAAACATGTATGCAAAACGCTGTGCCCCTTTTATGGATGCTGACAGGGAGGAGGAAAAACAGGAAACAGTGGGCAGCATTGTGGGCTGAGCTTGTCCATGATTTTAATGCCATAGGTCACAGAGCAGGACATATAAGCAGGTTTGACACAGTGTGACAGATATGATAAATGCTGCACATAGAAGAGCAGCAGATGGGGCCAGAGTTCATGGTGTCACCAGTGGAGGGCCTGCAGCAGAACAACCACTCTCAGCCACTGAGGAATTCCTGGTAAACATAGGAACACACTACAGCTGCCAGGCATCTATCACATTGTATATTGTGGATGTGGGTTCTACAGTTTCCATGCCAGAAGAGCATCCAGGTAGGCTTAGTTTGATCAGCATTGGAATACTATAGCATTCAATGTGTCAGGGTGTACATAATTTTATGTGGATGTCAGGTGTTTTTTTTTTTTTTTTTGAGGGGGGGTTAACTGCAGTTTGAATCTCATGCTCAGATTTTGACCAACATAACAATTGACAAAGTAGCTACTGTAAATGTGAGATATATGGACATATTACAGTTATAATGCCAGATTAGGTTGTGTTTACATTTCCTCTCCTTCAACTTTTAAAAGGTCCATCAGGAATCGGACGAGGGTGTGGTCCTGCTCCTGGTAAGCACAACACTGTTTTGTTAAAGATGTAGATTTACTGCAATGTATTCCCAAAAATGTCATCCCAGGACTGCTGGCTGGATTGCTGTACTGTTGGCATGATTGCCAAATGCACAGATATTTTCTGACTGTGCACATGTTAGAGTCATACGTATGCCTTGTAGGTGTGACCACACTGATATATGTGACAGTATTGTCAAGACATTACAGATTGCCATATGTGTCAACTGTGACGAGTCTTCACAAATGTCAACAGTGTACCTTATTATTGTTGATGAGATTGTTGTGTAAAGAGATTTTATTTACAAATAACCACAGATGTTTGAGGGAAAATAATGCCCGCATGTCCTACTATATGAGGTTGGGGGTTAAACGGGTCTGTAATAGTGACAACAGTGTATACAGCTTTACATATATTGCAACATAGTACTGCAGAGCATAATAGTGAAGGTATTAATGAACTGATTTTCCCTTTTTTATCACAGGTGACCGGGGGGAGGGGATGGCCTCTGTTCCCCTACATAACCTGATGTTAATGTCTCTTCAGACTCTGATGATGATGGAGGCAAATGTGAGGCACAGGTGGGGGTTTCAGAGACTGAATCTGTCCCAGAGGTTTACATCCCTCTTCTGCCTTCATTATCACCCCACACAGTCAGTATGCCTACACATACCCAGTACCCGGAGACCAAAAATATTGGACAGTCAGAGGGTATCAACATTGAACAGGAAAGGGTGGCAACTATGCCTCCAGTGAGTGTCTACACTGGCCATAGCCAGAGACCTGGCAAGGTTCCTCACAGGCAGATTAATAGGGATGCTCATAGGAGGCCTGCTGTCCTTCCACCACCTGTTGCAAGTGTCTCATCACTGGCCACTCAGCATATGTTTCAGGCCATCATGAAGGTACAGGCATGCTCCGAAAGGAACTCCAAACTAATGCTCAGGGTTATGGATTCAGTACAGTCTGACATGCATGTGCGACTGCCTCCATCACATTTCTGATACTCTGGATTGGTTCACTAATGCAGTGGAAAGACATTGGTCTGAGAAGATCGTAGAATATCTATCTTGGAATGCATATTGTCTGTGATGGAACATCTGGTTGGAGTTGAGCGTCAGACTTGTGGATGTAGATCAGGAACTCCATCTGCTGAGAGTCCACTTGGTCATGCACAATCACACTGCCATACTGGCAGTACATCCAGCACTCTAGAGGGGGATGTACTGTCCACAGCAAGATGTGGCAGGTGATGGGCTCATGGTCCTGAGCATTCCCTTGGAGGACATGGTCCTAGTAAACAGCAGTCACCATCAGATACTAGCACTGCTTGTGACCTAGGACATGGAGGTGCCAGTGCAACTTCTAGCAGAATCAGTTCCTGTGTCCGGGGGTGGAGACAGTGAACTGTCAGCTGTAACATGCATGGTTCAAAGCTGTCCAACATACACACATGTAGGGCTAGCATTGAGCTTGACTGTGTTCATGCACACGCTCAAACACCATTGTCAAAATCAGGTCACCTACAGACACACACTGCACATTTCCATGGTCCATCTTATCTGCTTCCCTTCCTGACTCACACACATGCTTTCAACCTATTGGATCAGCCTAGGCCTCCTGCACTCCCCACATGACACCCTGTGCAAGTGATGATACCAGTGCCACATCCCTGTCACCCTCATCATCGATGCAAGGAAATGAAGCTATGTGTCTAATGCACAGCATGAATACATAAATTAATATGTAATTGTGTAATCCAGTGTTGCTTTGCCATGATGCTTGTACTGGATACTGTATACTGACATTTGTAATGAGTAAGTCACGTTATTTTGTATAGGTTATGTTGTATAATGTTGTAATGGCTATATTCTTATACAAAGAAAGGTGTGTCATGGACCTGTTTATGGTTAAGTTTCAGGCATCTGTAGGGGGCACCTGACTCTGCCAACTGAATGTGTGTCTCAGGCCATGCTGGATAACTATTGGTTCTGTGTGAGATTCAGTGACAGCTCCTAATATGCAATCACCTGCTAATGCAGTTAGTCAGAGGTCAATGACAGTGGCCGTGACTGCAGAGAAGGGAATGGCTATAAGTGATACTCCATTAATGATGTCTGATGGAAATTCACTTGTGACTGGTGTCATTGTAGCGTAGAACTAACCAATGCTATCTTCCCAGATTATGACTGCCAGACACTTGGCTATCCATCAGCTGGCATAACACTCTGTAAATAACCTACACAGTTTTCAGCAAGGCTTGCTGGCCTAATATTGTCAAACACCTTGTCATGCCATGGTAGGTAGAGTCATACATATTCATCTCATCCACTGCATAGTTTAACACTCTTTGAGGTCCACTGGTTAAGGTAGGTAGGCATGATCTGCCCCTGAGCACAACAAACTGTGCATGGTCCAGTGTCAGTAGGTGTATGACATTGTTACTGATCGCATCCATGCTTACTCCTTTCATGGCTTTACATTTCAGATGACTGAGAGATCTGGGGACACTGCTTGGCACTGCATGCAAGTTGTCCTCTGTGCAACTAAGTACTGTAGTTAATTTCATCATATTCCAAGAACAGTTTCATCTAAAGTGTCTGTACAGAGCTCAGACAAACAATGGAGGCAAGAATAATATGTGTACCCTGTGAAGGTAAGGGGGCAGGTTTTGCACAGGTGTTCTGCAGTCAGACACTACCTATGCAGTGTGTACTGAAAGGACAACATTACCTTCTGAAGAATGCAGAAAATGAATTGCTTGTGCCTGGCTACCACTAATGCTGGTCTCACCACAACCATTCTCTTGTGGGATACCGTGCTCTGATACTTTTTCTATCATCACACACAAAAAAATACTATGAAGCTCATGATGAGAAGCAGAACACAGCCTGTTTGATCATTCGCATAGTTGTCCCACAGCATGAAAGGCTCTGTAGGATTCACATACCCTTCTCCAGGTAGATGCCTTCATTAGCTACCTGAGAAATCAGTTGGCTTTTGCATGTATTATGCTTTCTGTACCAGGGTTGCTGGTATGTCAGCAGGGAACTGACCAGATGGTGACTAGGAGCACAGCTGTAGTGTCACAATATAATGTGCAATGTCCAGTGACATAGACGGCCAAGCTTGCTGAAACAAGCAGCACAGTGGCAGTGATCCATGTTAGGTGACACATTCACAGCAATTCATGTATCGGCCCTTCAACAGATTATGCATGACATAGCTCTGAGGCCTATTGCAGAGGACTGGCCACCTTTGGTCAAAGTGTGTCTACCTGCTACATGTCCTAGGTATGTCACTCTGTACAGTTATGTACCCAGAACGCATGTCAGTGTTCCCAAATTATGTCACATAACAACCAGTGTGCTGTGTGGTTGGTTTACAGTCATTGTATGCTTGCAAGGCCAATGTAATGTTAGCAAAGGTGAACAAGTCCTCTGTGCATGCACGGACATCCACATCTTCAATGTAAGGAATGCCTGCAAATACTGTGTTTCAGGCTGTCAACCCCAAGGGTGTTGCAGCATGACCCTAACTTTGCTGGACTTGAACAGTGTCACATTTGCAGGTATGGTACTGGGACCAAGCCTAATAACAGGATTATGGTCACTCGTGGGTCCACATGGCTGGCAAAGCATTGTATGGCACACTGTCAGGTTCTGTGTCTCCTTAGGGAACTACATATAGGTGACATGTTACATTTCACCATCTGTCATGACATTGCCTAATGACGTGCTGTGACGTACACACAAGCATGACTGTATTGCTAATGACACTATCAATGACTGCTGAGGACATGTGGAAAGTGTCCCAACCCCTCTATTCCTATGCCACACAAACACAACATATGAGAGATGTGACTGTATTTCAAACTTTCATTCCATGGTGTCTTACACAGCAGTCAGCACATATGGCAATGAGTATTTTGCAAACATGCACAGCTCACCTCCTTTTCCACCCGCCCACACATCACATGCACCTGCATGTATACAGCTCCTTAACAGATACATTCCCAAGCAACAGACACCTCAAAAAATCATACCTCTGGGGAACACAGTACACATAACAGTTCATGCACCACTGTCTACCTGGACAAACACCTGAGGCAAAGCTCAAAATCAAACCTATTATTCATAGGTGATTACATTGTGAGACACATTGATGTCTGTGTCACCAGGCTACATATGGAAAAGGTCACAGTTAGCTGTCTGTGGGTTGACATGATATGTCATACCACACATTGCCTCAATTCAAGGAATATCAGGTAACATAATGATGACATCATACTTCATACATGACTAGGGACATACATCACTGGAATGTATGCAGACACATTACTGAGCTTAGACACACTGTGTCTGTCGTGGATATGCCCATAGCTTTCAGCTGGATTTGACCCTCACCTAGGATGATGACTCAATACACATGGAAAATGACGGATGTCAATAATTGCCTTAGCATGTGGTGTCATTGTAAGGACATCCACTACATGTCCACCTTGGATGACTTGCTCAACAGACATTAAAGCTTTGCCAGAGATGGTCTTCATCTCTCACCTCTAGGATGTTGAGTACTGGCCAAGGATACAGACACCCCCACAGTGCATCTTATAGGCACTGTCTGGAGGGAAAACTTTCCAGTGAGAACACCATCTTCATACAACATCACGTTTATGCTGCTACATGCTGGGAATGGCAACAATAAATTCCACTCTGTGGAAGGTGTCCCCATCTTGGAATATGCAGACATTTGTGCAGGCAAAGACACCTGGTTCAAGGCACCACAGCCATAATAAGCTACATGTCTTTCCACATGTTCAGAAAATGTGAGAGTGTGCAAGGTAATGCAGGTGGTGTATAGATATTCATTAAAGATAGATACACATCCAGATTTGGTGAAACACTGCAATTTCTTGGAGACACTGCAGGTGCTGTTCACTGTTGGAAGGGTACATAATCAAACCATTGCCAGCCATAGGAGCAGCTGCATGAATTCAGACACCTGTTGTGCTTAATTGAGTGTAGTTGTGGCTATCAAGATACATCAGTACACCAGGGTTTGGGGTGACATTAAGTAACCACCAACTGTGTTCCTTAATTTTGCTGAAGTTCACTTGCCCAAAGGTTAGTCCATGTCCTTCACTATAATGCCCTGGACCAGTGGCATGACATCCCTACAAGGGGAGCCAGAGTAGTGCATCATTTGTTTATCAGTATGGGTGACCACTGCAGCCCCCCACTGGAGGACCTCCCTGGTGAGATCTGTCTACAGATCAGTCTCATTAAAACTAAGTATCAGACCTAAATCCCTTGCAGAAAATACAGATGTATACTTCAACAAAGCAATTTATTACCTCCTATGGGATGGTTTACATAGCTTGACTGCACCTCCCCCCTCAGATGGGAAGGCAAGTATGCAGAGCTCAAGACCCATGCTTTATGTAAGCAGCAGTACAACTGCATAGACCCAGCTGTACTTGACAGGAGGAAAATGAGCTCCACGTGGCACAACAAACCTTTTTGGTAGACAACTTCCATTAGCAGGTTGTACAATAAGAGGTGGAAATTGCTGTGTGACAGTTGGGATGAGAGTGCCCCCCTAAAATGGAGGCACAACCTCCTCAGCTAAAACAAGCATATAGGGTTGTTGTGATGCCATGCAGACACAGTATGTGATAAAAGTAGCCTCCCCCACAAAGCAGAACCCCAACATCCAGTGTAGTTACATGTGTAACCTTAGAGGAAAGGCCCAGATTGTTGATGAACTCATACTTAATGATACCACGTATAATGGGTCCGTACTCATAGCTACCTTGTTATCCCATAGGTTCTGCATCAGCTTCACTCTCCTGTCCCCACAACGTGTCATATGATATTCCTACAACCTGTTCCATACCTTCTATATCTACAGAGCATGTTGTAACTGGCCTCTCTGTGGGGAATACCCAACATCTATTGGACATGCTAACATTCCAGGCTGAGTTCTACATGAGATCTAACAAGGATTACTAACACCATTGGGAACTCCTTGCAATCATAATGTAACCACTGGCTGCATCACAGCTGACTGTGCAATGGCAACAGTTATCCCCTTTCACAGAGGTGGTGCATCCACTGACTACTGGAACTATGCACCTATTTGTGTGAGTAGCCATATCTGTACACCCGTGGGGCAAATCATCATGGAGCTGAGCAGCAAACATATATGTAATCTACAAACAGTTGACTGTACACAGTTTAAATTTATGACAGGGAGATCATGGCGGTTAAAACAGGTGCACATGTCCGAGGCAGTCACTAAGGACCTGGGTGAGGGGACATCAGGGAATAAATCCTCCTGGACTTAGCCAAGCCATGTGACTCTATTCCCCCACTTAGGCTTCATTGACAAAAGCACCCACTTAGGCATCCCACATTAATATCATTATAGGGGTCAGTAAGTGGCATACTGATGGAACACATACTCAGAATAGGGGAATCCCCTCCAATAGCTGATCTGTAAGCAGCAGTGCTCAACAGAGCTCTGTCCTGGGTCCTCTACTGCTTGGAATCCATTTAACCATAATACAAAGGAATACTGAATGTCTGTGGCTGGCAACATTGGCTGATGCCTGCAAACTGGGAGCGGTCATAGAACCTGGGAGTTATGTCAATATCCTACAAGAGTGTACTGATAAACAAATGCCTGTTGACATACTAATGGCCAGAAACTCCATGCAAATATATATCTAGTCTCATTTCCATTGGTATCACCTATGTTCCTGGTAAATAGTACATCAGTAGCAACATGTGATGTACCTACTCAGGGATGATTGACCTGGACACACAGGCCGGGCCACACAGGTTTACACCTAATGCACCTGAGATCACCATGTCTCCCCAGTGGTAAGATTGGAATCATCCGTTATAACTGAGGGCACAGTCACCCAAAATTGGCATACTCATAACCTCCATGTACTCTTCCCTAAGCATGCCAATATTTGAGTGCAATGGCCATTTGGTAATGTACTTTTCCAAGCACTACTGGCAATTGCACACAACACAATGGTCCCTCACAACGGAACTTAACATCTTCAGTATCTGTCCAATGAGGATTGTCTGAAATAACTGTCATTGTAGCCTGTGGCATATAGACTACTCAGAGGTGATCTTTGCCTTGCATACGGGGTAATGTACGACCCTGCTTGACTGGAAATGCTGCATATCTGTAGGTGGCATTGTACATGGATAACTCACTGTAAGGACATTACTCTGGTATGTGACATTACTAATACATGCTGGTGGGAGAGATCTGTCTAGCAGACTTTAACACACCTTTGAAACAGAAACCTGCCAAATGTCAAAGAGAGAACCTCATTGGACCTCATTAAATGCCATCTGCATGATTGGCTGGGTGAGCATAATTTCACAACACGGCTTCTGCCTGTGTCCCTCCCGAACAGGACAATATGTGCTGATAATGTAAATAAGGGTAAAAACTTGGCTAGGATTGTGAGGGCTGTAGGGCCATTTGGTTACTAAAGTTCAAAGATCCTTTGATTCCATAAGCTGCTGTAAAATGCTCTCACAGCAACAAATACAAATCTGGCTACACTGAGGATAGCACCTCTTCTAATCAATGTGTACAGGACACAGCACAGCACACACACACACACACACACACACACACACACACACACACACACACACACACACACACACACACACACACACACACACTCCATGTTGGCTGCATATAGATTAAAACACTTCCCTACCTAATGGTACACAGTACACATCACAGTACATGACACATGCTACACCTCAAGTCTGCTAGTACTGTCTCTTTAGGACATCTTATGCTTGATGACATCAGCAGGCCTAGTTGTGGTTAGGCATTTGGAGGCCCACATCACCTGGCACAACCAAAATACTGCAAAACCCTACCTCTATTTAAGTCACTGCGGTGATCATATTTATGTCATACAAAGATGCACACACACACACACACACACACACACACACACACACACACACACACACACACACACACACACACACACACACACACACACACACACACACACACACACACACACACACACACACACACACACACTGAGTGGCTTGGACACTGAGTGGCTTGGAGTTAGATTAGAATCCCTGCCTATTTAATCTTACACACTATAGATAACAGTACTTATCGCATGCACCATGGCTTAAGCCTGACATCATAATAGCAGCTGGTAGTCTTAAGGTAGATCCCATGATCAGGCCTACATCTCTCTACATGGACATCAGCAGGGAGTTCCTCCTCAGAGACCTGCTGTGACTCTGGCTGTGGTGATCTAGGCACAGGTAGGGAGCTGTGTATCCCTTCCCTTTGCTGATCCTGCTGCAGCTGTTTCTGCAGAATCAATTGTGTACCGCAACATATACAGTGAACATATGTGCACATGTGGCTGAAGAGTACTGCCAGGCTCCACCAGATATATCTAGGCACTGGAACCGTGACTTTAGAAGCCCGAGCACATGCTCTGTGATGTTCCTAATTTGTGTGTTTGCCTCATTATGGCATTCTTGTGTGTGTGTGTGTGTGTGTGTGTGTGTGTGTGTGTGTGTGTGTGTGTGTGTGTGTGTGTGTGTGTGTGCATTTCTGATGGGTGTCATCATCCATGGTTGCAGGGCATAGTCAGCATCTCGCAGTAAATGGCCTTGTGAGATGTCCCCCCTAGCAAACATCTGTTACAGCTGTGATGAGTGCCAGATATGAGAGTAGTGATAACTGCCAGGGCTGCCAGCACACAAATACAGGATAATCCCCAGTCCATTGCACACAACCTGGCAGTTGATAGAGTGGTACCCCTTGTGGTTGATGTAGATTCTACCCTCCTCACCGGCTGGTGCCTTGATGTGTACATGAGTGCAATCTATGACACCCAGTATTTCAGGGTAGTGTGCTACATGGTAGACGTGTTGCATTTTGCTGGCCCTCACCGAAGTGGTGAGCAGAAAAGATATGTACTCACTGGCATGTGGTAGCATGGCATCCAGGAACTGATAGAGTATCCTGGATGCAGATGCCTGTCAGCCCCCCATCATTTACCCAGTTGGTCTTTGGAAAGTACTCGTAGCTAGTATCTTATGGGCTACACAAACCTTTGTTTCCACTGGATGGGTTCCCCTCTGTTGGCTCTGGGTCTGAGTTGAGGGTGGCAGAGCTCAGTAAATTCTTATAGTATGTCCCTGTCCACCCTGTAGCACTCTACAATTTCCAGCTCATGTGGCTCCTGAAAGGTTATCCTGGGTCTGAACACTGTTCTCTTTCTCTGCCTAGGCCTATTGTCAGCAGCACCAGCAGCATGACTTCAGCATCTAGCTCATACGGATGTAGTAGACCTTGCAGCAACCCCTATCATTATCTCTGTTAAAATTCCCATGACTGTACTCCAATGATCCAGAGGTTGTTTGTCTTTTTGGCTTTTCCCGGTTAGGGATCGCCAGAGCAGAACTCCAGTCCACTAATGATTGGCAGTAGATTTTTTTTTTATGGTGCCAAATTGCCAGCCCAATGCCCAACCTTCAGTAAAGACACACCCATTCACACATGTCTTTCGGAGGCCACTCGACCATGGGGAGGACGAGCAGACTTGGAGGAAATCAGAATGTAGGGTGTATGCATACTTTATAAAGCTCTGCTGAAGGTCCAGAATGTATGATTGGCTAACTATGATGCATTCCACCTGCCTACAATATAATTAGTATAATTTAAAATGGCCCTATTTCAGTGCATGATGCCATGCACAGTGCCTCATAGTTTATACAAAGGTCAAAATGAATAACTGAATACATTCGGTTTTAAGGGCACACTCAGCCAGGCAGCGGGCCACGCAAACACGGACACCTAAGGATAAAAAAGCTTAAAAGTGAGAGGACACACCCCCTATGTCAGCCATATCCTGTGTAAACATCAACATGGTCTAAGAGCCTACACAAAGAGGATATGCGGACACAATTACTCCTTTCTGTTATTCAATAAATCCGCTTTGTTTGAATGCATATCCATGCTGACAGCCTGGAAACTACACGCTTCATAGCACTATCACCTTAGCAACAGCAGCAATGCACCAATGTAAGGACCACACACAAGGTCTGATAATACATTTCTGTCACACAGTATAACATTCTTTTCTTTCCTATTTTTTGTCTATTTTTCTATTAAGCATGTTTATGCACTGTGGCACATAGTGTAAACATGCTGAGATTATTAAAAAAAGTATTAATTTAAAATATTCCTTTAATCTTTCTGACATCCAGAATAATAGTTTTGCTCATATGTGTACGTGGTGTAACATTTTCAGTGGGTTTATGTACACATTTCTACAGTTTTACATCCCGTTTTGTCTGTTTAGAATCCTGACATGGAATTTCTCTGCTTACACTATGGACCCTGACACGAGGTCTGCACTGATGCCTTTCTGCTTGGTAGATTGCTCTACCTGCTTCATTTGCATGAGATTCACTTCCTTATGAGGTGATTTGTATGACATGGAATTTTCTGTGTTTGCACGTGTGTTCACCCTACTCAGCAGCGCTTCCTGAATCTTGATATGTTCACTTCCATGTAAGCATCGTGGCACAATGCCTAAATGAAAAAAAAAATGTGTAGGCTTTCTTGAATTCCCTCCATTATTTAAAAAAGCCTCTACCTTAGGCATTCTTTTTTAATTTTTTAAAATTTTAATACTTCTCAAAAAATAAATAAATGAATCAAGGTCCAGTCTTCGGATGTATTTATCAATTTTTTTTAAATCAAAAGTAAGATCTGTCTGCAAACTGGGAACAGTTTAGAGGTATGGCAGACTTTAGTCAAATTTCTTTAAAAAAAATAATACCAATGCATACATTACATAATATAAACATCATACAATATGTTAGAAGCAGAACTGTGTGTGTGTGTGTGTGTGTGTGTGTGTGTGTGTGTGTGTGTGTGTGTGTGTGTGTGTGTGTGTGTGTGTGTGTGTGTGTGTATGTGTGTGTGTGTGTGTGTGTGTGTGTGTGTGTGTGTGTGTGTGTGTGTGTGTGTGTGTGTGTGTGTGTGTGTGTGTGTGTGTGTCTGTGTATAAATTTAGATAAACACTTGTTATGCATCAACAATAGGCGTATAGCTGTATTTTTTTCATAGGCATGTAATAGATATTTTCCACTCATGTTAAAGCTGTCAGACTCAGACAGTATATTACTACAGTAAACATTCTTAAAAATCAACTGTAATGCAAATAAATTAAAACCAACAAACAAAGGTCTGATCCAGTAGTATTGTTGTATCTCTAGAAGTGCCTGTTCACCCTTTGGATGAATCAAGACCCAGCTTCACTGTCAGAACAAACAAGATTATCCGAGATTTCATATAGTGCAATACAGACCCATCACCAGGCAACTTACCACCTTGGACATTCCCCTGTGGACCTCCACACTGTAACTACTGCAAATTCATGAGTGAAAAAAATGGGTTCCAATGCCCCAATAACAAGAATTACTACTATTGCACCTCCTATTGTATTTGTAACTTAGCCACTGTGGTATTCCAAGCCCAATGTGATAAATGCCAAGCCTTTTATTTGAGAAAAACAATCAACAAACTGAAAACAAGGACTACCCACCAATACACTGATATTAGACAGAAAGCTCCAGTATTGCCCTCGCCAGACATGCTAGGGATAAATTTGGCCACGATACTTTCATTTTTCACATATTGGACAGAATCACTCCCAGGACCCTGGAACATAGTACTAATGTTAAGCTAGAATGAAAGAAAAGAGCTGAAAATAAAAATAAGACAACATTGGTAAGGCTCCATAGTTAAACAAAGCTGTTTTGATTAACTGTATCTTGAACCTCAGGAAAATGGACCACCATCTGTGCTAATAAATTGCTCGATTTAATCCACAAATGACAAACATAATTTTTTATAGTTAGGTTTTACTTGGATTACTACTGTTTCTAGATTGGATTCTGCATGATATATGAACATTAATTTGGTTTTCTGTTTTTTGTGCATGCTATTTTTCTGGGTTTTGGTTATATAGCATCCTTCTTTAATTAAAATTTTGTTCTAAGTAGTCAGATCTGAAGAAACACCCCAGCGACAGTGCCAGTTAGAACCTTAATGATCAGAATGGAACTTGGATGTCATCTTAGTTTCTTTTAATATATGGATCTTTAGTTAAAAATTTAAATTACCCTCCAAAAGTTAAGAGTATTGTTAGCCATCCATAATGTACTTATGATCTATTTGACTTTCTGGAGTTATTACTGTTAGTATTGTTTGAGTGTGTCTTTGAACAAAAGTTACAGCTGTTATATTTGTAGTGACAAAAAGTGTTGCAATAAATTTAAAATGAGTCAGATGGTGGGAAGGTTGACCACAGAGGGTGGTTCCACTTGTTACTTCCAAAACCTGAACCTTTCTGACTGATAACAGTGCTCATCTGCCTCCACTAAAGATAAGAAGATGAAGAAGAAGTAGTGGCATCTGTGCCTTAATACTATTTTAATTTATTTTGGTTTTGGTTATAGTCACTTTTTTTCCATTTGCTTTTGCTTTGATTTATGGCTTACTTGACTTTTTTTACTTTTTGTATGCAGTTTATTCAAGGTTCCAGGAATTATCTGTTAATCTCCACAGGTGGTATAAGTTTTTTAAAGGGTTCAGCTTCATGGAACAGTGACTTCCAGAGGATTCTCTCCATCAGGAAGGATTAGACTTACTTCCAGTATGCCAGTTTGTTTAGAGACAGAGTCACTGAAAGCTGTTGATGGCCAGGGGTGGGGGAGCAGAGGTTGAGAGGGGCACTTAGTGATATGTAAATGGTAATTTTATAAAACGATTTCCTACTTCAACATAGCTTCACTTGGAGGACATTTTAAGCTTAGTGAATTTCCCTTTTGGTGCTTGAATTAATATTTTCTCATTGGTCGTACCCATCTCATAACTGATAATTGCATATTAGCCCTATTAAGAATAACTGTGATCATATCATCGATAATTTGAGGGGACCTATGTAAGGAACCCAATGGGTTGCTAAATGGCTTACTGATAGAACCCACAATGTAAAAGTAGCCGACTCCAAATCCAGCTCCAGACAAGTGACAAGTGGAGTACCTCAGGGTTCAGTCCTGGGGCCGCTCTTGTTTGGCATCTACTTCTCTGAAGTACAGGTCAACACTAAGGGACTCTGGCTAACAAAGTTTGCAGATGACTGCAAACTGGGAGCCATTATTGAATCCCCAAATTATGTGGATACTCTACAAAAGGGCCTTACAGAAACAGATGCTTGGTGCCAGAGCCGCTCAAGCTCAATGCCAAGAAATGTATTGTTATCCCCTTTGGGAAAAAACATGTATCCATGAATTACCATATAGGTGGCAGTACACTAAACACAGAAAGTGTGATAAGAGACTTAGGGACACAGGTGGACAGTGGTCTCACCTTCGATAACCACATCGCCACAACAGTCAGGAAATCCTTCTATGTGGCACACCTCATCACGAAGGGCTTTTCATCCAGAAAAAAGGAGGTAATTGTCCCACTGTACTCATCCCTCATTAGACCCATTATAGAATACAATGCCCCATTTGGTATGTACCTCTCAAGACATCTGCAACAACTGGAAAGGCCTCAGAAATACCTCACTAAAAGAATCACAGGCCTAAAGCAGATGCCCTACGCTGACCGCCTTAAAAACTCCAGCTATACTCTGTCATATCGCCTACTCAGAGGCGATCTCTGCTTAACATACAAGGCCATGTCAAATCCAGAGCTGTTGGACATGCTACACTTAAAGAAATCCCAATCCCTCAGAGCTACACACTCCAGGGATCTAAACCTTGTCATCACAATAAACAAAACATGCTGGAGGGATAGGTTCCTGACCCAGAGACTCCCCAGACTCTGGAATAGATTGCCCATACATGTGAAGCAGAGTGCCTCTTTGGACCTCTTCAAGAGGAACCTTGACGATTGGATGGGAGAAAGGAAATTCACCCCAGGGATCACGTCAGTCGCCCTGCTAGACAGGGGTCCAGGAAAGTAAATAATGTGGGAAGAAATAGCCAGGGAATTGCTATGGCTAGGCTTGTATAGGCCCTAGGGCTGATAGCCTAGTACCAACCTATGAACCTATGAACCTATGAATGTAATATTTCAGAAGAGCCTCTATTCATTAGAAGCATGAAGGGCAATCCTGGGGTTCATTTTCTATTACGTATCCTTAGATCCAAGTTGCATTTGAATATGGATAGGGATGAGCTTTGCTTTACATGAATGGAGATTCTGTTCTGGAACAGTGATATCCTCTGTAATATATGTCCATCTTTCCACACCAGTCTATTCAGATACCTGTACTGAGTATTTCTGATGCCGTTTGACTTGTTGATGTTCAATAGTTCCATCAGTACTGGGTGGGGGGGATGCCTTGTATGCCAGAGACAGATCAGCTCTTAGCACTCTGCAGGATATAAAGTATAGTGATAAAGCTGTGGTTAGTCCATGAAAGACCTATTGTTTATGTCTTGTACCCTTTTAGTAAGGTACTTCTGTAGGCATTCCAGTTGTTGCATGTGTCTGGACAGATACATGGCAAAGTGGCCATTTTACAGAATGATTGACCTAGTAAAATCTTCGTAAAGGGGGACAACATCTCCAGATCTGCTAGCAATCAATTTGTTCATAAGCTGTGCAATATAGAAATATTTTCTTATGGCACTTGACAGATGTTGGCTGAAAGTTAGGTCACTGCCCTCATAAGTTGCCGAATGCCAAACAAGTGGGTAAACTGTCAGGGTGGCAATGTCAATTTGATTGTTCCCTGGGGTAGACAACTTCTCAAATAATACAGTAATGTATTTTTTAGAGTTTAGTTTCAATTCATGATTCTGGCACTAGTTATTGTTAGGGACAGACCTTCCTGTATGTTGGTCATTTGGGGATTCAGTAACTGCTCCTAGCTTGCAGTCATCTCAGACTTACTCAGGCAAAGCCCTTTGATACTTGCTTTTACTTCCAAGAAGTAGATGCCAAACAGGTATAGTCTCAGCATCAAACCCTGGGGTCTTCATTGTGACTGGTCTCTTTCTAGAGTTAGCCTCCCCTATTTTGATCTCCTGCATCCTGTGAGCCAGTTGGCAGACCAGCTAGTGATGTAAAGGTTTATTCCCAGTTTATTCATCTTTTCTACTATACCTGAGTAAGGGATTGTGTAAAAGGGCTTGGCCAAGTCCAGGTAATACAGTGTGAACAGTTTTGCCTTCATCCATTGCTTTGGTGACAAGAGTAAAGCTTAAAATTTGCCCATGCTTTTGAGACAGTCACACTGTTTCTCCCTGATTCTTGCCCTAAGATGTTGAGAGATCAGAGCATACGTTTGACTGTCCCTGATTTTCTGTCATATTTTTGGTCTGTTTCTCATGAGATTTTGGTTTTCTGGCAAATTTATGTGGATTGCAAAACTTAAATAATAATAGACATTTGAGTTTTAGACTTCTAGACTTCATATCCTTCAGAAAATGCATACTAATGCAAAACTTGTTATTCTAGTAACTAAGCATATAAGACCAATGTTATACTTAAAATCTGTCCCTGATTCTGGACCTTTGGCTTTTTGCCAGTCCATTAAATTTTTAGCTTTCTCCCTTGAGTGATGAGGTTTTGAGGTTTAAGTAAGAACTGTGAGCAAAAGCTGTTTACTACTTTAAAGCTCAGCCTGCTGAACTTTTTTCATTTGTTCAATTAAATAAAAGAGAAGTGCGACAAAATCATGGCAACTTGAAAAATAATAATGACCTTAATGACTGAAGGCTTAAACTCAGGCAAGAAGCTTTAATAATTTTGTACTAAGCAGAATACAAATTATACATTATTTTTATTGTGCTTTTAAATAAATTAATCCCCTGGTTTCAGCAAGCCCTGCATAGTGTGCAGGAACAATGCAGAAGCTCCAGGAGGCAATACGGCTGCTGTGTGATCCAGGAATAAGCTGCAGGGATGTGCACAAACGCTTCTGCACTATTCCTGCATGAACGCAGCTCTTGTATACAAATTACCCCATTTGCAGGTGAAAACCATGCAAATGAGGTGAATTTGTGATCCAGGAAGCTGTCAGCCAGCTGTGCAGGGCTAGTGTAGTGTGTAGAAATGTACTTGGTTAGTAACTGAGTACATTTCTACAAACTACTAAATGGAGCCATGGCAGCTCCAAATAAAGTGTGTATATTATGGGAAACAATGCCAATGGCCAAATATATGGCCATTGGCATGGAAAACAGTTTCAAAAATAAAAAAATTAACTTTTTTTTTTAGCCGATTTCGGCTGTTTAAGATTATGGCAGCAGCTTGCAAACGGGATCGGGCCGAAAATATAAAAAATAACCTGAAATAAGCATTCTAACGAAAATCACTATTTTGCCATTTTACTCAAAGGCAGGCAGAGGACAACATGGCCTGTGAACAGTGGTTGCTAAGGGGGGAGGCTCAATGTGTGACCTGTAACTATGCATTAGCAGGCACTCCTATGCAAATGAGGGGAATGATACTGAATCCCAGATTTCCCTCAGTGCTAGTCAGCACCCAACAGTGTAAGTGCAGGAATAGCATGGTTCAAGCCTAAGAGTTAGCTGACATCATAGGGGTGTGTGTCAGGCATACTGTAAGTTGATTGGAGCCCTGTGGCTCGGTTCTGCCCTTAGCTTAACAGAGCTAAGCAAGGAGGTGTGTCTTAGGCTGCCTAGCACTCTTTACATTGCCTAAGCGGGTGTGCGCACCGCGCACTGGGTTTTAAAGGAAAAAAAAGTAAACCAGGAAATAGCAGCTCTGCGCACATTTGAGCACTGTGTTTGCACAGTGTGCCCTTGAGCTTAAACAGGAAGGCAATGGTAAAGGAAAGCAGCAGTAGGAAGGTAATCAAAGAGAACTAACATAGCTGGCAGGTGAAATGTAGCAGAATCAGCCAATTACACAGGCAGCAACCCAGCCCAGAACACTACTATAAACTATGCAAACATCTTTCCCTCTGGTTTTTCTCACATACTCTACACCACTGGTATATACAGGCAGAGAAATTTTAGCAAACAAAAACAACAAAATGATAGGGGCTGCAGTAGCTATCATACATCAACATGTGGAAGAGGCTGAGGGTGGTGAGGATGAGAATGCTGTCGACCAACCCACAGTGAGGAGTCGGAGAAGAGTGTACAGACCCAAGGTAACCTAGCAGAGGCTACATGAGCTGGAGATAGTGGAGAGCTATAGGGTGGACAGGACCTCCTTCAACAAATTGGTGAGCTGTGTTGGCCATGCCTGATACACAGAACTAACAGAGGGGAACCCATCCCAGTGGATAGCAAGGTATGTGTAGGCCTAAGAATACTAGCCACAGGTACCTTCCAAAGGCCAACTGGGGATATCATGGGGATCTCACAGGCATCAGCATCCAGGGTACTCCACCAGTTCCTGGATGCCATGTCAGCACATGCCAGTGAGCACGTATATCTCCCTAACACCCTTGAGGCATTGGCCAGCAATATGTGTCTCTTCCACCAAATAGCAGAATACCCTGAAGTATTGGGTGCTATAGACTGCACGCACATATGCATCAAAGCACCACTCAGTGAGCAGAGTAGGGTCTACATCAACCGCAAGGGCTTCCCCTCCATCAACTGCCTGGTCATGTGCGATGCCAAGGGCATTATAATGAATGTGTGTGCTGCCTGCCCTGGAAGCTATCACAACTCCAACATCTGGCATCTGATGAAGCTGTACCAGAGATTTGCCAATGGGGACATCCCTAACAGTCACCTAGTGGGGAATGCTGGTTACGCACTGGAGCCGTGGCTGATGACACCCATCAGAAATGCACACACACCCGAACAAGAACTCCATAATGAGACACATGCACAGACCAGAATTATAATAGAGCATGTGTTTGGGATACTCAAGTCATGGTTCCAGTGCCTGGACACATCCAGTGGAGCCTTGCAGTACTTGCCAGCTACATGTACTCAAATTGTCATCATATGTGCCATGCTACACAATATGATCCTGCAGAAGCAGCTGCAACAGGAGCAGCATGGGGCAGGGCCACACATCCTTCCACCATTGCCAAGGCCTGCACAGGCACATTGTGACTCGAAGGAGGAACAACCTGAGCCTGCCCCAGTAGGCAGAAGGAGGCATGCCCAGTATGCCCCAGCCTTGGCAAACAGGCAATGCATAGCACATAAACTGACACAGTAGGGACCCAGGGAATGACACGTCTCTCTGTCTCGCACATACAGTAAAAGAGATGCCAAACATGACACCACCTGAGCTCAACCATGTATAGGGAGTGTACTATGTGCATCCGACATAGGCAGCCCCCCAGCACCATCCTCAATACTGACACAGCCACAAGGTAAGTCACTCTTCCTACCAATTACCGAATGGAGTAGTATGTGTTATTACTTGTATCTATGGTATGGATGTGAGCATGCAAGGGAATTGGGTGGATGAATGGGATGCCAGCAGATAGTAGACACCTATAGTGGCAGCATGAGATCTGTAAAAAATACTGGTGTCACCATAGCAGCCAGTACTACACATGGTGACAAAACCCACTACAGGAAATGTGCTGGGCCACATGTGTGTCCATATGACACACACATGCCAGTCAGGGAGGCTCACATAGCCAACAACAGTCTCAGCCAGCAGGACAGGTTCAGACAAACACAAACAAAGGCTGTGCTAAAGCCTCTGAATGAGGCCTACACAGACAGACTATAACAGGCCAGGCAGTGGGATGTTAGTTCTGAAGGGTAAGAAGTCAGAAACTGATATGTAGGTCAATCAAACCTAAGACCTGTAGTACACTGATATGCCTCTAGTCAGCATGATAGATTAGAATACAGAATGAAATGAAGTACATGACATACCAGTACAGTCATAGCAAATGTGTACAAGTGTCAGGTGTGCCCCCCAGTCCTATGTAGAAATGTAGTAACAGTCAGGTGTGCCCCCCACCATTCCTATGTAGTAATGTAGTAACAGTCTGGTGTGCCCCCCCCATCTGATGTAGACACATAGTAACAGTCAGGTGTGCTCCCCCTGTAGACATGTAGTAACAGTCAGGTGTGCCCCCCATTCCTATGTAGGAATGTAGTAACAGTCTGGTGCGCCCCCCCAATCTCATGTAGACAAATAGTAACAGTCAGGTGTGCCCCCCCAATCCTATGTAGAAATGTAGTAACATGTATGTGTAGGTATAATACCAGTGGAGCACAGATTACCTGAGGTGGCCAAGGTAGCAAGATAGATTGTAGCATGTGTACACTATGCAGGTATGTGTGTGTGTTAGGTTGGTGTGTGTTTTAATATTGTGTGAGAGTGGTCAGTATGTATGCATGGTGAGGTTTGTCCTGGTGGCCATTGCCCAGTACTGACGATGACAGAGCCAAGTCCTCACAACTGCAGTGCCAAACACAATGTTCCGCAGTGTAACGCATTTTAGCAGTAAGCCATTGTAAATGTATGGAAGTAATATGTGTCACCATCTGAAAGATGGACATGGCATGACTGTTGGACCAGATATACAAGCAGTACACAGGGGGAAGTACCCCAGACAAACAGTGTATAATGTGCAACCATTAAATGGAGACACCCTTGGAATTATACATACAGGTTTGCAGCACATTATCTGGGCTTGTAGTAGGGAATACAGATGTCATCTGGCAAAATGCTCACAGACCACAAAGGTTGTAGGAATGATGTATTGAGAAACAGCTGATGTCCCTGCACAAGCAAGCATAAGTGGAATGCCACATGTATACCTGTGAGTCAGATGCAAGTAGTGTCCATAGCACACATGCACCCAGCTCACCCAACCACCACCCACAGGTACCTGTCCAGTCATATCCCTGATGTTGGGAATGAGTACAATATGACCCCCACCTATGTATGACAACAGCAAAAGAATGCAGCATGCAGTGCAGATTTCCCATACAGGTGTGTCCCTTGCTGTAAGCAGCACCCTGCCAAAATCCACACCACTGGATCAATACTGACAGAAAGTATTGGCATGGACACCTAGCACACCTACCCTGTCACCCCAGGGGAATATAGTGTATTGCAGTCTTGGACTGCAGGACTGACAGAATGCAATGGCCTGCTACAGCTGGCCTGCATCACTACCAAATGGCCTACAGTACTCTGTCAAAGGGCTGTGTCTCACCCATACTGCCAGTGTATGTTATTTCATGGACTCCCAAATAACAACATAACACAGTCCACAGAACCCATATGCAAGGCCATGTGGACAAACCACAGTAACATGTCCACCATGTCCTACTGCATGAACTGTAGACCAACACCAATATACTGTTGTGATGAGGTGATAACTATAGCGAAAGTATTAGAGAATGTTTGCATAATGTATGGAAGAGGATAGAATAATAGAGGGGGGGGAGCATGGGCAGCATGAAGTGTGTGAACTCCGAAACACAGCCGTGTGCACATACTATCCCTGGCTGCAAACACAAGAATGGGTGGCTACAAACCTGCTTGTAAACCACAATAGGGGTAATGTCCTGACTTATGCCCCCTGCCTCTGGGTAACCTGTGTGTATCTGTACAGCTGTGAGGTATTGCCACAACAAGATAAGGCCATACTGTTATGTCGATGGATGCACAAGTATGGGATCCTCTGCCATCACTGTACCAAGGTGCTGAACCAGTTACACAGACCTAGCAGCAAGTGCCTGCTGCTCCCCTTCCAGAATGGCATGAGTTTGCAAGAATATGTAGGCATTTGACCATAATACTGGACACAGCTGCATTCACCCTGTGTACTCCAGGACATCACTGTGAGCAAATATATCTACCTGACAGTACTTGATGACAATAAACATTACAGTGTATAACAGTACACATGTCTGAATATCTCTGCTAACACCAGTCCCATGCAGCAGAAGCAGCACAGACATAATTACCTACAGTAACCCACTATCCCTTGTCCACTTTGACCCCATATTGTCAACTGATCTACAGATATCCAGCAGAAACAGTTTGCTAGCTGTAGGTGTAGAACACAAAAGTCTGCACTGGAGTGCAATCTACCTGGAATGGATTCACACATGCTATACAGAAGGTCATACTGGGCATGCTCCCACACTTAGAGAAATGAAGGCAATGTCAGACAACAAAATACTGAAAGGTCATACTGGGCATGCTCACACACTTAAAGAAATGAAGCCCATGTCTGACAACAACAGTGGACCATACATATCTGACAGTTGCAGATGTTAGTGCATACACTCCTCAGTATGCACCAGTCATGCTTTGCACACACATTGGATAGGAATACACACATATATCCAAGGACAACGCACTATAATATGCCAAAAATACACATACATAGATGTGTGTAAGAGTGCCAATGACAAAGAGCCTTCCATCATGAGGCCTGTCCCACCCAGCACACAGCCATAGGGTTACGACCACATGATGTGTAAATGTCACTCACCGAAGACATTTGTCTCTGGAATCCCTCAGCATTATAGACTCTGTGGCACTAGTGTTAACTGTGCAACATGACTATACAAGGCAGTAGTCATCTAGCAGTTGTATACATGTACCTGTGGAATATAAACCTGTGTGTGCCTGAGTGTGGTGTGTCTGCCTCTAGATGAATGGGTTATGGCCCCTACACACACACTGCCTCCCCATTGCCCTGCTATGGCAAGCCTGCTGATGTCATTCACTTTGAAATACACCTTTGGGGAAGAAGTAGCCCAGTGATCTCTGTGGCATGTCCTGTAACTGTGTAATACTGTAGTGTGATAAATTAGTCACGTAGGAGTTCTAATCCCAGATGTGGCAATTATGTGTTTGTCTATGTAGGGATCAATGCTTTTTAGGCTAGTCACACTCACTACAATTCAAATGCCCTACTTTGGCATGCCTGCTGATGTCATTCACTTTGAAATACACCTTTGGTGAAAACGTAACCCAGTAATTTCCATGGTGTGTTCTATAACTGCATAACGCTGTAGTGTAGTGTGATAAACTAGTTAGGCAGAATTCAATTCCCACACATAGCAAGTGCAGATGTTATTGTGTGTCAGTTTGTCAATGTAGGGAGCAATGCTTTTGAGGCCATTCACAGTCACTACAACCTCCAGTGCCCTTCTTTGGCAAGCCTGCTGATGTCATTCACTTTGAAATATACCTTTTGGGAAAGAGTAGCTCAGTAATCTCGGGCACGTCCTATGACTGCATACTGCTGTAGTATGATAAACTAGTTAGGTAGGAGTTGTAATCACAGACATGGCAGCTGCATGTGTGTGTTTGTCTGTGTTGGGAACTATGCTTTGTAGGCTAGTCACACTCACTACAATTTCAAATGCCCTACTTTGACATGCCTGCTGTCATTCACCTTGAAGTAAACCTTTGGAGAAGGATAGCCCAATAATTTCCATGGTGAGTTCTATAACTGCATAATGCTATAGTGTGATAAACTAGTTAGATAGGAGTTCTATTCCCTGACATGTCGTTTGTATGTTTATGTAGGGTGTAATGCTTTTGAGGCCATTCACAGTCACTACAACATCTAGTGCCCTTCTTTGGCAAGCCTGCTGATGTCATTCACTTTGAAATACACCTTTGGGGAAAGAGTACCCAGTAATCTCTGTATCGCGTCCTCTATCTGCATAAAGCTGTAGTGTGATAAACTAGTTAGGTAGGAGTTCTAATCCCAGATGTGGCAAATGTGCGTGTGTGTGTGTGTGTGTGTGTGTGTGTGTGTGTGTGTGTGTGTGTGTGTGTGTGTGTGTGTGTGTGTGTGTGTGTGTGTGTGTGTGTGTGTGTGTGAGTGTGTGTGGGTCTGTGTAGGGGTCAAATCGTTTTAGGCTAGTCACTCTCACTACAGTTTCAAATGCCCTACTTTGGCATGCCTGCTGATGTCATTCTCCTTGAAATATACCTTGGGAAAGGAATGCCCTAGTAATCTTTGTGGTGTGCCCTATAACAGCATGATGCTGTAGTGTGCTATAGTAGCTCAGTAGGGATATGATTCCCAGACATGGCAAGTATGGATGTTTGTGTGTTTGTTTGTTTGTATAGGAAGCAATGCTTTTGAGGACATTAACAGTCACTACAATCTCCATTGACCTTCTTTGGCAAGCCTGCTGATGTCATTACCTTTGAAATACACCTTTGGGGAAAAGCTACTCCAGTAATCTTTGTGGTGCATCCTACAACAGCATAATGATGTAATGTGATATGTTAGTTTGGAAGGAGTTCTATTCCCAGACATGGCAAGCATGGATGTTTGTTTGTCTGTGTGGGGAGAAATACTTTTGAGGCCATTCACAGTCAATACAACCTCCATTGACCTAATTTGGCAAACTTGCTGATGCCATTCCCTTTGAAATACACCTTTGGGGAAAGAGCACTCCAGTAATCTCTGTGGCACATCCTATAACTGTGTAATGCTATAGTGTGCTAAACTAGTTAGGAAGGAGTTCCAATCCCAGACATAGCGACTGTGAGACTTGGTGTGTGTGTGTGTGTGTGTGTGTGTGTGTGTGTGTGTGTGTGTGTGTGTGTGTGTGTGTGTGTGTGTGTGTCTGTGTTTGTCATGCGTATCCTGTGTGGCGGTGGCTGTGAGTGTGTAACAACTGGACTCATTGTGAGGGGATTTTTGCAAATTTCTTATATGGTGGGCCTATTATATGTCACAATGTCCACTTTACAAGGATAACAGATGTCAAACAGCAGAGAGGCTGGGATTGCCAGTCCATACCCCTACATGTGACATCAAGGCCTGGTGAACAAATGGGGCCACCCTTGTATTACCCAGAGAGCACTCTCACCCCATGTCTCATATGCAAACACACTCGCCTAGGCAACAACTGCTTTGTTGGTAGTACCCTGCATATTGCCCACAGATAGTAACCATGGTGTGATTGCAGTAGACTACAGAGGGCATGGCATCCTGTCCCATCACTACACTAGGCACATAATTGCAGACAGTGCACCTTCACTATGTTCCCCACAGGACACGTGCAACAACTGTAGTGCCATCAAATGTGACACACAAAGGACATACCATGCCTTAAACGCATACCCTGTATGGACAGATGCCACTGACATCAGGGAATACCTATATCATGCTAGCAATGTAAGTACAAGGTCAACCAGGTTTTCTTTACCAGTTCCTGCCACATTAGGCCAGAACTGGCACATCTGATAATAACTATCTGCGTGCACAACATGGGCCGGACACCCCAGGTACAGTTTCACATGTCACTGAGCATACATGTGGGATATGTGCACATCCCAGACACCATCCATGTCATGGACTATAGAACACATACAAGGCAAGCATTGCACAGCACTGGCCACACACAATAGCAACCCAGATGACTGGATGGTGAATACAATACCCACCTATGTGGGCCAATCCAGACACTACACCCCTGAGCCACACTGCAGACCATTTTCATGTGGCCTGATGCTAAGGCATACCCTTCACCTAGCCTTGTACAGCCTTCTGGCACAGTCAACCACTACAAACCTGTGAAGCAATGCACTCATGCATGTCAGTACTGGCACCCTGTGTGTGTGTGTGTGTGTGTGTGTGTGTGTGTGTGTGTGTGTGTGTGTGTGTGTGTGGAGTATAATGCTTTCGACCCCATTCACACTCACTTCAACTCCCATTGGCCTACTGAAGCATGCCATCTGATGTCAGATACCTTCATATATCATCTGCCCGTATATCATCCATATAAACCCTGTGGTGCATGTGATACCTGTGTATTACTGCATTGTGGCACACTAGCTAGTTAGGGAGTCTATTCCTGCCACTGCCAACTGTGTTAATTTGTGTGAGTCCCTGAGAGCATGCGGCTGTGTTGACACTGACACTTGTTCATGTGGACAGGCATGAGTACTACACCTACCTTATCGCTCTTATATTATTATTGCAGATGTCACTCACCATCAGATATACCTTTGGACAGCTCCCCAACATGTAAGCTATGTGGTGCATGCGATAATTGCAATGACATGTGAGAGCGATACATAGCCAGTCAGGGGTTTGAAACCCCGTACTGGTAAGTGTGTGACACAAACATGGGTAGGTTTTACTCTCCTACCCCCTCCCTGACTTACCTTGTCTCTTTCTGTCTCTCTCACTCCCTCTCTGTTGGATGTGGAGAAGTACACCTGCTTTGCTTAGGCAGCAGCGTGTGTTTTGTAAGTGATGCACATGATCAGCTGATGGCCTCTGCATGAATTGCAGCTCCCTCTAGCTGATTGCATGTTGAACAGCTGTGGTAACATTCCTATAGCCAATTGCATGGAAACACACTCCAATATCTAACAACATCATGTTGGTGTTGTGCCTTTTCATTCACTGTCAACAGTACCTCATGTTGGTGTTTGGCAAACAGCATCACATATGGTATTGGGATTTACCTCTAACAGCATACACTGTAGACACAGTCCATCAAACAGGAGGGGGATGTGCCAGACATGACTACAGAATGTAAGTGTTGCTCTTCTGCATTTGGAGTAATGTTGGTTTAACAGGGTGTGTGTGGATATGGCTGGGTTACATGATTTAATACCTGATTTAATGCCATGACAGTGTTATGTGTTTGAGGAAACACTCACCTGTAGGGTTATCTGCAGACTAGGCAGTGTTTGGAGTCCTATTTTTTATGTGCTACTAACAGATCAACTATCTTAGAACTTCAGAAGCATAGTCTAAGGATTGCAGTCAGTATATGGTAACAGCCATGAGAGTTACTGACTTCATATTCCTCACAGAACATATGTAACAACAAACCCTTTTACGACAGTAACTGTATGAGGGTATCACAGCAACATGCCAATATTGGCCCAGTGTTTGTGACTCCAGCCACAAGTCTGTCAACATTTGTACATATGTCATGCAGTAAAAAGTGTATATGTTCTGTACACCATTATATATTGATATCATACCTGATAACAAGCCAGTCAGATATCAGACTGCTAAACATGTTATGTATAGTCAGGGGTTATTTCTGGGGACATAACCTGGGCATTCTGTGGTTGTGTGTACATTACTGGGGACTGTGTACTTATGGTGATTGTCGACAGTATGTGTATTGCGCATACATACCTTGGCCTGTGCACAGACTGTGGTAGATGCCATTGTTCTTGGTCCTGTTCTATCTGATGTTACATGCTGCTTCAGTGTATGGTACCCTATCAGCTCACATGTCTGTAGGGCCAAACCCCCACATGTCCCATACCACAGGCAGGCAGGCATCAGACCACACTGTGTCATGACCCAGTTTATGTATGGTTAGTGTGTGAGTGGCACATATGAGGATGGTGTTTATCTGACAGTCCATATAGTGTCATATTAAGCTTGCATACCAAACATGGCTGTGGCTGTGTTCACATTGGTTGTAGGGTGCACTTTCTCACAGGGGTCTGTTACTTTGTGCTGTGACATGTGTGCACAGCCTGCTATATTTGCAGGTACATGTGTATTCCCCCATACAAAATGTAGTCCAGTGCTGTGGCAGTCTGCCTGTAGTTTGCACAGTGTTTTGTTACATGCCTAGCAGCTTAGTGTAATTACCTAGTGTGCTGTTATGTCCAGATATTTGCATGACATATGGCTGACAGGCCACCATAACTGTTGTGTATGTCTGACAAAGCAGTGGGATTCTGTACAGATGTATGTCACTAATTACTGGGTAGTATGTGGCCATGGGACATTTGTACCACCAGGTATTATGTGTCAGGACAGACTGGCGTGTGTGAATGCATAGACTGTGTGGGCATATATAGTCCAGTATTTATGTGATATACCCATGTACATAGCTGTTAACATCCACATTGTCAGGCGTGGTCCACATGTCTGGCACGAAGGGGATCTGTGTACACCTGTGGACTGACCAGAGAGTGCCAGACTGTCCACATATATTGGTCACATCTCTGCTGTAGTCCACATTATCATTACTGTGCCAGCAGTGGTACTGTACTATGATGTCCTTAGGATGTTTGCCAGTAACCAATGGAGTACATGTCAAAAACAGATGTGACCTCCCACACACAACATGTCTGTTAAGACAACCCATGTTACAGTAGCAACAGTCTACATATATACCTGCAATACATACATGACATCCCCTTGCACTAAGAGGTTGGGACTTTTGGTGCTGAGGTAGGACTCCACTCAATGTTCTGGACATATGTTTATGTATATATATATATATATATATATATATATATATATATATATATATGTGTGTGTGTGTGTGTGTGTGTGTATATATATATATATATATATATATATATATATATATATATATGTTGAAATGTATATGTCTATATCGATATATGCATATATATATATATATATATATATATATATATATATATATATATATATATATATATATATATCCATATCCTTGCCATGTGTAAACATTATGGTTGTGTATAGCTTCCCAGATGTATCACACCATATGTATCTGATATGTGTATATTTAGATATAACAACATATGTGATGCAACATCAATATCACTAACAAGTACTACACAATTGTGGAGTTTACAAACAATTGTTCAATACTATTCAATATGTGTACTGACAGATATATTGGTAAAGAAACAACTGTTTTCACAACTGTCATGGTGTAGTGGTTAACTGTTGTGACTATAGTGTGCAGGGTTCTGGGTTCAAGACCTGCAAGGGTTGTTTATTTTGTTGCTTGGAAGAACACGGGCGGTTGGATATAGAGTGGTTAAGGCAGTTTTGAGCAGCTTTAAGCACGTTTTCCCAGGTTTGTGCAAAGCTAAGTGGTGCTAACATACGGTTAAATGTACAGGCGCTTACACCATGTAGGCTTTGCTTACCAGTGCGCAAATATGCTTAGCTATAATATTGCAGCAATGCTGACACCTGCTAAGCATGGCTCAGCCCTAGTAACCAGTGCTCACATTCCAGTCTGATAACATAGAGGATAATGACATCTATTATAATTGTATGTAATGCCATGTACAAAACATGTATCTATGTATTGTCAGTACAGTAGCAAGGGGTGTGAGTGTCATGTTTGGAGCACTCAAGTATAAAAGACCTGTACATCACTCTTACCCATGTGAATGTGTTACATACATACAAGGGTAGTGATCCAGGTAACATGCCGCCACACTTGAATGTAGTTTATCATGCCATTACTACTGTGACAGTGCTTTCCCAGATAAGAGTAGCTTGGTAAATGTAGTACTGGCAACAAGCACCCCTGCAAGCATTGCTGGACTCTGAGGCCTCACTGTCATGTTCCTGGTGTGTGAGCTGTGTCACAGTATATATCCCCTACTGGATAATGATCTGACATGTGGAAATTAACTGTACACTACTGTCTGTACCACACATGTTAGTGAGGGCTTCTAACATGTAGTAATGGCATACATATTGTTGTCGGATGTCTATCTGTTGACACATTCATCCCACTGCATAGCTAGTTGCCAAGATGATGTCTGCCAGTCCCTGTACAGATGTGCAGATGGCAGGTAACCAGCTTGGATAGGTACAGGCAACCTATGCTTGACTGACACTGGCATATCTGCCCAGCTGTGTTATAACTGGCACAGATAGGACACAACACCCTGTACATACCACATGCCACGGGTGCCTCCACTACACTATCACAGTCAACAGAACATGCTTGGGTACAAGTCCCCATCACAGACACTAACCATGTGTTATAATACATGTTGCATACATGTCAGCTGGATCACCTCAGTGGCCAGTTGCAGGAGGCACCCAGAGGATTGGCTGATGCATGTCACTCTCACCCTGAGGGTTACAACAGTGGAGTCTGTCGATAAATTGCCTGCTGGCACATGACAGGTGGCATGAAACCACTGTACACACATCCCCTACACTTCCCATCTCTCCATGGACAGTAGTCAGGTACACACCTATGATAACTTGCAACGATGCACCCCAGTACTGACAAATGTGTACATGTGCATTACTGAGGATATCAGTGTCTGTGTGTTAGTACGCCTGTAGTTGGGAGTACCATGAGGGCCTTCGCACCCACCACAACACCAATTGCCTGATTAAGATGTGGCTGCTGCTGTATCAGACATTACATGTACACTGTTACGCTCTTCTCCCTAATAGCTACATGAGCCTTGCATTGCCAGCACAACAGTGTTGTACAAATGGGTTGGTAGGCATGGGATAACCATTGAGTTCTGGAAAGTGTGTGCATGTGTGCATATCTATCTGTATGGGACAGCATTCCAAGGCCACATACTCCTATTACAATATGCATTGCCATACAGTAATACAGATAGTCATGTTGCTGCCCATAGGTGAGGTATGACAATGCATCACCCTACTATGCCTGTGACATGTGCATTAGATCCATATAACTGTAGTACCACTGTTGGGCTGGACAATGGATTGTATCGCAGTTGTGTGTGATGTGTGATGGTGGGTATGTCAGAGTGTCATCATGGGTTGCAGTGTGTGCAATATCCACTGTGGGGTGTGTGTGCTTTGTACACTGTTATTATACCATGGCACTCCTGGTAAATGTCCCATGTACCACTGTATGGTGACCACTGTCACCATCAACCATACAGGTAACTAATACCACAATCCAGCCCAGTTATGCATGCGCTGTGTGCAGCCTACCTGTAACACTTTGGACACACTGACCAGTTAGTTAGCACTGATAGGCCCATGTCTCTCAGATGTGTGTCTGCCTGTTATGTGTCTGTTAATGTGTATATGATGGTATGTCACACTATGTATTGTACATATGCAACCATTACATCCTCCATTACCATACTGTACATGTCTGGGAATGTTCTGCATGTAACATGTAACCTGGAACAAACCTCACCTTAAACACTGTGTGGTGTGTGCAATAAAAGCCACACACATCAGTAGCACTACATACCTAGGTAGGGGTCTAGTCCCAGGGTTGCCAAGTAAAAGTGTGTGTGTATGTGGATGATCTACATCAGGTTGCTGATTATACATGTCCCAGTGGGTCACCTATCATTGTGGCACAGGCAGTAGCTCTTATACAGACCTATAACATGTGTTCAACTGTATCCAAGATTTGTCACAGCCATGGTGTCACCACAATGCTGTACCCCTTGTGGAATATGACTGCAGACCATCCTCCTGCTGACATATGTACACCTATGATACAAATGGTTAACATTATGGAGACCACAATCACTCAGTGTTACTAACAGCTATAATGCATCATGGCTGAACAGCTACACTACCTGACATGTATGCATTAAACATTACTA
>NC_056735.1:564480514-564630514 GCF_019279795.1 Protopterus annectens
TAACAGATACATCCCATTGTATCAGCTGAAGTCTTTCCCCCCTAGGGATTGTGCACAGAGTGTAGTTAGGGGCTGCTGGACTATACATAGGCATTACTTTCTGTTGATTGATTGTTATCCTGTGGCCCAATCTGTCTTTACTGTTGTACTACTTGAAGGCCTTGGCCTGGACAGCAACATGTTATGCTTTTCAGACTACTGTATTAAATGACCTGTTTGAGAGTTGCATTAATCTGTATGTATTTCAAAGTCTAAACAGCTAAAATTACATGGCATATACAACTGTAATAGTGCACAAATAAAGCTTTCTCATGTATGCAAACCTGTTTGTGGTGTTATATCCTTTTACCTCTCTGTGGATATATGTTTCAGGCAACAAATGTCTTTTGTATGGGTGACTTATACACTGCCCATTTGATAAGGTGGCAACTGTAGGAAAACTGGCTGTTCCGTATGGTGTGCACCCTCTAAATATATATCTTCCTACACATATCTCTGTGTGTGTATGTGTTGTTACATATATATCTATAGGTATCTGCATATATATGTGTGTGTGTATATTAATCTTAGGAATGTTTATTGCTTCCACATTGTACATTCCATATGGTAGCACACCCTCTCCCATTCCAGACATAATGCCTACAAGGGGAAGTTACAACCAGTTATGAGATGTATTCCCGCCTTTTGGGTTTAAATAGGGCCGGTTTCCTGCACTTTGCCATGATTGGATGGTTTTGAAAATGCTAAGCTGTGGGCAAACCTGCTTACCTAAATTTGGCATTGCTTAAAGGGGTATACCAATGAGCAGACTGAGTTAGCTGGCCTACACATTACTTACACCTACTAAGCTGAGTTGTGCAATGCTTAGCATTGCTTAATATTTAATTTGCATTATATTTGCATTTTGGCATTGATTTATTATTCATTACATGATATATATGTGTT
Organism: Protopterus annectens; assembly: GCF_019279795.1. Taxonomy (NCBI): domain Eukaryota; kingdom Metazoa; phylum Chordata; order Ceratodontiformes; family Protopteridae; genus Protopterus; species Protopterus annectens. Next base: position 564,481,460 of record NC_056735.1, read on the forward strand.
TGGTATCCATGATTCATGTGTACGTATACTGTATGCGGTCCTTGTGTTTATTAGGGGATTTCAACAATTTATTACAATGACACCTCACATCTGGGCTTAATGCAGTACTCCAGTTTACATATTTTTGTCCTGCAGTAGGTTATACAATATAAAACTGTATATAGATTCCTTTCACATGTTCAATTTGTATTTCCTATAGTGAGGATCTGTTTGGTGATACCTCAATCTTATGCACTGCTGTGATGGGTTAGTGGTTAACTACTGTGACTATAGTGTACAGGGTCCTGGGTTCAAGACCTGCAAAGGCTGTTTATTTTGTTCCTGGCCAGAACAGCGGCTGATGCATGCAGAGTTATTAAGGCACTTTTAAGCAATTGTAAGAGGGTTTGCTCGGGTTTGCGTGAAGATAAGCAATGCTAACCTCCGGTTAAAGATGCTTACAGAGAGTTAGCTTCAGTATTGCTTAACCTGTGTGAACATTGCTTACCCCCATGCAAACCAGCTTAAACTCTCTTACTACTGCTTAAATATGCTTACTCCAACTTACTACTGCTTAAATATGCCTACTCTTGCTTACTACTGTGTACTCCCGCTTACCACCAGAATAATTTAGACAGTAATGTCTAATGGTTCTTGGGAAGGTGGTGGATTTGGGCCCTGTATGGATTTATCATTCATTACACATTTTACCTTTCATTTGTATCCCTGATTCTTGTGTACATATACTGTATGGGGCACTTGGGATTATCTGTGGACTTTACAACATTATGACAATGACACCTCACATCTGCATTTAATGCAGTACTCCGGTTTAGAAATATATGTTATGTCATAGGTTATGCAACAAAAAATTGGTCATAAAGTGATTTGGCATGGAAAATGGATTGTACTAGAGTGGGACTCAAACCAAGAATGACTGTTCATAAGGTGAATGCTCTGTCCACTACACTATTGCTGTACTGCTTCATTTGCATATATCTTGCTTTTTATCCTCTTGTGCCATTTAAGCTGTATTAACTATAGCTAAGCGATGGGCAAACCTGCACAACTATGCTTAAATTTAATCTGTTTTATAAAAAAAAAAACTTTATATTTAATGTTTTAACTATTGCTCTTGTAAACTTGGTGGGATGTTGCTGGGGGTATAAGAATATCTATGAGTGGTCTCGCTCATTCTTATTCATACACTGCTGTTCTTCATTGCAGAGGCATGCATATTCTGAGAGCTGCACTCTCAGACATGCCCCCTGCACTCGTACATGCTCCATGTCCATTTAGGAGCTCAGGCAGTGAGCCTTTATTGATATCCATGGCGCGCTGCTGTCCTGCTCCTAAATGGCTGCTTCCATGCAGGACTAAGCTAGTCCTGCATGGAAGGATAGTGAATCCGGGGGAATGATTCTTACATTGTTTTAAAAATCTAACAAAACTGTGACCAACTTGCAGTAGTGAAAAAAATGAGAAAAAGAAGACTTAAGGCATGGAAGAAAGTGTATTAACTTCTTCTGAAAACACAGTAACAGCAGAGTCAAAGTTATGACAGTTTTTGTCTGCATTAAGTCTTATTTTATTATCACCATCATCGTCGTCAGTGTCATTATTATTATTATTATTAATATTATTATTATTATTATTATTATCATCATCATCATTAATATTTTTACTGTTATTTCTTCATAAATGACTGCCCAGAATGTATCTGGGTGGGCTACTGCCACTTCATTTGAGGTACACAAGCCACAGAACTCAATGCCATATTCAACAGTATGACCATTATTAATTAAAGTATTAATTAACTGTAAATAGCAGTGAAAACCATAAACTATCGGAAGTTGGAATGAGACATCAATGTGTCAGTTGTAAAAAATAATAAGCAATTTGTTTCCTTTGTTGCCAAACATGGAATTGAAGTGCTTATTGTTTACAAAAAACACTTTCCTGTTTCATTGCAACTTCCAAAAGTTTACAGTAAATAACAATGCAAAATACCAGAGATGGATCATGGTCAAATGGGGCCCAAGGCAGCAACCCCCCCCCCTGCAACAGCTCCCTCCCCAGTCATTCCCATGTTCCATTACTTGGCTATTTCTCTCAATTGCCATAAATACTGCTCAAACCTGTCAGAGTACATACTGTTTTCTTATTTTCTTCTACAATGATTACAGATATTAAAATAAAATAGCACAAATAACGATAGCCATTTGCTAAACAAACAATACAGTCTCACAGTGAAAAGAGACTTAGCATGAGCAGTAAACCTGTCTGTCCTTGAAACTCACATTCATTGAAGTGGCATGAAAACCACATTAAAAGAAAATGCATCTGGCCAGTGGAGGATTAAGTTTACCTTTGGGCTGTTTTCAAACCATAGGCTCCTTGCACCCATTTTAAGGGCCATGTGTACTTGTATGTGTTCATTGAGTCACATTCCTGATTTTATTAAATTATATTTCTTGTATAATACAGCACCACTTGTTAGAATGTGTTTTAAATTTGTAGTTTGAACATTCTTCCAGTAAGCAATTAAACAAAATGCATGAACCAATAATGACAACACTACCCATTTCAGAAAATTTCAATCATAAAAGGTCACTCAAACATCTGTCACTACAAACCACCACTATCACTAAATAAGTACAATCCCTGTAGAAGTAAGTCATCCGAATAATTCCATATTTAAAAAAATCTGTATCTAATGAAGAGGTTGGTACTGGCAAACAATTTTCATTTCAAAGTTTCATCTAGAAATGCAGTGCCTGCTGTGCTGGAAGAATTAATTGCTTAGGTCACATTGAAAAAACTTAGAAAGCTGGTAATATTGAAATAAGAAATGTCTGACAAACCGATAAGTTCATAGTTACTTTGGATCTCATAAAAAGGAGGACATACTCAGGAGTGCAGAGCTCCTAGCCCCTTTAAAATATACCATATGATCATCAGCTGAAAGGGCACTGCAATATCAGCACTCCATTTACATGATCTGGGAGTAGAATTCACAGCCTTCTGCATCAATGGCAATTATAAGACTGGTACCTTTTCAAATGCCCAAAGTTGGACATGTTTTGCAGAAATGTGGTATTTTGCAGGACAAACCATACCTCCAGCCAGTGCAAAGGAAAGAACATTGTTATTTTGCCAAAATAAGGGCTTATTTTTTCAGTATTTAGTTGCTTATGCTGTTTCATATAGCATTTAGATGTTTCAGATACAAAGTAATTGTTTTATACAACTATTAAAGAAAACTTAGGAAACATTTTTGTCCTAAAATCTCAGGACATTTGCCATTTTTTAGTTTTTTTTCCCAGAACAGAACTGCTCAAATAGGGACTTTCCTACACAAAGAGGGACAGATGGTGATTCTACAATTATGTCAATAACACTGCTTTCAAATTCTACAGTAAGGACAATGCCATTTGCTAAACAAAATGATAAGTTGCACACTGAAAGACTTAGCATGAGGAACAGTAACCTTATCTTCCCTTGAAATTCAAAATTCCATAAAAATGAAGTGAAACTCATAATCCCTTGAAAATGCACTGAAACTCATAATTCCCTGAAAATGTACTGAAACTCAAACTCACAATTTTGTCAACAGTCTGGCATTTGGTGTACAGGATTCAGGCTGTTGTCTCCACTGAAGCTCAGAATTCCTTCAGCAGTCTGGTGTAGGGGATTCAAGCTCTTGTCTCCAGTAACCAAGTTACGTGGCCAAGCCTGATCGAGTTAATTGACTAATCTGACCCTCCCAACTAGGGCATTACATACCATACTTCCATACCGCTCAAACTTTTATCGTAAGAAATCTGGAAAGAGCCTAAAGAATGGGGGGACAAAGGACAAAGGCCTAAAATAGGGACAGATTCTGAATATTTTGGTAGAATAATAGCATTTGCCTTAACATGCATTTTCTAAATGAAATGAAGTCTGAAACTCAAAGGTATGACATTATTTAGTTATGCCAATCCTCAAGAATTTGCCAAGAAACCACAAATTTTGAGGAATAGGTGAAAAAGATGAGGCAAAAATTAGAACATCCTGCAAAAACCTGAACATTTGAGAGGTATGCATACCTCTCAACCTCTTAGTGCAAGAAATCTGGACAAAGCCTGAAATAATGGGAATACAATGGCCCAAAATAGGGATATATTTTAAATATTGCTCTTTTTAACTTATAAAGTTGCTAAACTAACAGGATTTGTGTTAGCATGTATTTTCTGAAGGATATGAAGTCTGAAAGTCATATATATGTCATTATTTAGTGACTTCAGTCTTCCGTGATTTGCCAGAAAACCACAAGTTTTATGAGGAACAGACCAAAAGTATGAGGCTAAATCTAAACAGTTTAGAGGTATGTTAAACACACACACACACACACACACACACACACACACACACACACACACACACACACACACACACAATCTTTCATATGAACAGAATGGCTAGTTTAAATTGCAGAATAAAAGAATATCCACGATATACACAATAATTCTCTGGTTCCACCAATACTTATTGGTGGAACTGGAGAATTATAGTTTAAATTGCATACATACAAACACATATATACACATATGCACACACTTTCTCATACAGAAATTAACGGAACCGCTAGTTTAAATTATACATATACACACACACACACACACCTACCTTCTCTCTGCTCTCACACAGCAACACACACATACACACACCTAATCTCTCACATAGCAATACACACACACACACACACACACACACACACACACACACACACACCTTCTCTTTCATACAGCAACAAACTGTTAATTTAAATTCCACACACTCATACATACACCTACTCTCTCAGACAGAAACACACACACACACACACACACACACTTTATCTCTCATAAGAACAGAACTGCTAGACTGAATTATATACACACATATATACAAACACTTTCTTTATCATACAGAAACTAACAGAACCGTGGTTTAAATTAAACACACACACACACACACACACTCACACACACACACACACACACACACACACACACGCACTCACATATGCACACACACACACACACACACACACACACACACACACACACACACGCACACACGCACACACACACACACAAAATTACCTTCTCTCTCAACAGAAAAGCTAGGCTAGTAGCTTCTTTTGAGGGGATACTTGAGATGGTACTTATGCTACTAGGAGAAATTTGGCCAGAGCATAGGAAAACCTCCCCTACTGTTTTCCAGAAGGTGCCATGGGATGTTTTACATCCACCTGAGCTTCCATCAACTCAAGTAGATGTGGTCTCAATTTAACAGCTCATCTACATGATGGCATATTCAGGAGTACAGAATCTGCCCTATGCTGCACTGTACAGCAGATTCAGCAATTGATCTACCTGGTGTTGGAATAAAACCTACAGTCTTCTACACCTGCTGTGCCACTGATATTGGCACATAAGACAAAGTACAGTAATATGATTTTTAGTCTTTTAGGGAAGCACAGATTGTGTATTCAGAGATTTTTGGCAGAAACCTGTGGCTCTTTCAAGCTGGTCAAAATGTCTTGTGAGGAACACAAATGGGATTTGTATTCAAATACACATTTAATAAGAAAATGGATAGAAGCACCGAGATTGTATGGGATTATGAGGAGATACCCTACAGATCAACTGAGCAAGATGGAAGGACTTCCTAACCACAACCAAGACATAGTAAATGAAAGAAACTTCTGCAATGGTAACCATTTGAGATGGTATGACTCACTGAATAGAGTCCCAATGGCCAGAAAAATGGGAATTATACCAAGTCTGAGATGGTTATTTCTTGCAATATTCCCTTTTCTCATTGGTATAGTGATCTCAGAGATGGTATATATAAGTTTGGAGGTATTAGAGTTTACTCCACATATTTACTATGCAGACTGCCACCAGCTCACATATTTTTGTATGAAGACATCTTCAATGGAGTCCTGTACAGTAGAATAGACAACCTACATTCTCTTGAGAAAAAGCACGCCCATCTTCCTCTGTCAGCATCACGCTTCAGAGATGTTTGAACATAGATCACCTTGACCAAGGCCAGGACTCTTTCACTCTATTTATTGCAGATTCCAGTTATAAGGATATAGAGTTTTGATTTATATATCATTATTGCAACCTACTATTACTAGTTCATTTCCTTTAGAATTGCAATACTTATATTTCTTTCAAGCATTTCCTTTAGAATTGCAATATTTATATTTCTTTCAAGTATCTTAGTTTGAAAGGACATTTGATTAAAAAGTCAGTGTAATGTAGCAGGAGAGAAAAGATGTATTATCTATTCCAATTTTTATTAAATACCTCCTGGACATTCCTTAAATAACTGCCATACTGCAATATAACAGACCTGTCATAATTACCATTGTCTGTGCTATCTTTCTTAATATTCAGTGGGCAAACTAATAGTGGTTTATAATGAAAGCCCCATTGTGAAAAAACAGAAAATGTGGGTCCTGTAGACAATGTTGTTACATATGGAAGTTGAATCCATGACAGTGGACAATATTATTAAAAGTAAGATATATCTCAAGAGTGGTAGCTGTTCTACCAAGGGTGTGGTCTATTTGGCAAAGTGTCGAGACTGTCCGACATTTTATGTCGGTAAAACAGATAGGGCCTTAAGACGCCAAATTTATGAACATATGTATGACATCAACAAGAAATGTGAGAACAATGCCCTATATAAACACTTGGAATCCAGTTTTTCTTGTACAGGATTTCAATTTGGCATTTTAGAACAAGTTAGTATCAACCTGAGGGGTGGAGATGTAAGCATACTCTTAGAAGATAAAGAGACCCGATGGTAATTAAGGTTAAATGCATCCAAAGCAGCTGGTATTAATGACCATATTTCCATTTTACCTTTTTTAAAACATAAAGCTTTGTCACTCACTTGAGGCACTTTCAAATAAATTATAGGTTCATAGGTTCATAGGTTCATAGGTTCATACTAGGCTATCTGCCCAAGGGCATTTATAAGCCTAGCCCATAGTTATGTGGCTTTCGCCACCCCTTTAGTTTGAATAAAAACTATGCCTATCATTTTGCTGTGCCTCTGTCAATGAGATGTAAGCTGAGTTTTAATGAGACTATTCAAGTTTTATGCTTTATTTTATATATTTTTCTACATAAATATGAAGCTTTTATATTTATATATTTTTATATTGAGTAGTGTATAGTACATTTTCTGTTTTGACTACATTGTGTTTGCATTTGAGGTGTCAGCTATTCATATGTATAGAAAGTGCTGAATTTGATTCGTTGTGCTTTAAGGGGAACATGTTTCAATTAGTCAATTATTTTAATTATTTTATTGGTTGTTCTGGTGAATTATTTAAGGTTGGTGTTTTGCCTTTATTGAAATTGTTCTGATGAAGTCCACTTTTCAGTGGACGAAAGTGCTCAACAAATAAAGATTTGGGAATTTTTATGTGGCTGTCCATGATTTTTCAGCATACATACAGTGCATATTGTTAATTTAGTTTATGTTTGTGTTGGTACTGTACCACAGTAGTTAGTTTCAGATGCTGCTAACATGGATATTTGCCAGTGCCCATACCACCACCACAACTGATTATGCCAGTGCCATCACATCCATGTCACAGTCATCTTCACAAATGGAGAGGAGGAGTGGCTCCGTAAAGTCTGCTCTTCAATTTTTCCCTTAGAACTGCTCTATTCTCTATCTGAAAAGCTCAGCACTTGCTCCTGAAGCATTTTTTATACAGGTAAAGCACTCTTAAACAAAAGAAAGTACTTCATTCACCTAAATTCCCTTAAGTACCCATTTCCCTATAGGTCCTTTCTGACCCAGTTACACAGCAATCCTTTTTCACTATTCTAGCATGTCGAAGGGTCAGTTGCTGGCGTCCTCTCCTGTTCAGCTGGTGAATCTGGGAATCTTGAGGCAATGTTACAATTGCCTCTTGTACACAGACAACCCTCTCCTCCTCCCAACAAATACAAATATATGCGAGAGATGCAACTATATAGCCAAACTGGAGGCTGAGCTCTCTCAACGCAGTACTGGCAAGACCAGTCAGGAGGAGAAGGTAACCACGCACACCACAAACCCAGTCTCACATAGAACTATCACAACTGCAAACCAAACACATAAACACACAAAAACATACTCGGAGGCTGATTAAAATCTACCAAAACAACAGAGGCCTCCAAAGCAGACACCCAAGCAACCGCCACCTCAAGACATAGCACATGCAACACATAGTTCACAAAGTCAGTGTGCTAAACAGTCACAACCCTTAAGGCCAAACAACATGCCAGACACACTTGTAATAGGTGACTCCATAGTCAGACACACTGACGCCCCGCTCACCAGACTGAACAAGGAAAAGGTCACAGTAAGCTACCTGTCAGGTGCTAGAATCCGCCGCATAACACAAGCACTCAGGTCACTCCACAGCAAGTACAAATATGACTCAGTCATTGTCCATGCCGGTGTGAACGACCTGAGATGTACCTCCCTGGACTACATGAAAAGAGACATAGAGGAGCTCTCTGATTATGTAGCCCAGGCCGGTATGACCCTGACCCTGAGCAGCATCTTACCCTCACCAAGAATGATGCCACAGTACAAAGACAAAATGATCAGTTTTAACAATTGGCTTAATTACTGGTGTCATTCTAAGGGGATCCAATGTCTGTCTGCTTGGGATGACATGCTTGACAAGCCACGCTGCTTCGCAAGGGATGGCTTGCACCTGTCACCCTGGTCTTCCGGATATTGGCCAAGGCTCTTGCCACCCCATAGTGCCTTTTTAGGCAAGGCTCAAATGACAAACCTACCTCCCTAGAAAACACAAGTGGAAAAAACTAAGGGTAACGCTGCTCAATGCCAGAAGTCTAAACCACAAGATGCACGATCCTGAAGCCCTCCTCAGAATGGAGAACATCGATGTCTGTGCAGTGACTGAAACCTGGTTCAAGGCTCCTGAGAGCACCCCAGCACTATCAGGTTTTACCTCATATCATGCTTTCTGGCCCCAAAACTTGGACCGAACCACAAAAGGAGGGGGAGTATCCATATTCATCAAAGATACCCACACCTCCAGGTTAGTGGCAATGCACGAAGCATCGGAGACCATCCAGGTGCAACTAACCATAGGCAAAACTGCCCTACAGTTTGTAGCATGCTACAGACCACCCTCTCAAACTCAGGAAGCCCACATAGCCTTCCTGAAGACACTGAAGAGTATGAATGTCTCTCCAAATACCATCATATTGGGAGACTTCAACTACCCAAACATAGACTGGGAACATTACTCAAGCCCCAACACCCTAGCCCAAAGGTTCCTAGAATTCATAAACTCAAATGCGATGGAACAACTAGTCACCATTCCCACAAGAGGAGATAATATACTACACCTGATCATCACAAACATGGGAACAAAATGCTCCACACCGGAAGTATATCCCTCATTGGTGAGATCAGACCATAAATTAATCTCACTGGAAATCCACGTCCCGCCCCCACCCCCTGCACAAAAGACCACAGTGTAGAACTTCTCAAAAGCCAACCTCACACTTCTTAAGACTTAAGCCGTATCCTTCAAGGCCCCTGGGCCAGTGGAAACCACAACCCACACTGCTGAATCCTTTACAAATGCCTTCTACGGGCACCTTCAAGAATGCATGGATCATGCAATCCCAAATAATACCAAGACCCATTCCCCCAAAGGCAGACGCCCGGTCTGGTGGACCCCAGCCATAAACAAACTTTAAAAAAGGAGGAGGAAGCTACTACATGACAGAGCAAAATCCCTAAAAGGGAAGGCATCTCTGATCAGTACTAGCAAAAAACTACGATCACTCATAAAATCATCCAAGGCCTACTTTGAGAGAAAAATCGCAAAAGACACAAAAGGCAATCACAAGGCCTTCTTTAGCTATGTTAGAAACCTGGGTGGAAACTCCCAGATATGCTCAGAGTTAGTCCAAAATGACACAAAATACACTGAAGCCACAAACATTGCCAACATTCTGGCAGACAGGTTCAGTGCAAATTTCTCCTCCCCCTCCCCCCCAAAAGGAGAAATATCTATCCCAGCAGAGTGTAGCCTCCCTAACATCTCAGATGCCCAGGTGAGAGCCACCCTCTCTAAACTAAAAACACAGCATCAATGGGACCGGACGGTGTCCTGGGATGTGTGCTACATGAACTCCAAGAGGAACTAAACCCACACATAAGGCTGCTGTTTAATCTTAGCCTTACTACAGGATATGTACCCAAAGAGTGGCGTATGGCAACAGTGGTCCCACTCCACAAAGGCAGTGCTTCTATGGACCCTGGAAATTACCGCTCCATAAGCTTGATGAACCTGGTCTGCAAAGCTATGGAGAGGATCATTATGGAACTCATAAACAAAGACATTGGGGACCTACAGACATTGGATCCTACCCAATTTGGCTTTGTCAAGGGCAGATCCTGCCTTTTGAACTTGGTCGACTTTTTTGAAACAGTCACTAAGGCCATTGATGAGGGCAAGGCAGTTCACACAGCCTACCTTGACCTTGCAAAAGCCTTCGACACAATACCCCACTCGGGCATCATAGACAAACTCACCAGCGTAAATGTAAACCCATATGTCACAAGATGGGTTGCAAACTGGCTCAAGGACAGAACCCACAGGGTCAGAGTTGCTGGAGCCATGTCAGACTCTAAGCCGGTCACAAGCGGTGTCCCACAGGGCTCAGTCCTGGGACCCCTCTTGTTCGGCATTTATTTTTCCGAGGTGCAGGCAAACATAGGAGGATTGTGGCTGACAAAGTTCGCAGATGACTGCAAACTGGGCACCATAATCGATACTCCAGCAGATACAAGCATCCTTCAGAGAGGCCTCATAGAAACGGATAATTGGTGCCAGAGCCATGGCCTTAAGCTGAACGCCAAAAAATGTATAGTCATACCCTTTGGGAAAAACAAGGTACCCACAAATTACCACATAGATGGTAATCCATTAAGTACGGAAGAGGTAATCAGGGACCTAGGGACCCAAGTTGACAGTAACCTCTCATTTGACACTCACATTGCCAAAGTGGTTAGAAAGACCTTCTATATTGCCCACCTTATCATGAAGGAATTCACATCTAGATCAAGAGAGGTCATTGTACCCCTGTACTCTTCTCTTATCAGGCCAATGATTGAGTACAATGCCCCATTTGGGATGTATCTTACCTGACACCTGCATCAGTTGGAAAGACCCCAAAAGTTCCTCACCAAGAGGATAAAGGGTCTCAAACATATGTCATATGCTGCCCGGCTGAAGAAACTCCATCTCTATTCAGTCGCATACTGCCTACTCAGAGGTGATCTGTGCCTGACGTACAAGGCCATGTCCAATCCGGAATTAATGGACATGCTCCATCTCAGAAAATCCAAATCCATCAGAGCCACGAGAGCAAGAGACTTGAACCTCAACACAGAGATAAATAAGATGTGCTGGAGGGACAGATTCATAACCCAGAGGCTTCCTACACTCTGGAACAGAATCCCAGTCCATGTTAGGCAGAGCCCCTCACTAACTCTATTCAAGAGAAATCTTGACGAGTGGATGGGAGATCGTAGGTTTACCCCGGGCGTCATCTTTGTGTCACTACTAGACAGAGGCACAGTAAACTAAACCCTAAATGGGCGTAGTATTCTCAACCTAAGGGGTGGTGAAAGCCACACACATTCTGGCTAGGCTTATAAATGCCCTAGGGCAGATAGCCTAGTACGAACCTATGAACCTAGGTTCTCCTCATCAGGTTTTGAAGGCTTAAGTGTTTGAAGTCCCCCCAGAAGTGTTATGGAAATTGCATTCTGTCTTGCTTTTGAAATGGCAAATCCTACATAACATAGTCCCTCTTCTTGCACTGTGTTAATGCACAATTCCTTCCACCAGCATTTATATCCATAATCACTTGGTTCCAGGCCTTTGTCCTCTCAGCATGCTTTGTTCCCCCTTTTCCAAAAAAGGCATTTTCAATATATCTTAAGGGCTGCCATGAGGATATTGTTCTCTTCATGGTTAAAAAAATTATCATTTAGACCTTTTCGGGTTCCCTGCTGGTGCATCTTTCATTTACCTAAAACAATATTTATTGCACACTGTCATCAGTAGTACTTCCACATAAATTTCCAGGTCTTTTGTCATAAATACTCACTTTAACGTGACACTCACATCATTTCTATTAACATAAATCAATTGCATCCTAAATCAAATAAACTGAAAACACAATTGTTCTATGCATATTAGCTCAATATGTACTGCTACCTGATTGTTTTAGAACCTTATTGCTTTTTTATCTTACTTAATAATCTTTGCTCTTTCCTAGAACAGTTGCATCTAACTCCACTGATCATAACTCAATATGATATTATTAAACATATTCATGTAAATTCATGCTTACTTACACATTTGTATGCAAATTAGGCTGATTTACAGTTACCTCTATGACTCAACGGAATACGTGAGTGTGTATGTCAATGGATCTAGGACTACTGAATGAAAGTTCAATAGTCCGAATCCACAATCGACAAACACACTTTAACGAAAGCACTTTCACCGAAAAAGCGATTTCATTAAAGTGTGTTAAAAAAAAAAAAAACACTAAATCTTTTAGGCAAGCCCACCTGCACCCACCACCCCCAACGCCCTTCTACTTTAATATTCTCACTCCAAGATCACACTACACTGAGGAAAAGGGAATATTCCCTTATCCACACCACAGTACGACTTCCACAACAGGCATATTTATGCGAAAGTGCTTCTTCAGTGAAAAGCACTTTTGTGTAAGTATGCCCGGCTGATAGTGATTCGGTAATGTTGTCGTTCCGGGATCAGTACAGATCCCATGTCAATAAACCCATATAAGCAGACCTTGGCTAGCTGTGAATGAGCTGTGTCAAGCTGGCCTAGGAAACATGCAAGCATGCTTAACATATTGCAAATTTCCTTTTGCATAGAAACAGGGAAATGGAGACATCAGTTAAATTTCCATTATTTAGAGGCCTAATCCATGTCAGTCCAACATACTGTGTATTATCAACTAATCTCAAAACAATCAGTAGTCTATGCTACAAGAAAATGACACCAACCCAACAATTTATTTATAAGCTGAAGTGTTTAAAAATATTATTGTACTGATGCAACACAGTCATTGGTAAACAAATATGTAATGCGTGACCTTTAATTTCATTTTACAAGTAAATATGAATGCAGTACTGCAAAGAAGGAAAAACACATATAAGCAGCTTAAAAGTTAATAATTTAATTCCTGTCTTTCATTTACCATTCCAAGGAAATAAAAAGCTATTCCTTAAAAAATAGTAAATGTGTGTACAGGGTGGTTAGATTTGGGTATGTTGATGACACAGCCTAGAGAGTGTTGTTCTAACCCTGTTAACCACAGCCCTGCACATACATTCCTCATTTTGGTACTGGCACTTCAATGAAGGCATGAGGTCAAGCTACAAGCTGGTCTGATAAGGAGACCAAACCAATGCCCTATCTTTTGAGGGACGTGTACCTACAGAAAACTAAAACAGCAGTACCTGGCACAGAGTGAAAAAAAATTGACATCTAGCAAAAGTTTGGTGAGCACCTGTCATCCTTGGTAGGGATCACCCACTCTTTGCCCCAGTGCTGGCACAGGTATAATGATCTACAGAGGCACATGTCTGAGCAACTGGTTGAGTACAGAGACCTGATAATGTCAAGAAGGCCAGCATTCTATAGTAAATATTCTTAAATTTTCTTTTTTTAAAAAAAAAAAGGTTTTATAAGTATACTGACTAAATACCACAAAATGAAGATAAAAGTAGGAAGAGAAATATGTGTGAATGCAAATATGTATTTCTATGTAATCCAAAGTTATTAGTAATAAACATATTTATAAAGAGAAATGCTTTTTGATACAAACATGGCCTGTGTATCTATGACTAAAACAGCATACATTTATAAATTTGGTACTGTGCAGAACCATATATATATATATATATATATATATATATATATATATATATAGATATATATATATACAATGGTGCTTTACATATACTTTGGAGCTTTTCTCTCTGGGCCTCTACTGAAAATGGACTTCTATCCAGTCAGACTTTCCTGTTAATAGGGTGTCAATAAATAAATATATATATATATATATATATATATATATATATATATATATATATATATATATATATATATATGTATATATATATGATCACATGTATATTGCATTTATACACGAATAGGAACTGATTTGCCTTGCTGCATAATTTTATATAGTTTGCTTATTAACTTATTCAATATTTGTAGTATAGGCTTATAAAATGCTTTGGTTAGTGTAGGCCACAAACTGGTTGGTAATATTATAGCTATGAAACATTGCTTTAACTTATGTTTTTTTTTTATTTATTTTTATTTATTTTACATTTGTTGACCGGGCTAGTCCAACTGGATATATGTCCATTTTCAGTAGAGGCCTGGGGAGAAAAGCTCCGCTTTTAAACTAGATAAAATCAAGACAATACAAAAAAGGATACATGCAGTATGTAAAGTAAATAAAAATTTCTCCATCAGCTTAGGTTATATAGAAACTAAAAATAAACAGATTGTGAGTAGTTGGTTAATAAGGTAGAATGCAGTATTATGACCAAGAGAAAGGGATAGATCATTCAGTATTAGTATAAAGGGTAAGAATGTGTCTTTGAAATGCTATAAAGAGGTTATGAAAGGTGAATAAAAAGGTAATGTAAGGTGTAAAACACAGGGTAGATGGTGACATTTTAGAGGACAGGGAAGTAGGAGAAAAATCTGGAGGGTAAGTACAAGAGGAAGTAATTATAGTCAAAGTGGAAGAAATAGAAAGGTTTATGTATGAGGTGGGAAGATAAGAATTCACAGAGGAATGAATAAATAGTAAGGAGCATGCCCAGTGATAGCATGTTGGGAATAAGATACTAGGATGGGGAAGAGTGAGGAATTGCTGTTATACTTCAAAGTGGGTAAGGGGGAGAGATATAGAAAAGGTCATGGTGGTGGGGGGGGGGTAGTCTGGGTTAGTACAAGGACAAAGCCATTGTGATTTTAAGTGAATTTTTAGTTGATTTTTAAAGAGAGGTAATGATGAAATAGATGTAAGATTAGTGGGAAGTATGTTCCAAACCTTCCCCACAGAATTAGAGAAAAGAGAATCATCTGCCTTGTTGTGGGATTTCAGGGTGGTAACCAGTAGTTTATTTGCTGAGCAAAGGTTAGAAAGGTTTGTGTAGGCGGAGATAAGGCTACTGAGAATAGGAATCTTATTAGGTTGATATAGTATTTTATGAGTAATGGAAAGTTGTTGAAATTTTAGCTGGTTATTTAGTTCAAGCCATCCTAGAAGTTTTAGGTTTAGACAGTGATGTGTTCTAAATGAGGACCCAGTAGCAAACCTGGCAATATTGTTATACGAAGTAGACAGTTTGTTTAGGTTGCTTTTGGAAAGATTTGTATAAACTGGCGAGGCATAGAAGAGGGTGGAGATCAGATGGGTCTGGGCAATAGTAGTTCTGGCTTCTGGTGTAAGAAAAGGTTTTATTCTATATAAGGATCCAAGTTTTCTGTTTACAGTTTTGATGGTGGCATTAATATGAGTGTCAAAGTTGAGGTTGTGGTCAATCAATACACCTAAGAGTTTTGTAGTTGGGTCAGGAGCTATGATTGTGCCACCAATGGAGGTAATAGAGAAAGCTAGTGGGGTGGATTTGTTAGTTGGAATAAATAGTAATAGCTTGTTTTTTTTGGCATTAAGGAGGAGATGATGTTGTTGGAACCAGTTTTCAACATGGTTGAATACTGATTGGGTGATGGCCTGGAGTTCAGATAAGGTGGTTGCTTTACAAATCAAAGTGGAGTCGTCTGCGTATTGTATGCAGGTAGGTAGAGGTAGATTAGTAAAACGGTCGTTAATGAATATGGAGAATAGTAGAGGTCCCAGAATAGAGCCCTGTGGGACACCAGGGAGATGCTTGGATAGATTATTATCCCAAAGGACAGCTTGCTGTCTATTGTGCATATAGGACTTGAACCACTGTAATGCCTGTGTGTCAAGTGAGAACGAGGTGAGTGTATTGAGTAATAATTGATGGTTGACCATATCAAAAGCTTTTGAGAGATCAATGAATAGTGCAGAGGAGAGCATGTTATTGTTACAATGTTTATTAATACAGTCTGTAAAGGATAGGAGAGCAGTAGTGGTACTGTGGAATGGTCTAAATCCATGTTGACAGTCAGCTAGGAGGTTATATTGGAGAATGTGGTCAAGAATTTGTTGGTGGATGCATTTTTCCATAATTTTGGCTAGTGGTGATAGTAGGGTTATGGGCCAGAAGTTAGAGAGTTCAGTTGAGTTCCCTCCTTTGTGAAGTGGGATTATATGAGAAATTTTCCATAGTGAAGGAATGGAGCCTTCAGTTATGGTTCTGTTAATAAGAATAGAGATGGGGTAGGCAACAGCTTTAGCAGCAGTTTGAAGGTATTCAGGTGGTAGGAGATTGGCTGAGGGTGTACAGGGTTTGAGCTTATGAAGCAGAGTATAGATGAGGGCTGTGGGAATAGTTTTTAAGTAAAAGGTAGGTGGTAAGGTAGTGGGGGAGGGTGACTGGGTAGGACTGAGAGGTGGTAGGGAGTTTGCTAGAGATTGGATAGTTTCAGTAAAATAGCTGTTAAAAGCATTAGCAATCACATTTGGAGAGTTCTGGAAGAGACCAGATGGGGTCGGTGTTTTAGAGAGTCCTGGATGTAAGAGTTTATTTATGCCTGACCAGAAGCTTTTGGGTTGACTATGGTGATTTTGTTGGAGTTTGAAGAAATAGTGTTTTTTATCCTGAAGTATTGATTTTTTGGTTACATTTCTTAGTTGTCTAAAGTGTTGCTGATCAATAGGGTCCTTGGTGTTTCTCCATTTGGACCAGATTTAGTTTCTTTGTAGGATTTGTTGTCTGGTTTCTTTAGTGAGCCATGGGGCTGCTTTGCATCTAGTTCTTATGGAGCGTGAGCGGGCATGGAATTCTAAAATTTGTAGGAATGTGGAGTTAAAATGGGATACTGCTTCGTCAATTGGCAGGTGCCTTAAGGGTGACCAGTCACAGGCTTGAAGCTCAGTTTGAAAATTGACTGGATTCATTTTTTTTTTGTTGTGGGTGATTTTAAAGGTAGGTTGATTTGGAATATAGGATTTTTGTCTGCATAGGTAGGCTAGTGAGTGGTCACTAATATCATCAGGAAGGACACTTACTTTGTAAGAGAGAGAGTGGCAGTTTATTAAGATCCAGTCTAATATACTTTCTTTGCCTGTGTGTTTATGGATTCTAGTGGGGGTGGTAATGGTTTGAGAGAAGCCGTAGAGGTTTATATGGGTTGTGGGTTCTAAAGTGGTACAGGAGTTCCAGTCTATATTAAAATCACCGAGTACTATGGTTTCTTGAGGGAAGGATGTAGAAAGCCAGCAGAGGATACCTTCCATGATGCTAATGTTATTGCCTGGGGGTAGGTAGGAGCATATTATGTTAATAGATTTAGTGTTATTGAGCTGGAGTTTGGCAATAAGAATTTCCACATTGGTTTCTAGAGGTGTTTGTACCTGTATGGATGAGACCTGTAAATCAGATTTGTGCAGTATTGCTACCCCACCATCCTTTTTGGTAGTTCGGTCTAACCTCAGAATGTTATAACCAGGTGGGAGTATTTCATTGTCTTGTCTATTAGATAAAACCCTTTTATCTATTAGATAAAACATAGCCACTTCTTTTCTACTCTCCACCCTATTATATTCCTCTTCTACCCTAACCAATCTCAACTCCTCATTCAGCCAAACTAGAACAATGCTACAATAAAGTAGCCAAGTTCATAACAAGAAATATAGATCACACCACTGCCTCTCTATATAACAACTAATCTGGCTCAAACTAAATAATTCTCTAGTGAACTCAATTAATTACAACCTTCAGACTACTGCACAAACATAAAAAATGCCCATCCCTTTACTCCATCATTTAACTTTACATTACGAAAATTCCTCTGTGCTCCTCTGACAAATCTTTATCTCCATAACAAAATTTAACAACAATGCAGGAAGCTGGAATACCACCTCACTCCACTTAAGAACAGACTGCAAACAGAAAACTTTAAATACCATCTAAAGAAACACTTAATAGATAAAGGGCTCCTGTACCTGCACTATCCCTGGTTAAACTGGTATTAATATTGTTATATGAACTCATGCCATAATTCTCTGTTGCACAGAACATAATATATTATTATCACAAAATACCATCCTCTGTCATCCCATCTACTTGGTTTTCTCTGTGCCTCCTTCCATCATTCCTTTCTTTAGGCTGCTCTAACTCTTTATGTTATCTTCCCGTGTCTTAGATTTTGAGCAAGGTTTTATTCTCATATTCTTATGTAAAACTTGACAATCTGTGCATACTGATAATACTGCAATGCACATACCTCCTTGTATTTAAAAATATTCATATTCAGCCCGTGTAACTGTTATTTTAATAAAAACTGTTTATAAATGATGTAGCTGATGACAAGGATGTCTGAATAATGGAACATGAATTAAACTGACTGTAAATGATTAAGCAGTGGAAATGATGTCAATAATGTTTGTATAAGAGAGCTTTTTTTCCCAGACCTCCAGTGAAAAAGGGCATGCTCAGTCAAACTTTCCCAGTAAACAAATGCCAATAAAAATAGATATATAAATAAATATACATTTAAGATAGTCATTTCTTCCAGAATATTGAGTGCGTGTACAAGCTGGCTGAATTCAGTTAGCCACCACACCCTATGCAGAGAGACGTTTAGGGTTAAAGTGGCAACTGAATGACCAGCAGAGAGGTTTATGACAAATGCACCTGTATGCATATTTCTGTATATATTGCTACTTAATTCCCTTATATGCTTACATTTATACCATAGTTGATTCCTTCTCTGACCTAAATACATCACAAAAAAATCCTTCTTATCCTTTGAAAACTGGCTCACCAAGAATAAGCTTATTCTAAATCCTAAAAACATGAAACACCTGCTTTTTATTTCACAAACTATGAACCATCTTACATTTTCCCTTTCAGTCTTTTCCAGTAATAATACACCTATCACAGTTGAGTCTCACACCAAGCTTCTGGAGGTCATCATTGATGATCAACTGAAATCTGACCTCCAAGTTTTCAAAAAAAATCAGGAAAACCTACCAAAAACTTGGGACTCCTTTATAGAAACAAAAAAAATTCTGTCCAGCAAAGCTAAACTGTCTCTACACTATGCATACCTTCTTCCAAGCCAATTCTATGGGTCACATATCCTCACTAATCTTCATTCCCACTCTCTTATCAAAATTATAAAACCACATACAATAAAAGTGCTAGATTAGTGGTAAATCAAACCTACTGCTTTTCACCACTGTCTTGCTCTTAAAAGTTTAAACTGGTTAGAATTTCCTCATCAACTGCTTATCAATCACCATCAGACCATACATTCTATATTATATCTGCCGTCTTCTGTCCTGACATTGCCTCAATTGTCTGTCTCTACACCCCTCCAAGGTCTCTCTGAAGATCTGACTAAAATCTTCTTCATATCTACAAACCTAAAAGCAAAATAGGACAAAACCTATACAGCTATTCTCCTGCCCAATCTTAGAATAAACTTCCTCTGGAAATTAAAAATATTAATCATGCACAGTAATTCAAGACTGCTACCAAAAACTTTCTAAACAGTACATGGATATGTCACTGCAACTACCCTCAACAACTGTTCACCATTTACTCTTCTCCTCTCCCTCATCTACCTCCCCTTTTTTCCCCCTGTTATGTCTACTGATTTGTTGTGCAATAACTGTTTTGACCACACCTTGTCTCGTGAAACCCACAACCCACCCTTATCTTAGTCCAACCTAAGTTAACTGAATATCACTCTCCAAAGGCTCCTGAAATCCACCAAATGAACCACAAGTAATGAGCACAGCACAGCTCAGTCAAAACAGGAACCACGAATCACTGCAGCAAGATTTCTTTAATTAAAAAAACATCGAACAGTATAAACACTTGGAACTGTTGAGCGCTTTCATCTAATACATAAGATTTCCTCAGAACATAAAACCAAATGTAACACAACATTTAAATAGCATAATTTCCCGCCCTTTTTGCCAATTAACTCATGTTAATTAAGCTTTTTAACCCTTCATTAAATATTTAGAATAAAACAGACAATCTCCTATAGTCTCAAAATTCAAGAATGCATATTACCAATTCTATATGCCTATATAAAATTATTCGAATAAATAAATAATACACTGTTCTATATGATGTATTATATAATATAGTATATTGCTAATATACCTTACACAAATAAAATAAAATATTTCCTTTGGCATGAATTTCATATATACCCCTATGGTGATGTGTAGATATGGTTATACTGGTGTGAGTATCAAATATACTTTATTTGTACTTTATTTCCTCAACAAGGGTTTAGTGGGTATAACTTCATTGAGACCTGGTGGTGTAGCTGCCTCCAACCGCAATTGCCACTTTATTTCTTTTTCCCCCACTATGGCCTTGATATTACCACCTCTGAGGTTGCAACTAACTACCTCCAGTATTCCAAACTTAAAACTCATACAAAGCTCATTGTTTAATATGTGTCTCGATAATGCGTTGTTGACATCATTCTTTTTAATACAATACAAGTGGTCGTATATTCTATTTTTTAGAAATCTATCAGTCATTCCAACATAATAATTTTCACAGGTATCACAGATAGCCAGGTATACCACGTGTCTTGTTAGGCAATTCCCATTTTTAAAAAATATCTTGGTTCTATTTCTATCCTTAAGAATTATATTCTTGTCTTCATAAATATATTTACAATAATTGCAGCACCCACATTTGGTAGTACCCCTACTTCTACTTGTGACTTCTTTGTTGGAACTTTGTCTTATATCTATAAGTCTTTGTAGACTGTTGCCTGCCCTATGGACGAACCTAGGTATTGAAGGAACCTTGTCTCTAACGCCTGCATCATTTGTTAATATGTGCCAATGTTTTGCTATTATCTGCTTCACCTGATATGCTTGGTCACCATATTTCACTATACATGCTCTGTTGTACCGGTCCCCTTCTACATTATTATATCTCTTTTGCATAGATATACCTTTGCCTATCAGGGGAAAATATTTTATGCCCCATTCCTGCATAACATATTGAGTTAAATCTTCCAACATCCTATCAGGGTATCCCTTTTCTCGGAACATAGCCTCCATAACCTTTATTTCCCTAATCATGTTGTTCCTTTCTGATGTCATCCTCACTGCCCTGATCATTTGACCTTTCACTATGTTGTACTTTACTTTATAAGAATGAGCACTGGAAAAATGTAAATATCCATTACTATAAGTCCCTTTCCGATATATCTTAGACTGGAATGTCTTACCATCATTGTATACATAGACATCTAAGTAATTTATTCCTTTATTGTCCCATTGGTATGTGAACTTTAAATAGGTGGTAGTACCATTAATATAATTCACAAATTCCTCTAAATCCTTGATGTTCCCTGTCCATAACAAAAATATATCGTCCAGGTATCTTACGTATTTTTTGATTTTGGTCATCCAATTGGTATTGAGAATATATGTTGTTTCCCAGTCTAGGAGGACCATGTTGGCATACATGGGGGCACAAGCCGCCCCCATCGCCACCCCTGAGATCTGCTTGTAAAATTCTCCTTCAAAAAAGATGAAATTGTAGTCTAGTACTATTTCCATGAAGGAAGTAAGAAGCCTAATTTCTTCTTCTTGTAACCCACTAAAGTTTTTCATACTCTGCATGAAACTTTCTATTCCTTCCTGCCTAGGGATACATGAAAATAGTTCCCGAACATCAATAGTGACAAAGATAATATCAGGGGACCACAATTCCTGGGTGAATATTCCCAAAAATTCCCAGGAATCTTTCATGATGTGAGATATACTTGAATACATATGCTTCAACCTAGTGTCCACTACTTTCCCATATGGAAATGTTTTGCTAGCACTCCCTGAAATAATTGGTCTAAATGGGGGATCGATGGAATTTTTATGTACCTTCGGGATACCTCGAATAGTGGCCAGAGGCAGAGGCAGCTACACCACCAGGTCTCAATGAAGTTATACCCACTAAACCCTTGTTGAGGAAATAAAGTACAAATAAAGTATATTTGATACTCACACCAGTATAACCATATCTACACATCACCATAGGGATATATATGAAATTCATGCCAAAGGAAATATTTTATTTTATTTGTGTAAGGTATATTAGCAATATACTATATTATATAATACATCATATAGAACAGTGTATTATTTATTTATTCGAATAATTTTATATAGGCATATAGAATTGGTAATATGCATTCTTGAATTTTGAGACTATAGGAGATTGTCTGTTTTATTCTAAATATTTAATGAAGGGTTAAAAAGCTTAATTAACATGAGTTAATTGGCAAAAAGGGCGGGAAATTATGCTATTTAAATGTTGTGTTACATTTGGTTTTATGTTCTGAGGAAATCTTATGTATTAGATGAAAGCGCTCAACAGTTCCAAGTGTTTATACTGTTCGATGTTTTTTTAATTAAAGAAATCTTGCTGCAGTGATTCGTGGTTCCTGTTTTGACTGAGCTGTGCTCATTACTTGTGGTTTAACTGAATATCAGCAACTCTTATCTTTTTATAATATTTCATGAATATGTATCTGACCCTCAGTTACAGTGATTGTACTGCTTGATTCATTGGTATACGTTTGTATATAATCTTTGATGTTAAAATCATGTAATTCATTATTATATAATTCATTTCTATATCATACTATATCTTTAGAGTTCACTATATTATATGTTTCTACTACTTGAGGACCGTTACTACCTGGGCCTCTGCTGAAAAGGGCCTTTGCTCAGTCAGACTAACCCAGTCAACAAATGTCAAATACAATCTTCTTTTTCTTCTTTCAGCTTTTCTTGGTTAGGCGTCGCCACAGCGGATTACCATCCGCTCATGATTGGCAGTGGAGTTTTACAGTGTTGAGTTGCCAGCCCGATGCCCAACCTTCCACAGAAGGCACACACATGCTCACACTCATGCCTAGGGCCAATGTAGTGTGGCCAATCCACCTACAGCATGTCTTTGGGATGTGGGAGGAAACCGGAGCACCCGGAGAAAACCCACGCGACCACAGGGAGGACATGCAGACTCCGCACAGAAGGCACCCCAGCCAAGGATCAAAACGGCGAACCTCTTGCTGTGAGGTGGCAATGCTAACCGCTGCACCACCATGGCCGCCCACTGACCCACATCAAGTATAATAATTTAAAAACCAGGAAAACTCTAAACCTAAATTGCAATTTTTACAATCCTAGGTATAGACCCAAAAGCAACTCCTTACAAGATGGTGACATCCACCCAAATCCAGGACCAGCCAGTACACCAACATCTAACCATCTTACCCCTACTCCCTTTATCTCATCTACCCCTACTACACTCACTAACTCACTATACACTGCACAACTCCATATACGCAGCATCAATAACAAAATTACACACCTCCATGCTCTACTGGATGTGCAATCTTTTGACATACTTTGCTTAACAGAGACATGGCTAAAACCCTATACTCTAGATACTGAAATCACCCCATCTGGATACAGCATTATAAGGTCTGACTGTAAAAATAGGAAAGGTGGGGGAGTAGCTATCCTTTTCAAAAATAGCCTATAAGTTACCTCTTTAGACTATACATCACCCCCAGAAAGTAACGTGGAAATTGTTGCTTCCAAACTTCAGCTAAATTCCAGTAAATCCATATACATCCTCTGTATCTACTTACCTCGTGGTAATAATATCAGTATACTCAAGGATATCCTTAGCTCCCTGTCACCATACTTCCCACAAGAAACTATTATCCTAGGAGATTTCAATATCGACTGGAAGTGTATCAATGCTGAACATCCCACTACCCATATTAACCTGCATGGCTTTTCACAAATCATTTCCTCCCCAACCAGAATTAATAAACTAAACAAATAGGAAACTATCTTAGATTGGATTCTCATAAATAAACACCGCCATACTTATAGAGTAGGAATTTTCCCAGACAATATCAGTGACCATTTGTTAACCTACCTAATCAAACAAAAGATCAAAATTCCCCTTACAGCCACATATAGGACAATAAGGTCCAATAAAGACTTCAATACTGAACTATTCCAAAATGAACTTGCATGCAATTGGTCCTCCTTAAAATAGCCTCTCAATAGAAGAGGCTGTTAAATACTTTAACACAAAATTCTTAGCCATCCTAGACCAGCATGCTCCAAAATGTACTATAAGAATTAGGGCTAAGCCAGCCCACTGGCACTCTAAAGACACCAGACAAAAAAATGCTACTCAGAAACAAAGCTTGGACCAGGTGGAGAACTACCAAAGGTACTTTAGATCACCTACTTTTTAGACAAATGAGAAATGAAACAAAAAAGCTATTCCCACAGAAAAAAGCAGTTTTACAACAAAATGCATCAAAAACAAAAGAGTAACCCACAAAGGTTTCTGACAAGCATCAATAGGCTGCTTCACCCAGGCCAAACTAGGACACCAACCCCACTAGCTAGTCAACAGGAAAACCCAAAGCAAGCTGCTAATGACTTTAATACCTTCTTTACAGAAGCTATACAATCTCTTGAAAACCAACTTTCCCCTGACAGCTCAACCCTTCCTACCTCCTTTACTAGCTCTCTCCTCATATTTCAAATACAACCTATCCCAATACACTTCATCTGTAAACACATCCACAAACTAAAACCTTGCACTCCATCAGCCAACCAGCAACCTGCAGAATACCTGCAGAAAGCAGCTAGAGCTGTTGCCTATCCAATAGCCATCCTCATAAACAGAACCATAAATGAGGGAACAATTCCAGCAATCTGGGAAATCTCTCGCATTATCCCCATACACAAAGGAGGGAACTCTAATGAACATTCTATCATCCTAGAGCTCTACTATCCCCCTTGGCAAAAATAATGGAAAAATGCATTCAGAAACATCTACTCAACCATCTAATTCAAAATAACTTGCTTGCTGAGTGCCAACATGGCTTTAGGCCATTCCATAGTACCACAACCACCCTCCTGTCCTTCTCTAACTCCATTAACAAAAACAGAAATAATAATATTCTTACATCTGCTCTCTTTATTGACCTGTGAAAAGCTTTTGACATGGTTAACCACACACTGCTAATATATATTCTCAAATCTCTTTCTCTTGATTCACAGGCCATAAAATGGTTCAATTTCTACCTCAGCAATAGGCAGCAAGCAGTTGTCTGGGAGAATCACCTATCCTTCCACCTGCCTGCTACTCTAGGTGTCCCCCAGGGCTCCATTCTAGGCCTTCTCCTTTTCTCAGTCTTCATCAATGATTTATACTTAGCTATTCCACATGCTACTTGTATACAATATGCAGACGACTTGACAATAATATGCTCAGTCAGTTCCTCATCTAAACTGCAATCAAAAACTCAATCAGTATTGAGTATAGTTGAAACATGGTTTATTCAATGTTGCCTCCTATTGAATCCTAAAAAACAAAGCTCCTACTATTTACTCCTACCCGTAAGTCCACCCAAATTAATTTCCCAATTTCTTCTAGAAATGGAACACTGATACCTTCTCATATCACAACCAAACTCCTAGAAGTAACTATTGGCAACCACCTCTCGTTTGATACTCATATAAACAATACAGTAAAATCTGTCAACAAAAAATGGGCTCCCTCTACAGGATTAAACCATTCCTTACTCCATTAGCCTGATCTACTATCACCCACTCCCACCTAATCTCTATACTTCTTTATGCCTCTCCTATCTATACTAACCTGTCTAAACATAATCTCCTGAAACTAGCTAAATCTTACAATAGCATTGCCAGATTTGCCACTGGACAACCCATCAGAACCCATCACTGTCATAATCTATTACAGCTAGGTTGACTGGGCCTTCAGAATCAGCTAATTTTTAACCAACTTACAATTGCCCATATGACCCTTTACCAGCCTAATAAGACTCCAATACTATCTTCCTGATCAGTCCCTACAAAAATCTGAATACCTTACGCTCTTCTAATAAACTACTAGTTTGTACAACCAAATCCAACAATATGGCAGGGGACTCTCTCTTCTCAAATACAGTTGGGAAAAACTGGAATCTACTTCCTAGTGATCTTAAATCACTTTCCTCCCTATCAATTTTCAGACAGAAACTTAAAATATACCTCAGAAAACACTGGCTATGTCCTAGTTGTAACCCCGACTAACCTTTACTTGTTTGTTACACTTTCTCATTCTTTCTACTTTCTCTTCTTAGACCATGGGCCAAATTCGGGAAGCCTCCGTGTAAGAGTTATAACTCTTACACGGAGGCTGCAGTTAAACAGTGTGATGTCAGCATGTCATGCATATGCATGAGGTGCATGAGGCATGCTGAATCACACTGTAACTCATACACGGTCCGTGTAAGACAGTAGGGGGCGTGTCCGTAGGCTAAGCCCTGCAAGCAGACACGCCCCCGGAAGTCTAGAATGGCAGAAAGTAAACAGCCACGAGAGAGGCCATGGAAATGTGAATAAACACACTACACAACACATGCCCCCACAGACCAGCAATGTAAAAAGTGAACAGTGAGCATTATAAAATGAAAATGAAAACTGTTTTTTTTTTTTAAAACCCCGTAAATGTTTGCTACTGCATGCGCTCGTGTGCGCGGGTGTGCTACTAGCACAACTGCAGTTAGCAATCAGTGGGGAAAAGGATATAAGAACTAAATATGCAAACTAAACCAAGAAGTAATAGCATAGTGGTAGAGTTGTCGGCTTAAGAGCAGGCAGGCAAGGTTCGAGCCCACACAACAACCTTTTTTTTTTTTTTGTAAATAAGCTCTAAAAAGGCCCCTGACAGTATTGTACAAATGTAAAAGTATTTCCTTTTGTAAAATGGAATGAAATGGAGCATATATTTTCAAGTAATACAATAATAAAAATATTTAGAAATGTCCTGATAGCTAAGCTGCTGTGAGACAGAGTGCCCGTAGCTGAGTAGTGTTTGAAAGGCTGCAAATTGTTTGCCCGTAGCTAAGCACGGGTTTAACAGGCTCAAACTGTGTGCAACTAGCTGTGCTTAGCTTAACATGTGTGTTACTAGCCAATTAAGGTTTAACCCAGCGCACACTGTTTGCGCGGATGTGTCCGCGACCACAAGATAACCGCCGGTGCGCATGTGTTAGCTCCGTGCAAACGAGCGCAGACCTGGTTTTAAGTGCTTAAAAGTGCCTTTGGCATGTTTGATTGACAGGTCCTGAACTCATTTCTAGACAGTCATAAAAATTAAAAAACCAGTGGTCAGATTCGAACCCAGGATACCATGCACTAGAGTCAAGGTACTAAACCACTAAGCCATGACAGCAGTTCTTAGAAATGAAGAAATAGCATATATATATAGGATGTAATCCAAAATGGAGCATGATAAAGCAGTTTCTGTGAAGTAGATACAATTCCAAAATGGGCAATCATAGAAATGTGCGGGAAAATCGGCATATATTAGCCC
The DNA here is from genome assembly GCF_019279795.1 of Protopterus annectens. Taxonomy (NCBI): domain Eukaryota; kingdom Metazoa; phylum Chordata; order Ceratodontiformes; family Protopteridae; genus Protopterus; species Protopterus annectens. The sequence continues at coordinate 564,509,165 of NC_056735.1, forward strand.
CATAGGTGGGAATACACAGCAGAAACAATTGTAGAATAGATGCGCAGGCAGAATGAGTGGAGTAGGGGAGGGACGTTTCTTTCGAGCACAGCGGTGGGGCGTTGAGGAGTCCAGATACATGGTCTGGCTCCTAGTTCACCATCATGAGGCCCAACTCATGCAGGGCCAGGTCTCATGGGGAGCATACAGGGCGGAGGCATGGGACCAGTTGGCTCATGATCTCACTAGTGCTACTGGGATTCCATGTACTGGTGAGCAGGTCCGTCACCACCATGCGGACCTGAAGCGAGTAAAGTAGACCAGTTGACCCAATGGATCCAGGAGGCCTGGGATATGCCCAACGCCCCACTACTGAGTAAGTTACATTTTACTTATGTATGTAAGGAATTCAACTAGCTGATACCATGGAGATGTGTATTCCAATATTACTTGTTTTGTATTACAGCTGCAGGTGTCCGCTCTGCGAATCGCAGGGCACATGACCGCAGGCTGGTGCGGCTGCGCCACCATGCAGGTTAGTAACCCCACCTAGTACTTGTAAATAAATATTATAGTGTAGCACGTAGCAGAACACTGCAGTGTATTGATTAAAAGTAATTGAATGCGCAAGCAACAAGTGAAAGTCTGCAGGTATGGCTGCAACAAGTTCATCAGTTTGCAAGTGAAACTGGAAATATAATTGATAGAAATAAATAGTTCTGTAATATAGATGTCCCACCATTAATTAAATGTAGTATAACCTGCAGTAGTCTCAAGAGTACAGCTTCAGAAGCTGAGTTAATCACATGTGAGATATATCCCCTGTTGAAATGCTGAATCATGACAGAAGTGAGGCTGCTGGAAAGTGTTTGAATCACCACAGGTCTAATATGTGAACAAAGCCTAGAAGTACCAACCTGAACTGTGAAATAGCAGGATGTGTGAGAGTGACAGAAAGGGTCATGTATCAATAAATAAAGTAGTAATAACTCCTGAATATATAAGCCTCAGTGTGGTTCTACAGAACTAAATGCATGTGGGAATTAAAAATTAACATCCCAAACTGATTTCAGTGTGTCTGAATCTTGAATGTTTAAGCCAAAATCTGTATATGGTGATGACAGTCAACAATATTCAGATAGAATGAATGATTGTCTGACATACTAAGCATCCATAGTTGTCCCCTGCCCTGTCATCAAAGTGTAGCAGGATGATGTATCTGATCAAATTCAAAATAACTAGGCTAGTGATGTATCTGTAACAGGTCTAGCATGACAGTCAATTAAAAATCATTTGGAAACTATCACCCACAAGTTAATTGTGTTTCTATTACAAATGTATATTAATGTATAATTTATGAATGTGTCATCATTTTCTTTCTCCACCCCACCCTATAATTGCAAATTAAAAAACTCACTAAATATTGGTATGTGAACATTTCATTAACCATGGACATTTGTCCTGTCGTTTCAAAAATATATGCATGTCCGTTGTTGCATGTGCCCTGTTCATACCTGCAAACCTGATGGCCTGTTGCCATTAATCAACCCTGCATGTTGTTTGATTGTGTATTTCTGTTCAAATAATGCATGTGATATTGATATGCCTGTTGTTCAATGGTGTTAATATCTGGGTGTTTGTTTAATGGGAATACCAATGCATGCTGTTACAACTAATTTGAATGGAATAATATGCTACTAACCCAAACTAACATAACATACTCACAAACCTAGAATGCTTGGGAAGGCGGGTCCCAGCGGACCCAACTCTCCCACCTCATCTGGCGACTGCACCTGGCACTAGTGCCCAGGCCGGACCCTCCTCCGGTGGCCCTGTGCCACCTTCGGGTGGAAGCGCTGCAGGGGATGGGGCCTGTCCCCCCTCTGCAAGCGTGGCCGGAGGAGCCCGTCCACTCACCCTCCAAGGTGTCCGGTCTGTGGTGCGAAGGGAGATCCAAGACTCTGTTCTTGGGCCCCTACGCCAGCTTGAGGCCCGGGTAGCACAGCTTACGGGCATGCTCGTTGTCCCGCCTGCACAGCCCCCAGCACAGCCCCATCCTGGGCTGTGAAGGAACAGTGGCAACTGCCTGTGGGTGGGGATATCAGTTCCACTGTTGCCATCTGTGGGCTCATGTGCCCTGGATATCCCAACCTCTGTCCCCGTCAATTGTGTAACCCCCCCACCTGTGTCATACACCGCCCCTGTATGCATCTTGTCTGTCTTGTCTGTTAACCTACCCAATCTACCTCCCCAGCTATACCGACTACCTTCACCTGACATACCACTCTCACCTGAAAAAAAAAAAAAAAAGGGCACTCTGTACCCACAAAAAAATTACGCCCCATACATAGCTGTCCATGTTGCACACATGTCCGCTGGAAATTGAAACTATTAATTACAATTGGCTGTACAACAGGTATTAATGTTGTCCTGACACCTCTCTCAGGGGTGGAAGGTTTCAAATGTCACACCAAATTACATACAAATGCACAGCTGTTGCTGAGAAAGACATGGGCAGCTATGGGCCTCACCTACATCCTTCCTGCAAATCCCAAGCTTGTTTCCCTACTGTCTTACCTTCTTTGTGACCCCTTTTTCACCACTTTCCTGTCACCCCTTTTTCTTTTCTTTAAAAGAAAATAGCGCGGGTGTGCGCGGAGCTCACCGCTAGTGCGCATGCGTGAGCTCCACGCAAACGAGCGCAGACCTGGTTTTAAGTGCTTAAAAGTGTCTTTGGCACTTTTGATTGACAGGTCCTGTACTCATTTCGAAAGAAAAATAAATTCCCACTGCCAGTCTCAAACCCAGGACCTTGGTAACACTAGTCTATATGACCTACCACTAAGCCATGCCTCTCATACAAGAGCATAGTGCTAAAATAAATATAACATGTAATAGTAGGAATCAATATAAAGGCAATATAGGATGTGTACTACCCAAAGCATGTCAGGTAGATTTTTAATGCCCGAATTACTGGATTCCCATACTAGTTTAGTGTTCACAGAAACAGCCCTGCTAATTGTTAGCTTGTACATAATAATGTAAGGTAATGTACATATATGAAAGTATTATATGTACACATATATATATATATATATATATATATATATATATATATATATATATATATATATATATATATATATATATATATATATTAATACATATGAAATATAGTGGTAGGTGTCAGTATTCATACACACTCACTACAGGAAACAGTGAAGATTAATGCAGCAACCAGAATCTACAACACAGCCTGACTCCTGTGAGACTTAATAACCCTTTTAACTGCATAAAGGTGCCTTCAGCACTTTGATTGACAGGTCCTGTACTCATTTCGAAAGAAAAATAAATTCCCACTGTCAGTCTCAAACCCAGGACCTTGGTAACACTAGTCTGTATGACCTACCACTAAGCCATAACTCTCATACAAGAACCTAGTGCTAAAATAAATATAACATGTAATAGTAGAAATCAATATAAAGGCAATATAGGATGTGTACTACCGAAAGCATGTCAGGTAGATTTTTAATGCCCGAATTACTGGAGTCCCATACTAGTTTAGTGTTAACAGAAACAGCCCTGCTAATTGTTAGCTTGTACTTAATAATGTAAGTTAATGTACATATATGAAAGTATGTATATGTACACACACACACACACACACACACACACACATATATATATATATATATATATATATATATATATATATATATATATTAATACATATGGAAATATAGTTGTAGGTGTCAGTATGCATACACACTCACTACAGCGAACAGGTGAGAGAAATGCAGCAACCTGAATTTACAACACAGCATGAATCATGAGAGACTTACTAACCTTCACACTCACAGAACACTGTCGACAGCATACCAGCATGGACCACGCCCTTACAATCTGAAAGGGCAACGCCTATCTCACATACCCTTTTATAGCACTGTCCTGAAATCACAGTGAGACATGCAATTAGTACACAACTGGCTGCATGCAATTAGCAAATGCTGCCTTACAATTGGTGCAGAGGCCATCACATGGACCTATGCAGATACATACAAAAGCAGCCAGTACTAACACTCCACACATGCAATACAGTCATTGCACCAAACTGACATAGAGAGAGAGAGAGAGAGAGAAAGAAAGAAAGAAAAAGAAATAAATAAAGCAATAAAGGCAGTGATAAAAAAAACTGCATCATCACAGCAACAAAACCAGCAGCAGCAGCAGCAAACAGCAATTAGCACCAGTGACACAGCAACAGCTGACACAAACACAGGTAATGCAAAGTAGCAGGTTAATACTGTGTTTACTATGAAACCTCCAAATGTATCATAGTTCACTATCTATAGGTATGTCCATGAGATAGGTTGTGTGTACATAGTCCTGATATATATACATATGTAATATTGCTGTACATGTCTTCCATACTTAAAACTTCCATAGCTTAGAACACAATGCCAGTTATGCATATGATGCAGTAGTTCCCAGGGTCAGTAGAGGTTCATCCTCATTGGTGTGGGACCACTGTGTATGTATGGCACTGTTCAGGTACATATCCTGTAGTATGGCCAGGGTTTAATATCAGTCTGTAATGTGGTGCTATGTCCTCTAGGGGTGAACGTATCACACATCCAGGGATACCATTTTGTAACAGTGATGCTGTGTGTTCTGCAATGTTGAGGGTGGCCCTCACCTGGACATATGAGATGATAGGGAGGTTACATTCATCTGTAATAACTAATTCCACTTGTGTAGGAGAATGGGGGGGGTGGATACACAGAGTTTGTGGCCTAGGATGGGGAAGGCATGGTTACTGCAATGATGTCTCCTTCTGGGATATTGAAGAAGTGATAAACAAAGAAAGTGGAAAAAAATGCCAGAAGTAAACTGATAACCAAAAATAAGGCACTGGAAGGTTCACCAGAATAAAATCCACTGTTTTATTGATCGCACACGATATTAAAAAACGTAAAACACATCCAGAACGCATTAACTGTATCACCGCATTTTCGTCACAAAAACTTCTTCAGATGAGCATACCAACCTCTGAAACCCTTTTATATACAGAACATTCCCAATTAATCAATTAAGAAACTATTATACTTTTAAAAACACAGAGCAAAAAACTATATACACAAACAATGAAACACAATAAATAAAGAAGTGCATAGAAAATCATTTGTTGGTCAAGCAGGAATCTTGTAAAAAACATACATTATTTACAATTTGTACAAACGTATAAACAAAAAAATGTTTAAAAATGTTTAAAAATATAAAACCTTTTTAAAACCACATTTAAAACACTGTTGTGTAGGTCATACAAAATGTAAAACAGCACCATCTGCTGAAAAGTCACAATTTAAAGTTTAGCTGTGATAAGCTTTAAGACTGGCTTCAATGAAACCATCTCATTCAATCCAGGATACCTAGTAGCTTCAAGAACTAGTTGCCAGTACAGTTCCCTATATTCTAGGCGTGTTTCCCAAGGGCCACCCCTAGGATCAATGGGCAATATTTCTATTACATAAAAATGAAAATCAGCTCCTGCACAGTTCAGAGTATGTTTGTACAGAGAATTGTTACTGTTCATCTTTTTTATATTGTACTTGTGTTCATACATTCTTGACTTTAATGTTCTCTCAGTTTTGCCTGTATAGAATGCTTCACATTTGTCACACAAGCCTAAATAAATAATTCCATTAGTATTGCAATTAGCAAAACCATTTGTCTTAATAAGTCTGTCTCTACTTTTCAGATGAACCATCTCTCCAACTTTGACATAAGGGCATTGGGTACAACAACCACACTTGTGTGTGCTCCTTTTGTTAGAAAGGTGAACACCTGTCCTAGGAGGTACCATTCTCCAAAATGTTTTTTATACAGCATCCCCTTCTGTAAATACACTTAAAAGGTTTATCAAATATATACTGCAGGTCTGATGTACTAGCAAATCTGTTCCATTCTCTTTCTATAATTCATTCTCTTTCTTTTTTTCTGTGTTCGAACTTCAGCAAGTTTGACTATATGGTTTCGACTATATAGGGTTCGAACTTGTTGAAGTTTGATAACGTAATAGGAACCCAGCAAAAATAAAGTATAGCCACACATAAATCATCTATGTTCAGTATATATATATCTATATATCTATATATATATATATATATATATATATATATATATATATACATATATAGTATAAAAGATAGCAAAAGTAAGGTAGAGACACACACAAATTAACTATGTTATATATATATATATATATATATATATATATATATATATATATATATATATATATAAAAAACAGATGCTCTATGATATCTTCTTAACGCAAAGTTTATTGAAGTAAAAAAATGAAACAGCATTTTCGCTACCAGCAAGTGTAGTAGTTTCTTCAGAGAGCAAGATAATGTAAACAGTGCAAATTACACATACAAATACAAGAGTTTGGCGGCAATATGCAATAATAGAAAAAATTAAAAAGTTAAGAAAATACGTCACTTCCCTACTTAGTAAACCAACTTCTCTTTTGGCCGTTATCACACAACGGCTGGACACGTTAAATTCACGTCTAGACAATCTTGATTTAAGAATAGCAGACGGAAATAATGGCAGTGCCACTATGCAAAATAACTCTTCCAACACTTTGGGCTCTGTTTCCATCCCAGCGGGTCAGCGCAATATTTCTAACTTCACCGCTGGAAGCCCTAGTTTACTTTTACAGCCTGCACAAGGCGCTTTGGGAGTTGGCAACGCTACCGGTAACAATTCGAATTCTGTGCTTATTGGGGTTCCATCACTTCGTGAGTGGATCATAGACTTGGATTTTTTCATATTCTCTCAGTATGGTTCACAGGAACCACCGGCACCACAAACAGCTGACTCTGTTGCAACTACGGACTCCTTGGTGAGCAAACTTAAGTTATTTGATGCCAAACTATTAAAACTACGTAAATTACAGCTTGAAGTTTGTTATTTTAAACAGTGTTTACAGGACAAAATCATCCTAAAGGGCTGCGGAGCACTTTTGCACCCACGGGTTTATTAACTGATGTTGCTTTCCTCGCTGACTTAAGAACTTTGTTTGACCAACAGGGGTTCCAACTCCTAGAATTAATGATTAAGCATTATTCATTATACATTTCTACTCTTACATCAGAAATTAATGACCTGGACAACTTGATTAAGGCGGACTTGGACTTTACAAGATACAAATACAACTATGCTCGTATTTTTAACAGCATAGACGCATTTTTATCCAAGTTAAAAATAAACAAAGCTAAAAAACTCAGTAGGGACAGACTAGTTTATCAACAAAATAGAGCTTATGTTAAACTAGTTACTCCCTTACCACATCCTCAGCCTTTTACTACTGATTACCCACCTCCTGAAAGGGTAAATGACCCTGGCCATAATCAAGATCAACATATGGATACTATCCAGGAACAACCTGATTTGGATATAGGCCAAGGCCCCCGCCAGAGTAATAGAATAAGGGCTAACAGGAATAATTATTACAACAATTTCAACAATGCCCCCCAACACCAGGGGGAAGATCAATATGACCGTGGTAATAACAACAACAACAAAGGTTTTTTAGGACAACGCAACAACAACCGCCAACAGGGTCACAGGAACGGACGTTGGAACAACCATTGACTTCAAACTTGGACAGTGACATCACTATGGGGCACAACATAGTTCCTAACATTCTAGTTAATACAAAGGGAGACTTTAACATCTACAACTTTTCCAGTTTTATTATTGAACAAGAACTAATTGACTTATTGGCTTTTGGTAACACTTTTATACCCAGTCACCATTTTAGTTTAACTGATACCATAATTGATTTAAAATGTTTTACACGTAAACTTAACTTGGGCTTACTATTCTCTGCTCCTATGCAACAAGAGTTTTGTAAATTGAAATTACTAAGTGTATACAATCCACCACTACACCCTGAATTGTCTATGTTTGAAAGAGCTTGTGAATTTGATTTGAGATACCTTGACACGAACTATAAATCTTTCTCCAGGCAACAGAAATTTAACACTTCTAAGGGGCAACAACTACTTTTGAGGGAACTTTGTAATTCACCAGTCAGAGTCCTTAAACCGGACAAAGGGGGTGGACTGGTCATCTTTGACATCACGAATTACACTGAAAGGATGTTGAATATTCTGGATAGTCCAGCTTATACAACCTCCTCTCTTAATGAAATGAACACAGCTTACTCCAGAAATAGGGGGTACTTAGAGATTTATTTCTCTCAGGAAAAATTGATAGTGACATCTATCACTTTATAGACATCATATCACCAAAGACCCCTATTATTTTTGGAATCCCCAAAATCCACAAAGACCTTCACAATCCACCAATGAGAGCTCTCATAGATGGCAGGTCCTCTATGACTCACCCCTGTGCATGCCTAGTGGACAGTATTCTGTCTAAGTACCTTCAATTAATTCCGGGTATCTGTAAGGACTCATGGTCCTTTTTATCTGACATTAACAAGCTTAACTTGGATTCTTCTTGTAATTTTCTCACCATAGATGTGGTAGACCTCTACACCTCTATACCACACTTGGAGGCTACAGAATGGATTGCCAACATTTTGACCCACCTATGAGCCCCTAGAAGTGAGATTGACACAGTGACGGAGCTCTTAGAGATCATTTTAACATCTAATTTTTTTACTTTTGAAAAGCAATACTTCTTGCAAACACAAGGCATTGCTATGGGTTCACCCTGTGGCACTTCTGTGGCCAACATGTTTGTTGCCTACTGGGAGAAAAAATTTATTCTTGACAACTCTAATTACACACACCAGTTAGCTTACTACACCAGATACCTTGATGATATCTTCATTATTTTCAGGGGTACTGAGCAGGACGCCCTACTCTTGATTGAATATATGAACAGTACCACTTCATTTTTTAAGTTTACATACCACTTTTCAACATCTTCCATTGACTACTTGGATGTCAGGCTTGAGAAAAATATGTTGGATGGCTCCCTGTCTTCTTCCATTTACAGGAAACCAACATACTGTAATTCATTTCTCCACTTCTCTAGCCAGCATCCATTCAAGCAGAAAAGATCAATAGTCAAGGGACAGCTCATTAGAGCAGCCAAGATGTGCAGTACTGAGGCTTACTTTGACACTGAATGTCAACTACTGTTTGATATGTTTAATAGTCGTGACTACCCAGTGTCATTAATCCATGAGCTAACACCAGAAGTCAGGAACAAGAGAATAGGGGGGTTTTATAAACCCCTCTTGGATCACAACAATAGAGGGCTTACTGCTCCCCTCTCTTGTCTTAATGTGACATCAGTATCAGGCCCAACTACTTCTTTGTTGCAAACCCACGTAGAGACTCAAAAGTACTCATCCAGTTTCATTACAACATACAGTACAGACTCTAAACAAGTCTGCTCTATTATTCACAAAAACTGGTATTTCATCACGAATAACAGTTTCTTACTAGAGAAACTAGGAGACCAGCCCTTTATAGTCTATAGGAGAGGACAAAATTTGAAGGCTTTGTTGGAGAGAAATAAGAATGTTGACATGTTTTCAAAGCAAAAAGGGACTTTCATGTGTGGACATTGCAACTGGTGCAGCTGTCTTAGGACAGGCAACTCCTTCCAGTTAAATGGTAAAAAATACAGCATTTATCATAAAATAAACTGTGAGACGAAGTCCATTGTTTATTTAGCCACCTGCGACAGCTGCCCTGCATACTATGTTGTTAAAACATATCGTAAATTTAAAGAAAGAATTTACCAACATATGTACGCCATTAAGAAAAGTAAAAATGACAACGCTTTGGCGAAACATATTGCTCACCGCACTGGTCATAAGTTTCGCTTTATTGCTATTGACCACATCCCACACAACATTAGGGGTGTCCCTATCTCCATTGTCTTGGAAACCAAAGAATTGGAATGGCAGATAAAACTTAATGCATTCCATCCACCTGGATTAAATGAAAACTGCAACATTTCTTGTGTTCTCAAACTTAAAAGCTATTTAAGATAAAACTCATCCAGTATGTTTTATTAATTGTATTAATAACATACTCCTTTATTAGTTTATTCATCAGATAGTGTTTAATGTGTTTAGTGTTTACATTATTCTTTAGATAACAGTTTTTAAACACAACTTGAGTCATATATTTGTTTTTAATATATTAATTGATTCACTTTGATGTAGTATATTTATTTAATAAGTGATCACACTGTTTCTTTTATTTCTAAGGTTATTATTTTTAATGTAATTAATGTTTTGATGGCATACTTCGTGAATATATATTTTTTCTGTTTTGTATTTTCATAGGCACTTTCTTTAAGTGCACTTTTTATAGCGTAGTTTTACATTCATAAAGGCACACCTGCCAGTTATATGCACTATTCGAATTGTTACTATTCCAAACAATGTTGTAAAAAGATTCTTTTAAAAAGTTTCTTTTAGACTGTGAGGTCACTTCCCTACCTATCACTATACAATGTTACCTTACTGTTGGTTTACGAAGTAGGGAAGTGACGTATTTTCTTAACTTTTTAATTTTTTCTATTATTGCATATTGACGCCAAACTCTTGTATTTGTATGTGTAATTTGCACTGTTTACCTTATCTTGTTCTCTGAAGAAGCTACTACACTTGCTGGTAGCGAAAACGCTGTTTCATTTTTTACTTCAATAAACTTTGCATTAAGAAGACATCATAGAGCATCTGTTTTTCTGGATATCCTGAGCCTGTCTGTTTTCCTGCTGTTTTTTTCTTTTTGGTACCAAGTTTATATACATATATATATATATATATATATATATATATATATATATATATATATATATATATATATATATATATATATATGTATATATATATATATATATATATATATATATATATCTATATATATATATATGTATGTATGTATATATATATATATATATATATATATATATATATATGTATATATATATATATGTATGTATGTATATATATATATATATATATATATATATATATATATATATATATATATATATATATATGTGCATGTGTGGAAGTGTTGTCACATATTAGTGTAGGGAAATAATGTGAGGAAGACAAAAGTGCCAGCCTGGTGAAAGGGAGATTGCGGGATTAAGTGATGTCTCCAGAAGGAAAGCATTTGCAAATTGGCTCAGACTTGAGATGAACTTTAAACTGAGCATGGGATTAGAGATATGAGGTGAGGTCTTTAAGATTAGTAGGGATGGATGCGCAGAGTTTGTGGCCTAGGATGGGGAAGGCATGGTTAGTGCAATGATGTCTTCTTCTGGGATATTGAAGAAGTGGACCAGAGTGGCTAAGATTTCTTAGATTGTAACTCGGGGGGGGGGTCATCTCAACAGGCTGATGGCAAGGGACAGACAGGATTGTTCTTTGAAGAGCTTGTAGACTTGGAATCCAAGCAGCAGGTTGGTAAAGTAGCCAGCTGGTCTTATTAAGTGTGATACAATGATGGTCACTTCTAGGGAAGGTAATGAAACTGCAAATAGATTTTCTTACAGTTTGAATGGTTCTGTTTCTTGGATGCTGCTGCAACCAGTGGAAGTCCATATTCAAGTTGTGCTAATAGCTGTGAAATATATCATCCCATTATGCACACACACAGTATTATGGTCCTGGCCATTGACAGTGTTACAAAGTCCAGCTGCCACATGATATTTTCTGAGCAGCACCTTTATACCTGTACTGCATAAACATAAGTTGGCACAATTTATGTATGTATCTGCGTACTATGTTTATGAATAATCCATCCAAAGAAAAATGAAACTTTCATAGTAAGTGTAGCATATTAATCTGTAAATCACAATGACTGAATGAAATGGTGACATATTTCTTGGAGTATACACATTTAATAGTTACTTAAAGACAGATGACAGAACCACTAGCAGTACATTGTCACACTTTTATCTCCTTCTTTTATCTGTTTTATTTCTTAAGTATTTTAAAACTACTGAGAAAAATTTGTAGAGGTTACTAACCCTGAAATAGCATTTTAGAGTTTGTCTTTTCGCAACGCACATGCAATGAACAATGACATGTACTGCAAAATGAAATGGTGCTACTAAACGTTTCATGGCTTCCCAGTACATATGCAAAATAGATTGCAGTATAATGCGTACTCAGCTTGTTTCAATTAAATAGCAAAATAGTAGTTTCCTGCTCATAGACACATATTCAAACATCATAAAGTATGCAATGCAGTTCTGCAACAGGGCACTACCAAAAATCCATAGGGCAGCACCATTGTGTTAGTGGGTTTATACTGGCTGTGTGTAAGAGCAAAGTGTCAATCATGGCCAAAAGTCTGGATGGACAGTGCATTGTAGAATGGCTGCAGTTGGAACACAGTCATGTTAAGTAACATCATTAGCATAACCACTATGCTAAGACACTCTTATTAACATGACATGAAGTGCAGGTACGATTTTGAATAAGAATCTTGCAAATGAAAAATTGTAAATTAGAGGACTTTACACTGTAACTTTGTGGACTTGGAGCTGCAAATAGTGACAGAATAAAAACCACCTAGTAATGTAACCAAGGATTGTAATTAGAACCTTTGGTATAAGACAGTAACAGTGATTCTGATGCCATGGAGTATGGGTGAGATGGAACACAGCAAAATAGAGTGGCTTTGTCATGCCCGTCTGTAGTGGAGATGTAACATGGGCACTAGACACCTAGGGCAGATGTACCTCAAGGGATATGATGATTTCCCATACATAGGATGGGACCTGGCAATACACTGTGTAGGGGTGTAACACGATATACCTAACAATACTTTGAGCCAATAGGAAAATGTAGGAAGGGGTGTAGGGAGGCCATGTCCACTGTGGAATTGTGCACATGGGGAGGTGCACAACACTACAGGAACCTATAAACAAATCAGTTGCAAATTAGTGGGAGGGAGAGGCTGGGACCATAAGTCGATGACTTCATCAACCTGGATGATACAGCCAAGGACTTCCATGTGTAACCCACAGGTATACAGGGCTTCATGTGGAACACAGTGAGAGATAAAAGTAGGAAAAGTTCCCTATCCATCAGATAAAGGCATTACTGGATGTCCTCCACATGTGGCATGCACCTCCTGGGCAAAGGCATCACAATTAAGCTATACCTGCAAAGGGTACAGGGAGAGCTGCAGGATGTAAATGATATAGGCTGCTATAATAGCTCACTGAAAAATGTGTGGCAGAGGTAAGCAATATGACACTTTGTGCAACAAGGCATGAGACATTGTAAAGAACATGTCTATCACAGTGAGGTGAATACAGACCTAGAAACAGCACACAGAGATGGAGGAGTCTTTGTGTTCTTACCTGGAGAGTAGACATGGACTGTCATACTCATGTGGTGGCATACATGTGGGATATTGGCTGACAACAGCCACCTGAGTGTTAGTACATGTCACAACAGGTTAATACTACATGCTATAATATGTATGGTACAGTGCACTACATATCTGGCAAAAATGATTCGCAAAAAACCTTCTGTACATCTGTCCATTCAGGTATGTCTGAGCTATAGCTGCAACAATCTGAACATCAACATGCTTATGTCTCCATATGCTGTACACAAAACCATGTCTACAACTGGGTATATAATGCCACAGGATGTATGATGACATGTAGTGCTTGCATGTTGGCATGAATTATAGGGTCAGCAATGTCAGTGGCTCAACAGATAGCACTCTCAACTTTGGTGCAGAAGGCTGTGGATGCTATTCTCACATCACGAAGATGGATTGCTGACACTGCAGTGCAGGATAAGTGGGGTGATATACTCCCTAGTATGTTGTTCTTCAGATAAGATGTTAAACCAAGGCCCCATCTGACTGAGTTTGAGATAACTCAGAAAGCTGCAAAAGATCACATGGCACCTATCAGAAAGAGTAGATGTCCTTTATTTACATGGTTTTTACATAATGACTTATGCGATGACCCACCACTGCCAACCAGTAGTCAAGGAGCCTCAATCCTCACCACTGTCACATGTGCAGGAACTTTCACTGGGAAGATAACAGGTACATACACAGTATTTTCAGATGCAGCTCTCTGCATCAAATGCAATTTCCATTAAGAGCACACAGAGACTACAGTCAGTATGAACTGGTTTCTCACTCCTTCTCCAGATCCCCAATAAGACTCCACACTGCCACACCTATAGCGTTGAGATCTCAGCTAAGTGACAAAGCCAAGACATCCAGCATCTTCTGTGTCCAACCAGTGATTCATGTCGCTGCGCAAGTAGCTGACAGACACACTCTTTGAAGTTTGATTAACATACAAACACACACACACACACACACACACACACACACACACACACACACACACACACACAAACACACAATTTAATTTCAGATATTTTTCTAAAGATTGCTGGACTGAGGTTAACCTCCTGTACTCCAGTTTCCACTGCTAAAATATATACAGTACATTTAAACAATTACAATAGTGCATGCAGATTTCTGTTCTCTTTCAGTAGGGCACACTGTGAATACATTTTAAACACAGCACTTTGCAAATACCTTTTCAACACAAACATCTGTATATAGCAGTTTGATAAACACATGACATACAGTTTTAATACATTTGTAACACAACATAAGTATCTTACATAAATTAATTTGATATTCACAAATTACGTATAATTTACAAAATTCCAGCTGGCCGTGCTGGCAGTACCTTTTCTTCTCACTTCTTCCTCCCTTTGAAGACTCAAGCTAGTTTTTCAAGTGACCCTTGAGAAACATTGCTTGAGAGGGATGAGGAATATGTTATCCCATTCCCTGTCTTGAAATTCCAGCTGCCTTTGCATTGCTGACCCCCATTACAGTGTTGCACTGTCATATCATAAGCCTGCAACCCTAGGCTCCACCATAGTAACTTGGGATTTTGCTGGCTAGCTTCCTGTGGCCATAGATTTCCCTTAGATTCTTCCTGCCTTCTGCTGCAAATATTTAGCACCAGGCCATCTCTATCATGATAAGGTTTCATCATGTTAACATGGTGCAGTTTGTGTTCCTGCCTCTTGCCTAGCAGTTCTACCATGCAGTTAACATCACTGGCCTTCCTTACAACTTTGAAGAGTCCCTCCCAAGCTGCCTGCAGCTTGTTGTGTCTGACAGGAATGAGAACCATAACCTGCTGCATCACGCCATACTTTATGGCTTGAGCATTCCTGTCATACCAGACCTTTTTCTGCTGCTGAGCTTCTGCCAGGTTCTCCTGGGCCAAACGCATGACTTCCCTGATGTTTAGGACATATGCCGCAACAGACTCCTTGTGGCATTCACACTTACTCACTCTCCTACTCATCAGGAATCAAATCTAGCAGTTCTCTCACCCTGTACCCATACAGCAGCTCAAAAGGTGAAAAACCTGTGGACTTCTGGGGTAGCTCTCTGTAGGCAAACAACAAATGGGCCAAATATTTGTTCCACTATCTCTTAAAATGGTCTGTAAATGCCTGTAGCATTGTCTTTAATGTAGAGTTTACCTCTCCACCAGACCATTCATCTGGGGATGGTAGGGGGTGATCTTAAGGTGTTTCACCCACAGAGCTTTCCCAGACAAGCTAGCAGGTCTGGCATAAAATTGACATCTTTGTCAGTCAGCATTTTTTTTTTGAGAAAACTACCCTGCTGAAAATCTCTAACAAAGCATTTGCCACTTTTTCTGCCCCATTGGAGGACAGAGGCATCACCTCAGGGTATCTGGTAGCATAATATACAACCACTAGGATATACTTCTTCCCTGTAGAACTTGGGGTACTCAGAGGCCCTGCAATATCCATAGCCACCTTCTGAAATGGATCCTCAATCACAGGCAAAGGTATGAAAGGAGTTTTGACCTTCTCTCCTGCCTTGCCTACATTTTGTCACAGGTCCTGCAGCACCCTGTTACATCCCTAGAAATCCCAGGTAAATAAAAGTTCTGCATGACATGTCTCTTGTTAAGCTTTATGTCCGTATGACCTACAAAGGGAATGTCATGGGCTATGGTTAGAAGTACCACATGGCAGACTCTGAGCACTACCAACTGCTGTATTACCTCACTCTTTAGCCCTCTCTCAGGAGTCCACTCTCTATACAGTAACCCTTTATCCCAGTATACAGATTCCCCTTTTCCTTGAGAATCAGGCACCTCCCAGGCTATGTCCCTCAAGCCTTGTAATGTAGGGTCTGAGAACTGAGTCTGTCTTAACTCTCTCTTTGTAGCCCTTCCCAGCTCCTCTTCCACAGGAAGTCTGGTATCCTCTGGCACCAGTGTCTCACTGTCAGATTGGGTACTACTACTCATCTCTGCACTTGCAGCCACTCTGACCAAGAGAACATCAGTACCCACCAGCAGCTGTGGCTCACCTTCAGTCTCACTGCTACAGGGTAGATCCTTCTCTGAAGTAACCACCTCACCAGTCCTGGCTTCAAGTGCGCACTCTATCTGGGTCCCCCAGCCCACCAGACCCACATGCTTGTCTACAAGCCTGACTGCATGTAACTGCATGCACACAAGGCACTGCATTATCAAAATCATTCTCTATCAGTACATCTGCAGAAACATCCTCAAACACACCTACTTGCTTGCTTCCTTTTCTACCCTTCCAGTCAAGGTAAACCCTAGCCATAGGTATTTGTAATGGGTTCCCTCCTAAAGCTCTGACTGGAATAGACTGCTCAAGCAAGTAGTGCTCCTCTTTAAGCATTGCAGACTTCACAATGGTTAGGTTAGAGGCTGTGTCTCTCTTAGCAGTGGCCTGCATCCCATCTACTAAGATAGGATATAACCTCTTGTGGTAGTTTGGTACTCTTGTTGCCTCCAGACAACTTACACTGGAGTTCTGTTATTCCTACTTGCTCCCCTACCTTTTGTTCCCCACCTTGCCACTGTCGACATCTATATGCTACATGGCCCCATTGGTTACATTTAAAATATTTAACCCTTAATCCTGGCCGTGTACCTGAAATAGTGGTTTCCCCTTGTTACTGGTGGACTCTGTTGGGGTGGTTTAGGATGCCCACCATGGGTTCCCTTATACCCATGTGCAGCATTGGGTATCCCTTTCCTGTGCAGTGATGCCCTGCTTGCTAGGTATAAGTCTTCTTTTTTCCCCAGCTCATCTGCGGTGTTCGATTCTTTATCTGCCAACCAGATTCTCATGTCCATGGGCAAAGTGCTAAGGGTTCCTTCAAAAAAAGGTCTGCCAGCCCATCAAAAGTGGTGACCTGACACCCACTCACCCACCTGTGAAAATAAGTGCTTAACTCAGCAATATAATCACACACACACTTTCATCTGCCTTTTGCCCATGTTCACAAAACGTTTTTTTTTTCTGTAAGTTTCAGGTGTTAACATAAAGCATTTCAATAAACAATTTTTAGCTGCATTATAATTTAAGAAATTTGTATCAGACAATTTAAAAACAGTGGTTACAGCTTCACCATGGAGTAAGGGGGTTAGGAACTGGACACAGAGCTCTTGGTTAGCATTATACACTTTACATACCCTTTCAAACATATGAACAGAGCTATCAAAATTATCACCCTCTGAAAATAGCTGAAGAAATTTACTGAACATTATTGCTTCTGGGGTTCAGTTACTCTATTCCCCATTACCTCCATAGCCCCAGAGAAGAGTCAGCATTTCCTTTTCATGTTACTTCCACCTCTCATCTTCTTCAGCCTCCAAATGCCTCAATCTCTTTTGATTCTATTTCCAGATGTTTGGCCTCCAGTTCAAGTCTCTTTAACTCCAGAGGGGTTTTAAGTCCTCTGAGGGAAAAGGTGAACTGTCCATTTTTTGAGAGATGTACATCCCTGAGGCCAGTCTGGCTGTCTTCCTGGTTGCTGGTCTGTGATGCAGCAGTGACTAAGGCTGTGATCATTTCCACTTTAGTCAGGTTGGCATGCAGCAGTCCTTTGGCTTGGCACATCTCAGTCAACTGGTTCCTTGTCAGCTTGCCATAATCCTCTGCTGGCATTCTTGCCTGCTCTCCCTGACTAACTAAGCTAACAAAAAATAAATACAACTATTGTGATATGAAACTCTGACTGCCTACCATGTGGCTGCTTCAGAGTACAAACACCTTCTTTAGTGATCACTGTTTACAGGCTACAGCAGTTCAATATCCACACCACTGAATCCCAATATGTGATGTTGTGATCCAACCACTGCCAGCCAATTAATATGTGATGACCCAACACTCCCAACTAGTAAGCAAGGAGCCTCAATCCTCACCACTGGCACCTGTGGAGGGACATTCAATGGGAGGATAAAAGGTACACACACAGAATTTCCAGATACAGCTTTCTGCATAATGTGCAGTTTCCCTTAAGAGTACACAGATACTACAATCAGTCCAGGGCTGGCTTCTCACTCCTTCTCTAGATCCCCAGTGAGACTCCCTACTGGCACAGCTATAGAGTTGAGATCTCAGCTGAGTGACAAAACCAAGACCTCCAGCATCCTCTCTATCCAACCACTGCTTTGTGTCCCTGCCCAACTACCTGACATACACACTCTCTTTTAGGTTTGATTTAAGCACACACACACACACACACACACACACACACACACACACACACACACACACACACACACACACACAACACACCTGGGAAAGGCTGGCCATGTTTACTAGCTATTCCCTTTCTGCCCAGACTATAAGGTAGTCCCCACTGCCACCGGTCCCTCCTTATCAGCTACTTTAGGGCCCTTAACAATGGGTGTCCAATCTTACTGTGCAATATTAATACAAATGGTAGTTTGACCAAGAGCAAGGCTATTAGGAGTGGCCCACACAGTATCATGAAATAAATGTGCAAGTACTCTCAAAACTTAAATATCTCTACACAGATCAGCCACCATGAAAGGTTTAAATATATTTAATAATAAATAATAAAAGAACAAGACAATACTAAATATATATTCACAGTGACATCAGAGTTCAAAACCACAGGAAATATTTAAAATAAGATTGCAGTACAGTCTCACGCAAATAAAACAAAATCTAAACTTAGCTTTGCTATATTCCTGACTGTAACTAAGAGAGTCACTATACCCTAATAACTTACTTAGAGCAACGCAGGTATGGTGACTTCTTCTTCTTCTTGTCAGGTCTAAGACAGAATGCTCTGTCTCACTAAGAGACTTTTCAAAATAATATCTAAAATTACTGCTGTAATAGCTTGCAGAATGATATAATTTCTGGTCATCTGACTTCTAGTTCCCAGGCCAAAGCCCCCATTGCTGGTAGCTGGCAGCATTTACCATCTACCTGTAAAAATACTCATACAAATTTTTTTTTTCACAGATCTCTGGCAGATGCTGGAAGCCATAAAACAATTAAATTCCTTCATGCTTCCAAAGTAGCAATTAGTTCATACTAAAGGCAATACAGAAATCTTTCTAGTTTAGATTTTGTGTCTGTACCTGCATTGAAACATCTTTATGATGTAGCCTATAAAGTACTTACATTTCACATATTTTTCTAAAGTTTACTGGACTGAGGTAAACCTCCTGTATTCCATTTTCTACCGTTAAAGTATATACATTTAAGCAGTTACAATAGTGCATGTACATTTCTGTTCTCTTCCAGTAGGGCACATTGTGGATACATTTTAAACACAGCACTTTACAAATACCTTTTCAACACAAACATCTGTAAAGAACAGTTTGATATACACATGGCATACAGTTCTTATACATTTGTTACACAAGCATGTTATATAAATTAGTTTGATATTCACAGATGACATATAATTATTTGGGGTGGCTCATGCCATCGGACTGCCGGACTGCAGCCCCCGCAATAAGAAAAAAGAAAAAAGCACTTTTTAGTTATTTAATTTTTACTGTCTTGAGTCTTTTGCATTCTCTTATCAGCCGGCTGCTTTACGCTGACTGACTCGTCTGCGAGTACGAGCATGCGCACTTTCGAATTCCGGGTTGTGGCGGTTTTAAAAAAGATGGTTTTTTTTCTCTTTTTCTCTTAGAGATCTGCAGTCTGGATAGCGAATTAAGGCATCAGTGTGATGCCCAGCAGTCTATGCGGTTCCACCGCATAGAATTGGAAGGGGTTCGGACTGCCACGTCTGCAGGCACGTACATGACATGGATGGGCTAAATTGCTGCTGATTGGTTATCGCTCTCTTCACGGGCTTTATGTGCTGGGAAAAGAGCGAGAAGCAAACAGTTGCAGCCAGTTTCAGTTGTGGACTTTTGGTGGATTTTATTTGCTTGCCTTGGCAGCCTAATTTCGTTCGCTAGACCGATGTGACACAGCAGCTGTAAAAAAAGAAGACGTAAGTACAGAGTTTCTTTTCTTCTTGGTGTGGTGGTATGTATGTGTAACACACTAGAGGTTGTACATTATTGTGGTACAATCTTTCTACAAGATTGGATTGTAAAGAATTTCTGCATTTAGATAAAAGCTGTTAGTCTAACAGTCAGCAGAGAGGACTGAAGCTCTGAGTTGTTAATGAGCTGCGTCATTTAGCAGGGTGCAGGGTTTGAACTTTCTACCTTTGTTTACCTTCTATGTAACATTGAGCAAGTCATTTAACCAGACAATACTCTGTAGCATTTGAGAATATGTGCTAGGTTCCTCAATGATCTCCAGGACTGCATGTCTAGTAACCATGAACCTGTTGTCATTCTTTTGCCAGACATTTCCATTTGCACAGCTGATCTAATTCAGAAAATGTTATGGCAATATCACCTGCACACTATTTTAATGCAACACAGACACTTTATTCTTCAAGGGCAACAGGTACTGCATTTGTAGATGAGGCACTTTAGTTTGTCAGCATCAAACTCTGCATTAGTAAAACTGCTCTTTAATGTGGTATTATTCTATTACTCAGATGACTTTTACCTCTGCAGAGATTGTGTATATTGACTTAACATATGTTATCAGATGGTTATTGGTATTTCTTTTGCTCTTATAAATACTCTACTATTTAAATGTGCTACACATGGCTGGTTCTTATGGTATGATGCTAGTGATATTTTTATAGTTCAATGAAGTTCATCCAAAGCTACCAATAATGTACATGTAATCTATTTTACACAGTCAACAAAGTGGTTTTAACTGCTAGTGGGAGTAGGGGGTTCTGTGTGGATGAAAGTACATTAGGCTCTTATTATCTGGCCATTTTTTTTTCAATAATCATTTTTTATTATTTTTCACAACCATATTACAAATTCACACATTATATACAATATATACAAAATGCTTCCATTGGTTAATTTCACATATATATCAACCTCATGTATTGATCAAAGGTACAGCACTCACAATCAAAAGGAAAATAATAAAAAAAAAAAAAAAATCCAACATTAACAAATCCAAGCCAACAATCTGTCTTTTCTGTACATTTTCTATCTAATCTAAGGTTGATTTAGACTATATTCTGGTTCCCGAGAAAAAGTGGATAGTAACCTCTTAAGCCAAAATAATATTAAAATTTGCTCCCAGATTTTTATGTTGTTGATATTTTTCTTGTGATCACTAATTAACAGTTTATGCGCTAAGATATGTTTTATTGCCAACAATCTGAAATTTTCCCATGATGTCTGGGCTGGGTTCAACCAATTTGTGGCTATATATAATTTCATTAATAGGCAAATATTCATAATTACAATCATTTTTGATTTATTTAGATTCTCCGGGGGAATATGAAGAATCATAAACTCCCAAGAGAGTGTTGAATTTTGGTAACCCATTTTTTGTAACTGCAATTTTAATAAATTCCACAATTTATAAATGCACTTACAACTCCAGAACATATGAAGCAAATCTGCTGTCTGATCAAAGCAATGTGGGCATATGGGTGAATTCTTCGCATCAAATTTGTGCAAAGTGAGGCAGTATAGTATGCATTGTTAAATATCATCAGCTGCGTAAATACCAATTTCTGAAGGGATACGGACTTTAATGTTAATTTAAATGCCTCCAATATCTTATTGTCGTCTGGGAATATCAATTTCTCTCTCCAGTAACTCGATAAAAGAATATAATTATTATACTTCCTCTCTTTTATCAATTTATATGCTGCGGTTATATATTTTCTATCCTGCAACAGCGCTTCCCATAGATTACGAGAAATGATTAAATCTTCCCTTTCATTTCAAAGTTGTTAAAATAGTTTATAACCAAGTCTTTTAGCTGTCTTACTATAATTAAATAGGAAATAGGGAGTTCTATTTCTTTTAAAATATCCTGTACTGGTACTCCTAGAAAAGGATATAAATCGAATACAGTTAACTCCATGATTAAAGGGAATTTCTTTAGATCAATCAATTGACCACCAATTGTTAAATTTGGGTTCCTATGAAACGGTTGGAAAACCATCATATATTTTAGTAAATTTAAGGAAGCGAAAAGAGTTTGAATTGCCGTTACATAACTTTTGATGTGCTCCATTAGCTTATATTTACTCATTGTCCAATTATTTAAAAGGGTAATGCTTTAGCGTTGACTCCCACTTCATTTATATGCTTATCGTTAAGAGCACCCATTTGGGTGTCCATTTTCTATTATCACTATCAGTAAGACGTCTTTAAAATCCTATTGGCCTGAATCACTAAATAGTACATTTCAAATCTGGTAATTCCAGCCCCCTTATTTTTGGAGCCATCAATTTTCATATGAAATTCTCGTCTTCCTAGGTTCCCAAAGAAATCTTCCCAATCTTATATAAAGCTGTTTGAAGAATGTTTTGGTAATTCTGAGTTGTGCAGCTCTAAAAATATATAACATTCTAGGAAGAACATTCATTCTTATGATAGCTGCTCTTGCCATCATCGGTAACTTCAATCTACTCCATCTTTCAAGATCCAATGTTATTTGATCTGTAGTTGACTTTACATTGTTAATAAAAAAAATCTCTATTTTCAGTTGAGAAGACAATTCCCAGATATTTTATCTTTTCTTCCGTCAATACTTGTCCTATTAATGGTAGCATTGAAAAAGGTGTGGGTGTCTTTAATGGGAATATTTTAGATTTTTTTAAATTTAGCTTGTAATTGGAAATTCTCTCAAAGATTTCTATTGCAGCTAATATTTTTTCAGTATCGGAAACAGGTGTGGTACAATATATGTTTAAATCATCTGCATAGGCAGCCATCCTAACCTTTATTCCATACAGTACAGGAGAATTATATTATCTGGCCATTTTTAAACTGTCATTCTGGCTTTGCAAGATATGTGTGCTTGTGTGTGTGTGTGTGTGTGTGTGTGTGTGTGTGTGTGTGTGTGTGTGTGTGTGTGTGTGTGTGTGTGTGCGTGTCTCAATTAAGCTGAAATACTTTGGCTACTGTGCTTCTGTCTGAAAAAAAATGAAATATATGACTTTGTTGAGAAAGATATAGTCAACAATGTAGCTGTAATTGCTGGGTTTGGGGAGATACCTATTGGTATAAATATACACACAAGCCACCACTGGTCAAATACATTTTCAATGAATGTATCTTTTAAGTGAAGAAAAGTTTACTGTTGCTCATGCTAAGTATATTTTCAATATGAGACTATTTTTTTTCTTTAGAAGAAAGCCATCAATGTTTGTTCTGTAAAATTTTAAATAAAGGTTTTAAATCAAATCTCTGTAAACACTGTAAAAGTAAAAAGAAAATAATATTCACACTGACAGGTCTGAAAACAGTTTATGGTAATTGGAGAGAGACAGCCAAGTAATGGGACAATGGAATGGTAGTGGGGGACAGGTCTTTTACCCTGCCTAGGGCCTCATTTGTCCATGATCTGGCTCTGGACCTGTGCCTGGCATACAAGGCATCCTCCAACCCAGTACTAACGGATACTGTACAACAGCAAGTCCAGAGGCATCAGAAATACTTGGTATAGTGATTTAATGCATTTGCACAAAAGAAAACACAAGGAATGAGTATGGTTATCATGAATGGAATGATATTAGGGGTGGAAGAGCCAGAAGTAGTGTTGTTTTTGGTTAAAAAAGGTTGCACATAAAAATTGAAGTGGAGATTAAAGACAGACAAGGTAAATAAGTAGCAGTGAAGGGAAGGTGGAATGGTAACATTTTTTACGATCCTGAAACCAAAAAGCACTTGAGATAAAGTCTAAACTAGGGAAGATAATGAACTGATAGAATGGCATTAGGATAAATGCAGGGGACTGGAACATGGGTGGAACTACACTAAGTATGTCAGGAGGCCCCAGAAAAAGTGAGCTCAACCAGAAGGAAGATATTTAGGAAAAAATATGAGAGCATTTGGCATGGTGAATGTTAGGGAGCAGGGACAAGATGACAAGGATTACACTTTTTTCAGACAAATATCAAATGGGGGGCTAGAACGACTCAGGATATATATCTAAACAGTGTTTATATTTAATATCTTGGACAGCTATTCATCTAATAATGCTCATTGATCATGCACCCATAATTATAGTACTTCAAGCTGAGAGAAGTGAATATTTTAACAGGGAAATAGTTTGCTACCCCAAAATTACAAAATAATAAGTCCTGGTTTTGGGCAAATGTTTTGAAACGTGTCTTATGCAATCGTTGGCTAACATAGAATACAGTGAAAACTATTTGTATATTAACCAACATGGTTCTTCAGAGGGGAAATCAAGCTTGACTAACATAATTGAATTCTATGATCAAGTTAGATTAGCTTTATATATTGGTCTGTCTGTTGGAGTGGGATATTTGGACCTTTCAAGAGCATTTGACACCTTGCCTTACTCACTGATTATTTATGCACTGAATTTTTATTTATTTAGATGGATTTATAGTTTCCTGAGTAATCGTGCACCATGTAGCAATTTAAGGTATTCTCTCAAAGAACAAACCAATCATCCAGTTTTTTCCACAGGGGTCCCTTGCTTAGATTCTTTTCTTTTTAGCTTGGTTATAGCTACTTTTTCAACCATCAAAAGTTGCTTAGTGAATAAGTTTTCTGAGAAATGTAAGTTTGGTTTTATATCTGTATCCAATAATAATCGTCTTATTATCACATGTAAGTACTAGGCTAGTTGCCCTTGTGAACTATTTTAGGTGTAGCTAATAAATCTTCCAAGAGTGAGGATCAAATGTTGTACTTTATATTTTTGAGGGAAATACTTTAACCATTATACTAACCCTCTTGTCCCTTCATAGGTAAGTACTAGGCAATCTGCCCTTGTGGACCATTTTATGTCTAGCTAATTCATCAAACCCTTGTTTGTGAGGTAAAAATCTTAACTATTATTCCAACCTCCCACCTCCATGTCAACAAATATTTAAATGACATTTCTGCTTGGGCAACAATAGTGGGTCTATCCTTCAGTGTTAATAAATGTCAGATTATGCGTTGTGTTAGAAATGACCCCCTTCTATTAAACCCAGCTATCTGAGCTGCTCTCTGGGGATAATCCTGTCTAACTCTCCAAATCCCACTTACAAAAGGACTCAGGGAAGTATGTGTATTAACAACCTCAGTGTAATGAATTGTTTTATCACCTGTTCTGGTTTGTGTACAAAAGGCCCTCTCCCAAGCTAGCAGCCAGGCCCTGCTCTCCCCTATAAATAAACCACTCCACTCTGCTGTTACTAAACACTACATTACCCATTTCTTACCTTTGTACCTTCCCTGCCAACTCAAATTTCTAACTTTGTCCACTAGGTGGCACTCTTTACTCGCTTGTCTTATCTTCCCCCTCTCTAGTTTCCAACCCCTCACTACTGCTTAATTCTGATGTCTCTTTTCCTACTCTACTTATCCTATATCTGACTGATCTTGTACCTACCCCTTATCACCCTATCTCCCTTTCTACTCACCTCTATTCCCGTGTAAACAGATTCTTGTAGCATCATTACCCACTCACCTGCAACTGTCCAAGAGCTCCTCTAAACTCTGTAGCTTACTGATTGTCTCTTAGATTCTCATCCTTTACTTGTATATACATATAACAATGTGTGCTGTTTAGAGTATTCAGCATGCGCCATAGTGACTGAGCATTTATTTCATGTAAATTGGTAAGCATGTACAGCATTGATACCACTGTACCATAGCCCCACCCCTTTTGTTGACCACACCCCTTCCCAATTGGCCCCACCCATTCAGCTGTCTCCTGCAACCCCACTTTGATTTGAAGTCACCAGCCGCCACTGCTTGACACTTTACTGAATCAGTGGTTTTGATGGTAGACAATGTGAAGAAACAAGCACAAAGCAGCAATTTCAGATATGCATTACAGCAGGTGGTAGGAATTAGTATTGTATACAAATTTAGTGATGAATGTGTGCAAAGGGTATTTTCATAAAAAAATCTGAGATTTAAAAATCCCTTATGAAACTAGTACCACAAATGGGTTCCTCAGGAGTACAGCAATAGGCAGTATAAGTGCATATAAAGTGTTGCATTGTCATTGGAAACAACAAATACAGTTGATAACATTTGCAATGTAAGCAGCAATGGCATGTTGCAGTAATCACTATCTCAAGAGTGTGGTCCACAGATTAACTGTAGTGTGTTGCACAAGTCTTGATGAACAACATAGAATTTCAAATATATATATATATATATATATATATATATATATATATATATATATATATAGGTCTACTTTGAAACATCTAAAACCCATAACATCTAATTTCATAACACTGAGACCAGAACATCTAAAACCCAAAACATCTAAAACCCATAACATCGGATTTCATAACATCTAACAATACAAATCACAAGAAAAAAACACCCCCTCCACATATAATGACACCAAACTACCAAACACACTTTTTACTACATTACTGTAGGGGGCAAGCCCTCCTTCACGCCCCCCCCCCCCATAAATTAAATATACCAACTCCAAGTCTGCACTAAAGTGGGAAAAAGTTAATTTCCTAACCCCACTGTATCAAGCCCCCCTGCAGAAACCTAGTAAAAAGTGTGCTTGGTAGTTTGGTGTCTTTATATATTGTTATATGTGGAGGGGATGTTATTTTCATGTGATTTGTACTGTTAGATGTTATGAAATTCAATGTTATGGGTTTTAGATGTTCTGGTCTCAATGTTATGAAATTAGATGTTATGGGTTTTATCTGTTTTGAAGGTGACCCATATATATATATATATATATATATATATATATATATATTTAAACAAAAAAAATATTGTGATTGCAAATAAACTGGATAGATAGTAAGAATCTATAAGAAAAATATTTTTAAAAAATCCATATTAAAAAAGGTGAAAGGAAGATTTACCTATATGCCTCAAATATTCTTGCTAAGAAATGAAGCACAGAGTATCAAAGCATATGGATGATAACTGAAATTCCAAGAACAAATTTTAATTCCCAACACAGTGAGAATTTAACTGTAAATTGCAGGAGTATATATTAATTCAGAGACTGTCAACTCTGGGTGTGTTCATTCTAATCTTGGATACAGTATTCTTGGTGTTACTATTTACACAGCCATGGAGTATGTGCGTGTGCGTGTGCATGTGTGTGTGTGTGCGTGTGTGTGTGTGTGTGTGTGTGTGTGTGTGTGTGTGTGTGTGTGTGTGTGTGTGTGTGTGTGCGTGTTTGTGCGTGTGTGTGATGTAACAGGTACAGGGCAGGAGTCCTTCAGAAAAAAATGTTTGAAAGTTAGTGTGTGGCCAAAACGGCAAGCAGTTAGCAGCACAGGAATTTTGCTCTACTTCTCCTATACGTTATCGACAGGAGTAAATTGTCATTTTCATCAAAAATCATTCAAATAAGCTGGAATATCATGTTGGAAAGTTCTTGGGACATTTTGGTGGAAAAAAATAATTTACATTTAAAATATTTTCCAGTCAAAGCTTCAAGATAAAGATTACCAAAGGAAGATGTAGTAGTTTCACAAGAAAATTCAATGAAGAAAGAGTTACGTTCTATTCTTTGTAGTATACAAGATCTATCCTTAAAAGTAGATAAACTGGACTCAAAATTTGACAAAGTAAAAGATGATTCTACAAAGCAGATTGAATTATACAAGGAAGTGCTGAAACAATAGAAATTCCAGATATCTGCTATGGATGATTCTATCACTGACAGACAGCGGACTGACAGAAGGAGAACATAACATTGATTTTATTTTTCAGCACAACAAGTTCTTGGAAAAAAATGATGATCTGGATAATAAGGCAAGGAGGAACAACATCTGGATTTATGGAGTCCCTGAGCAACTAGAGGGAGATAACATTAAATTTCTTATCCACTTGGAACCCTAAAACATTAAATCTTCCTGAAGTCCTGTCATTTGGCACAAAGAGGGCTCATAGATCTTTGACTTCAGTGACACCAATCAAAACCTTTCAAATCCAAGACCTATCGTTGTCAAATTTATTTTTAGTCAAGACAAGTATCTGGTTTTATAAGCAGCCTGTTCTGCTTCACCAATAAAACTTGGTGATTATTTCATTAGATTTGACAATGACTATTCTTCTCTGGTAGTTTCAAAAAGAAAACCTTGTATTTCTCTGTTAAAATCCAAAAGTCAGAATAAAAACTCACATACTTTACCCTGCAAAACTAAGATTATTCTTGCCAGAGGGGAAAAAACATTTGATTCCTTAGAAGATGCAGTTTCCTTCATCCAGAATAATAATTTACTTAATTCTACTGATGATATGGACCTGAGTGTATCTTTAAAGACAGCCTGCAAGGAATGATTGGACAGTTAAAGAGAACAAAAAAATGCTCAGAGACAAATAAAACTACCTGTTAGCTATTTATATTTTATTTGTCTTAGACTGTTTCTGAAACATCTTTTAAATGAAACCACCTAAAGGTATTATTTTTATGTTTTCCTTACATTAATTTCAGTTTACAAGTATTAATCTCCATGTTACTGTAATACTGCAGTTTTTCCACTGGAAGGTGTAAAGCATATAGTTGTTGTTTGTCTTTTCAGCTTTTCCCAGTTAGGAGTCGCCACAGCAGAACTCTGGTCCACTAATGATTGGCAATCAATTTTTATGACATCGAGTTGCCAGCCTGACACTCAACCTTCAGCGAAGGCACGCCCATTCACACATGTCTTTCAGAAGCCACTCGACCGTGGGGAGAACATGCAGACTCCACACAGAAGGCGGTCCAGCTGAGAATCGAACAGGAGAACTTCTTGCTGTGAGGTAACAACGCTACTGCTGTACCACCGCAGATGTACGTGTAAAGCATATAGTAATAAGCGTATTTTAACTAAACTATTATGAATCTAAAGGGAAATACTATACTCAAACAGTTGTAATTTTTATTTTTTTTTTATTTCTTTTCTGTCCTCTCACTCTTTCCTTTTCTTTTCAACAATAATTTAGTAATTGAGTAACTTTAATAGAATGAGTCTGGTTTGGGGACTGGTTTGACTGTAGGGAAATGTATGGGTCTAGAAGGGAATGTTAAAACTCTTTATTGTTTTAATTTGTAATATTTAACAGAGCATTTACATATAGGGGGAATTCAATAAAGTCAAAATGATTTTTTTGGTATGCATTGTGGCACAAAGCTTACATGAGCATGAACATTTTTAGAGTCAGTAAACGTTGCTTAGCGGTGCTCAAGCAGGGAAACTTCCGTGCAATGCAAATTTCTGTATAAGCAGGTGGATCTTATGCAAATTAGCCATGTGGTGCAATCCAGCAAACTGAAAGACATCTGTGTAGACTCCTTGTTTGTGTTCGAGTGCATACAGAAATTTTCCATGTACAGGATTCTGCGCAGACAGAAGGGGATTTAAAAGTCCACAAATAACTTCCCTGAAATGTGAGATCACATACATGTATTTGGAAAACATACATTGTGGATGTCTGAAAGGGAAGGGAATACATAAAATTAATAATATTTTTTTAATAATTTTCACTTTTGTGCTAAGCACCGCATTGTGCAAACATGTTTAACAGAAAAATTAAAAAAAATAGTAAAATAACATTTATAATGTAGCTTACACAAATGTACTGTAGGACCTTGTGTCAAGTCCATACAACAGTGCATTCATACTGTCACCCAGCTTACATGGCTATGAACCGTGTAGTTTCCAGGCTGTCAGTATGGATGTGTATGCAAATGAGGTGAATTTCTTGAATTGCTTAAAGGAGCAACTATGTCCGCATATCCACTTTGTGTAGGCTCTTACAAGATGTTGATATTCCCACTGGATGTGGATAACATCAGGGGCATGTGCCCTTTTACTTTTATGATTTTTTAGTGCTCAGCACATGTGCTTGTGGGATGTACCACATAGCTTAGTGTGCTCACATGAACAGACCATCCAAGTCACAGTGATGACATAGGTAGCTATCATTTAAAACCACATATATTCAATTAATGATTATGACTTTTGTATAAGTTATGCTGCATGGACCGGTGCATAGCACCTCATTGCACAATGAAGTTGGGTCTTTAAATCAAGTCAATTATATCCTAGGCAGGTGAACTGCATCATAATTAGTCAATCCCACATGGTGGACCAGAACTGGAAAAAGTATGCAAGCACCCTATATTCTAATTTTCCCTCAAGACTCTGAACCATTGGAGTAGAGACTTGGGAATTTTAACTGAGATAATGCTAAGCGCTGCTGTAACTATGCTACATCTGCATGTGGTAGATGCTGTAGTCAGTGCTGCTGATACTGCTGACAATAGGCCTAGGCTGAGAAGGAAAGAGTGTTCAAGCCCAGGGTAACCTTTGAGGAGCAACATAAGCTGGAGATTGTACAGCACTACAGGGTGGCGAGGGACATATTACAAGTCATCACTAAGCTCTGCCACCCTCAACTCAGAGCCAGAGCTAACAGTGGGGAATCCATCCCAGTGGAAACAAAGGTATGTGTAGCCCTTAGTATACTAGCTACTGGTACTTTTGAAAGACCAGCTGGGGACATGATGGGGGTGTCACAGACATCTGCATTCAGGATACACCACCAATACCTGGATGCTATGCTTCCATATGTCAATGAGCACATATCTTTTCTCCTCTCCCCTGAGGTGAGGGCCAGTAATATGTAACACATCTACCATGTAGCACACTACCCAGACGTACTGAGTGCCATGGACTGCACTTATATACACATCAAGGCACCACCTGGTTAGCAGGGTACAATCTACATTAACCACAAGATGCATCTTTCCATCAAGTGCTAAGTCATGTGCAACACTCAGGGGATTATCCTGAGTGTGTGTGCTGGCAACCGTGGTTGTTACAACAACTCCCATATCTGGTGCACATCACAGCTGTACCAGATGTTTGCTAGGTGGGATATCCCACAGGGCCATTTACTGGGGGATGTTGGCTACATCCTGGAACCGTGGATGATGACACCCATCAAAAACGCACACAAATCCATGGAAGAACACCATAATGAGGCACATGCACAAACTAGGAACATCATAGAGCATGTGCTTGGGCTTCTGAAGTCAATGTTCCAGTGCCTAGATATATCTGATGGAGCCCTGCAGTATACTCCAGCCACATGTGCTGTGCTACATAATCATATGCTGTTGAAAGAGCTGCAGCAGGATCAGCAAAGGGGAGGGATACACAGCCCCCACCAGTGCCTAGGTCACCACAGCCACAGTCACAGGAGTACTTGGAGGAGGAACCCCTTGCTGATGTTCCTGTAGGCACATGTAGGTGTGCTTTGTATGCATTGGCTTTGGCTAAGAGACAGTGCATAGCACGTTCACTTACAACCTAGGGATCTAGAGACTGACACCTTACTCCTACTCACATACATATAATAAAATTAATGCCAGGCAACCCACATGTCTTGTACCTATCCATGTATTGGCTTTTTATTACTTGCTTCAGACAGAGTCAGCCCTGAACTACAGTTGTGTCAAATGCTGCATTTGCAAGGTAAGTCTGTAACCTATGAAGTACTCTACAGATTATTATGATATGTCATTGTATGTATGGATCTGGTGCATTATGCAAGTAACTATAGTGGGCTAGTTGGACAGGAAAGACATCCAAATGGGACTACAGGTACCCATTCCACTATCATATTTCCATTTGTATTCAGTAGGCCTCATACATGGAATATTCATGCAGCTCTACTGCAACAGATTACTGGTACATCATTCATGTGAGATGTTAGAGAGTGGGGTTAAATGATAGTCAGACTATTGTGTATCCCAGCAGAACATGTGGTTTTGTTCCTCCACCCCAAACAATGCCCCCTTGTAACTGCTGTATCAGTAACTCATCTATGATATATGAGCATTTCATACAGTCTCAGGACAGTAATATATAATTTGATCTTACATTGTATGTGTTAGGTAGCTGTGGAAACTCATCTATGGTATATGAGCATTTCATACAGTCTCAGGACAGTAATATATTATTTGATCTTACATTGTATGTGTTAGGTAGCTGTGGAATAGCAATTTATATATTTATGCAGGTGACTTTGTGATGAATGATCCCCTGTCTGTCAAGCAGTTTCTGTGGCTCAAAGGACGAAGGCAATTAGCTTGTGTGATAGCGTTCAGGGTTGTAATCCAGAGGTATCCAGCTTTTTTGGATGTGAGGTAGTAATAAGTTGTGTTTTACAGACTGTGACTCTGTGTGTGCTATACTATTATTAACTTCTTTCACATATTAATTACATAAGACAAATTTAGAAAATCTTATCCAATATGCATGATGTGCTCCAGTGCAAAAACAGGGACAGAAGTCATATTGAGTAACACACAAAATCTTGGCCTGGAGTACAGCTAGGTGTGAGCTTATAAATTACTAAAAGTCATACATACATATCTGTCAGGTGTACCCATCCCTAGCTTCTTGGATGCAGGTGTCCAAGGTTCCCCTCTTCCTACTACATAAGCTGTCATAGTTTTGATGACACTGCTCATCAGTGCGAGGGATACTATTTGCACTGGTTAGGTCCCTGGCCAAACTATCCCATGCCTCAGACATACACTGTGAGCCCTGGTAGCCCCCCTTCAGCAGCAGCGGTTCATGGTGACATACCAGGAGTCCACTGAAAACCCTGGACTCCTGCACACCCCACTTTTGTACCCTAAAGCACACTCCTTCACCAACACCAGCATCCATACCCACAGTCAAGGTCAAGTTCTAAGGAATAATGTGAAATTCACGCCTATTGACTTTTTTATAGGCTGCATTCCCACCCTTACACATCATACTATAAAGTTCAAAAATGTGGTACATTGATTAGCAGTAAGTAAACTCACACAAACCATGTTTAAGTGGAGCTTAGCAAGGCTTAGCATTGTGCAGCTTTTCTAAATGTAAGAATTCTTTTAATTTAAACTCAATCAAAGTTTCAGTCACCTGACAGTTTCACAGCAATATATGTAAAAGGTATTACTGCCCTGGACTCGAACCCAGGACCTAATACATTCTAGGTAATGACTCAACCTATCTAGCTACTGGAACAATGAAGGGAGCTCATATATCTTAATATATAATGCAAAGGTGTCTGTAAGCCTGTACATTGCTAAGCCCGGCAGAACAAGTACAATTGAATACATGCAGGTTCTATTTTTAGATGTCTAGTGGATGTCTGCTGTATATGTGACAAAGCTAAGCATAGCTAAGCAAAACATTGCATTGCACAAAGAAGCACAAGAAAAAAAATTATTATAATTGAATATATCTGGTTTCTATTTTTAGATGTCTAGCAGATGTCTGCTGTACATGTAAGCAAAGCTAAGCATAAAATTACAATTTAATGAAACAAAATGTCTTGTACACCTTTTGTTCAGATTAATGGACCAAAAGGTACTGTGCTGTGCTCACCAACTGTCTAGAATTTTTCTGAACAGTCCAGAATTAAGGGACAGCATGTGCTGTCAGTCTTACATGGATTTGATATCCATGTTGCTGTGATCTCCCTCAGCAGTGAGCCATAATTAATATGTATGGTGCACTGCTGAGGAGGAACCATGCCCATGTAAATGGATACATTCCATGTAGGCTCTACATGGAGCATACACAGATTTTATTGAATCCTGGGGATAGTGTTACTGCCAGCGGGAGATATGGTTAAAATGTGTGCATTGATATGTTTTTAATCCCCTTTTGTTCTAGTGATGTTATTAAGGTTGTGTGACTTTCCCCTGTTTGTTTAATGTTAAAAAATGTCTTTCAGTTAAAATGTGGTTTGCAGAATAGATCCATGAGTCTTCTGTGTTTAAAGACTTTCGTTTCAGTCTATTTTCCTGCCAAATTACTTCAGAAGAGTTTAGAGAATGTTTTCAGCTTGTCTTGAGCTTCTGTGTGTCTCTGCTTCTGAATCCTTTCTGAATAGTTCCTGAGTCAGAGAAGAAGTGTTACATGACCTTTAGCCCCTCAGAACTAGAAAGCTTACAAGAACATAAAAAATGATTGCTAAAATGGACTTTGAAATACTCCAGCTTTTAAAATGATATTTCCCAGTATATATATATATATATATATATATATATATATATATATATATATATATATATATATATATACCTGGAATATCTGTTTAATTATTGAAGGGGGAAGCAAGTGAAATGATGCACAAAGGGTGCAGGCACATAGAGATGTTCTCATTAAATCTCAATCACAATACACAAATGTACAAATAATAGTTGATTGAAAATTTGTGCTAAATGTTTTCAGCATTATTACTGAGTGTTATATTCCCCTCTGTAGCTAGTACACTGCTTTTTAATGTAATTCTGAAGTTTTTAATGAGTATTATTCCCAACTGGAACATTTGTTCATAATAGATAATGCTGTCAAAAGACTTAGATATGTGTTTTACATAGGGAACAGTGAAATAATATAAGTTGGGAACACATACAATTTCATTAAGATAACTTATATTTCTTTATAAAATACAGACACAAAACTCTGCTTTATATTTCAGCCTTGTTAGATAATGAATATGAATGTAAATAGCCAGAATCTATGCAGGCTGTTTTCACACACTTCTAGTCTGTGTGAGAGGTTAGATGAGAAGTTTCTGCACTGAATGTGGTAGATATGTAATTAATTTACATAGGCAAAATGTTGATATAGGTATTGGTTCATAACCTTTTTACAAAGTAATTTGTTTGTTACACTAGGTTGTACATATAGGACATGAGTGTTATTCTGGTTAAATTGCAGGCACATGTACCTTTATAAAGACATTATTTACTCATAACATAGAGTTTCTTAATTCATATAAATAGTTCAAGTATTCAGAATGGCCTGAGCATATCTTTAATATGATTGTTAATATAAAAATAAATGCTACATATAATTAATGCTAATTATCATAAATGAATAGTTATTTAAATTTTATAGGTCTTATTATATATTAACCTTGTTGTATATTTTTTTGTTTTCTAGCAATTTAACATCTTCTTAAAAAGTGTGAAATATTTATTTAGAAAATTCAATTTATTTACATAAAAGCAGTAGCAACAATGTGATTGGTTGTGTTATACTGTTACAAGTAAGTGGCTTGTATGAACTTTTCATCAAGTTTGGACAATTTTCTTCCATGTTGAAGGTTAAAAATGTTTTTAATTCCAAAATTTTCACAACATCCTTATTGTGCTTGTGCATATCAAGTTGTTTCCTGTTAGAATAATGCTTAATGTACTAAATCATTTCATAGTACTTTCTATACCTATTGTTCAAATAGATGCCAGAATATAAATGCCTTTCATTAAATATAAATGGGTTAAACAATCATTTAACGAGGGTAGTTTAAATAAGTATTTAACTCTATATAATGCAGACATTGTTTTTCAACAAGAAACTCATTTATTGACTATAGATTTAAATAGATTGTTGTTGAAAGATTATTCAGTTTTAATTGGCTCTCAGCTTGGTTAAAAAAGAATAGGTGTTCTTACTCTCTGGAAAAAAAGACATCAGGTCTACCTATAATAGTATGCTGGGATTTCTGGTAACAGAAATTGATAAAAAATACTATATCCTTTTAAATACCTATTGGATCCCTGGGATTGGTTCTAAAACAGTTAAGAAATACTTGGATATTATAACACTATAATTTAAAGGAGAAATGCTGATAGCTGGTGAGTTTAACTGAATCCTGTCAAATACATTACATATGTTAAACAAAGGCTATTTTCAGTAACAAAACATTTAAATCATTATATTAATACAATAAATATGAGAGATATATTAGATTGAAAAATAGATTCTTCTTTAAAACATACTCACTATTCTTTTAGATTTGGGACTCAAACC
Organism: Protopterus annectens; assembly: GCF_019279795.1. Classification (NCBI taxonomy): domain Eukaryota; kingdom Metazoa; phylum Chordata; order Ceratodontiformes; family Protopteridae; genus Protopterus; species Protopterus annectens. Next base: position 564,545,407 of record NC_056735.1, read on the forward strand.
AATATTGATAAATAATTGGTATCCAATGCATTATATTCCAAGATAGAGGAGGTACTAATAGTTTCATGTTCTTTATCTGACCACAATGCTATTATATTTAAATTAACTTTAAGCCCAAACAACTTAATACCTTGTCAAAGACTCACAGCATGTATAACTAAAATGAAAGGTTTTAATTAATGGTTATTAAAATAGATAAATCAATTTATGGAATTTGACAATAATGGTGAGGTCACTGATGTCATGATATGGAATGTGTTGACAGCTTACTTTTATGGTAAAGAACTGGTATATTTGTAAAAGAAAGGAAAGGGATAAAGAGTTAAATGCTCTCCAAGCTGAAATTGATACATTACAATTAAACTTTAAACCCAATGATAAAGCTGCAAGCACACAGTTGAAAAATCTGTATCAAAAATACCTAGAATTCTTGCATCATAAGATTTCCATAATTTACCAAAAAGTAAATTACAGTCATATTTAGTAAACCTCAAGAGCCTTCATAGAATAGCTATTAGATAAAAAAAAACTAGAAAAAAAATAAACCATATCAAGGAGATTGTTTACAAAAAGGCAAAAAGACTATTAAAGCTACAGATAAATATATATATTAAAATATTTTAACAAATATTATAAAGAAATTAATAAAACAAAGTCAAACCTGAGTAACAGCAACTTACTGGATACTTGTTTTTAAAGAAAACATACATAATAAACTATCAAAAGAACAGAAAAGCAAGACTGATAAGTCTTTTTCATTTAAGGAATTAAATGACAAAGTTAAACAATTTTAAACCTAATAAAGCATAAGGTATGGATGGAATAATTCCTGAGCTATATAAACTTTTACCTGATAATATTTTAAAAATGTTATTAAACGCTTTTGAAGAAGTTAAGAGTACATCTAATATTCTTCCATCATGGAGATATTATTTTATTACATCCATTTTAAAATTGGATAAGGACCCTGTTCTATTTTTTTATTGACTTATATCACTTTTAAATGTAAACTACAATATTTTCATGTCTATATTAGCAACACAATTAAATCCAGTGATAATTGGTTTAGTAAATAAAGATCAGACTGTGTTTATAGTCAATAGGAAAGTTCAAGATAATATAATAAGACTCTTTTCTTTGATTGATATGGCAAACCAAAAATAAAAAAAAGAGATATCCATAATAAGCTTAGATATGGATAAAGCTTTTGACTCTGTGAATTGGTCATACTTGTTCAGAGTACTAAATGAATATAACTTTTCCACTGATATCAAAACGTTAATTTAAATGCTTTATGATAATCCAATTTCTTGGGTCAATATTATATTGTCAAAATGGCATTACAGTGAATGCCGTTTTGATGACACATAAAGAGTGAAATGCTCAAACAGCAAAAGCCCAGGTCACTGATTTTTAGACCAACAAGACAGAACACGGTCACTGATTTTTAGACCAACAAGACAGAACACATCAGTTAAAACATTTTAAAGTGGGGGGGTGCTGTTTTTCCCACCCCCCCCAATGAAATATACCATCTCTGAGATCGCACTACAGTGGGGTAAAAGGCAATGTCACAGCTCAGGCCAAGCAATTTTTTCCATAGGAAAAAAAAATTGCTGACCTGAGTTTTCACTGTTTGAACATGTTGCTCTTTATGTGTCATTGAAATGGCATTCACTGTAATGCCATTTTGACGGTGTAATATAGACCCCAATTTATTTTGTTAAAATTGTCTGCTATATATCTAGTCCCTTTAATATCTCAACAAGTACCAAACAGGGATGCTCTTTATCCCCTTTGCTAGTTGTAATTATTATAGAGCCATTTGCTAACTATATAAGATCTAACATAAACATTAAAGGTTTTAAAACAAATTAAAAATTTTCATCTAAAATGCATTCTTTTGCTGATGAAATTCTTCTCACTAGTGATAATACTGAACTCTCTGTGGATCATATAGTTAGCTGTATGGACTATTTTGAAAAGATTTCAAGTCTGAAATTTAATCATAATAAAACAAAAACCTTGCTTAAAAACAAAGGGATAACCATTAAGTTAAACTCTTACAAAAAATTGTCTGGGACAGTTTACACCTAAAATACTTTACAATTACTGTTGAGACTAATAAAAAAATGAATTCTAGTTAACTATCAAAACCTAATTGATACAATATCCAAATGAACAGGCAATTGGAATAAATTATGTTTCATATTTGAGGATAGAATTGCATTGATCAAAATGATAATCTTACCAAAAATCTTATGCTTTAGTCATTCATTAATTATTCCCCTTCCAAAAAAGTTTGAAAACATAAACTCTGTTTTATTAAAGTTCTAATGGTATCCCAAAAAATCAAGAATATCTTTAGACTGGCACATCAAAAGTTGGGAGGAAGGAGGCATTGGTTTCCCCAATATTGACTTATATTCTAAATCTGTACTTATTAAAGTAATACTACAGTGGCTTGACTCCTCTTAAGCTTCCTGTTGGAAATCAATACATGAAAATATACTGATTTATAATAACACATCTGTAATAGAAACTTATACAAATGTGGACATCAGTACCTTTTTGGGAGGGGTTTAAAAGGCTATCCTCTGGATTCAATAAATCCTACACTAAGTGTACACTGTTCTGAGTGAACAGACAACACCTTCCTCCTCCTAATTTTAGTTTTCCTACTGATATTCTTGCAGCTTTAAATATTGATAACCAAAAGCAGGGACCAATGGTGCAAAAACAACCAAGAAATGAAAGAAGGCACCACCAACCAGGAATGAACACGAACCAATAAAGGATCCAAAAACAGTTTATTCCACAAATGCTAGTACAGTTCCAACACGTTTTTGTCATCAACTTCCTCAGTGAATGAAAAGCAACCACTGAACAACCCTATGATTGATCCCCAGCTGGAAAGAAGACTGCTTTAAATATTGACAGGGATTCATAAAGGTTACCACAAAATGTAGACTACATGTACACGTAGTGCAATCTTTCTGAATGACTAGAAAGCAAAAAACAATGAGATAAGAATTTTATTGAATACATATTGTGTACACTTACTGCAGGCTACATTGAATGTGGCCCTATATATTAAATAAAAAACATAAATTTATTCTCTACCTTTTCATAAATCAATTCTGTTAATATGCAAGAGATTTATGAATTCAAATTATCTAATCAAAGATCTACTAATATTATTTCCTGTAGCTTTCACAAAGGGATGCTTAATATCTTTTAATACAAAGAAAATACTTGACTTAAAGAATAGTAATTTAATTTATTGACATCAATTTTCTGAACGGGAATGATATATACTCATCTGATTGCTAGATACAGTCTGGAAAATAGTAGATGGTTTGATATACAAACATGTAAGGAATATATTCAAGACAACATTAAAATAGCATTAGATATACAAACTAAAACTATTCCAAAAATCCTAGACTTCTTTGCTGATATAAATAATAATCCATCTAAAGGTAAGCCTTACTTGTCAATCATAAAAAAGATTATTAGAACTGAATGTGTTCCTCCTGAATTGTCATACTGGAGTTACTCAACAAAAATAAAGAAAGAAATTTTTACTGAGAAAAGAAAGAAACTATACTATCCTAAAAAATCTGCAGGAAAATCAACATCCGCTCTATACTGGAAGATATATACATGGATGTTTTTACACAGAGTTTTTCTAACACCCTGGAAAATTGCTGTTATATATAAATAAAAAAATAAATAAATAAATAAAATGCTGAAGATGGATTGGAGCCCTTGATTCAGATTAGGTTTATATGATCATAGAAAGCAACACAGAGTCACTTTTCTGGAATAATTTTAGAAACTTTAGCCAAGCATTGTGGTCTAGCAATTGTGCTTTTACTGAATTCCTTGATTTTGCTCAATGCTCAAAAAACAGATGTTATTCCTGTATTCCAAATACCTCTTCTTTTGTCTGTCCTAGCTATTGCTAGGAATGTTATAACTAAAAACTAGAAATGCAAAACTACTCTCTCTTTTACTCGTGAATTTATCTGGCTAGCCAAATCTGTTTGTAAAAATTAATTATCAACCATAAAAATAAGAACTAGAAATGTAACTCATCAACACATAGCCTGGCAGAAATTTATTAGAAAATAAATAACAGTTTTGGGTATACAATGCGTGTTATGGACTTTTGTATATAGTTGTGTTTTGTTTTGTTTCAAATTGTTGAATTATTGTTGGAATATGTAAAATCAAATAAAAACTTTTTTTAAAAAAGAAAAAAAGTTAAAGATGTAAGGGCAAATTCTAGAGTGTGCTATTTTTTAGATTGTTAAGGTTATGAAATTGCAGTACAGGGTTTCATACTTCATATCAAGAATCAATGCAAATGTTTCCTTCTATTACCCAAAAAAGCTTAAATCTGAAAAAAAAAAACTGTATTTATTTATTTATAAAGGGAGGTACAGCATTGATTCAAATGGACCTCTTTCCAGTCTCAGCCGAGGAGAACTTTCTGATTAAATGACTCATTCACACAAAAGGCAAATGGAGGCAGAGAGAATCCAAGCCAAGACTACATTTTGAAGTGGAAAATGGAAATACTGTAACCAACACGAATAAACTAAAATGTATAAAGATGAAAAACAAAGTTTTATAAGTAAATAAATTACTGACCTGATTCTAAAAATTGTTACAAGAAACCATTTTACATACTAATAGTTGCTGATGCAAAAATTATCAGGAACAAAATAAAATAATATCTCTAAGAACTGTGAAATATAGTCTTTTAATGCTTGAATGATAAATAAAGCAAATATTACCTAAAAGTGAAGTTCTAATAAAAGTGACCACTGGGATTCATGAAATTGTACTTAAAATAACAGGCAAAAAGTTATCACAGCTATTATCGTGTTCCAATATTTTCAGACACAGAACAGTTACTAAATATCATATACAGACAGTTTAGTACACCACATTAGAAGAGAACAACACTAAAAGAGAACAGAACTCCTGTAAAGTATTCAAAATGGTGGACTACTTTTCAGTCTACATGGAAACCTATTAGAATGATTACATTTTGAGGAACTTCTGAGTAAACTATTAAGGGAATCTTCAGTTTAGTTCCATGCATTTAAGTTAGAAGGCCTGCTTACATTCTTGGCAGGGAATTAAATGTATTCAAAATTAGATATGAGTCTTGCTTACCCACAAACGGTTTGGGTTGATCATTCTTAAGAAAGTCTTTAACCATGAAATACTCCTACGGGCTTGCTTATATTTAATAATTTAACTTTTTAAGTGACGTATATGTATACAAAGTTTTCAGAAGACTAGTTACTAAAGCTACAGCAGAGGAAAATTTACAGACCATTGATGAAGTGGTGAAAAGACTAAAGGATGAAGAATTATATATTCATACACACACACACACACACACTATATATATATATATATATATAGACACACACACACACACACACACACAAATAAAACCGAGAAAACACTGGTAAAGAAAATTGCTAAAATAACAAAAAAACTTCCGAAGGCATCTGTAAAATGTAAATAAAACTAGGTATAACGTAAGAAGAAAGAATGCAGCAAGTAGAACCTGTGACTGAGTACACTTTCATTCTCTATTTACTTAAGAATTTCATCAGAATAAATAAACTGTGCAGATTACAAAGTTTAAATAGTGTAAGAAAACAAATAAAAATAATTGTGTCCAATCAAAATCATAGTTCAACCCCTTTACACATGATGGAAATGCAATCCTCAAAGTTCTGTTGCCCATAAATGTGCATGAGGTGGGCGTAACTTACAGAAATCAGAGTAAGAGAGCCAAGCTTGAACACCATTCTTAATGTAATCTGTAATCTTACCTGAAAATAAGAAACCAAACAAACAGTCCCCAAAAAACAATTCAACTTGCTCCAAAGCAATAAAATGGAATTTAACAAAGTCACAGAAAGCTGCAGAGTGTCTAGCTAAAGCATTGTGACTGTTTTTGCCTCTAATTGCAACACAATGCTCCTTAATGCGGTCAGAAAGTTTCCGACTAGTCTTTCCAATATAAAAAACCTGCAAGTCATACAAATCCCTGCATAAACAATGTTACAAGAATTACAATCAAAGTGATGGGAAAAAGTAACAGTGAAATTATGTTCAAATGTAAAGGAAGGTCCTGTACAGATATATTAACAACAGATACATTTGTTGCATTTGAACATCCCACGTGGGTCAGAAACATTGCAAACATTTCTTATTAAAACCTGTGAGTCTCTGTTCTCAAAAGAGCTCCTTAAAGTTCATGTCCTTTTGTATGAAAATATAGGCTGTCTACCCAGCAGTTCAGATATAGTAGGAGAGCTTGCAACAATATTCCAATTGCTAGAAAAAAATGTTTGTAATAGCTTGCATGTCTCTGCAAACTGGAACCGGAAAGCTTAACGTTCTATATGCATTTAGAGTGTTGCTTTGTTGCTTAGGTCGGAAACCATACTTTAGGATAGATTGAAATCAAACATGTCTGGCATTAGAAACTTCTTCTGTTACTTTTAAAATCAAATTTCTGGGGTAGTGTTTTTGCAAAAAAATGTTCACAAAGAAAGTCAGACTCTTTCTTAAACTGCAGATCATCACTAACCAATCTGGAAAGTCTAATGAACTGGCCTTTTAATACATTGTATTTCATGGGTGCTGGCTAGTAAATTCCAAGAAATTATTACAGTAAGTGTCCTTATGATAAATGTTAGAAGCCAGACACTTGTAACTGAAATCAATCGAGATGGAAGTATCCAAAAAAGATACTTTGCTTCCACATCCTGATTTTACAAAAGACAGGAAAGAAATAATGTTTTCCATAGCTTGTATAAACAAGTCCAACCGCATAATTGTGTCAGTCCATGCAAAAAAGATATCATCAGTATATCTATGATACAGTCTTGTGAAATTATATCCAGGGAGGTGCACCAATGTTTCTCGTTCCCAAGTGGCTAACACCAAGTTAATCTGCTGGAAAATCTGTCCATTGAAATGGAAAAAGTTTTTCTGTAAAACTATGTCTATAAAAGCAGTCAAAGTCATATTTTTATTAGAAGGGAATTTAGCATACTTAAACATGTACAGTTTAATGTATTCCTTTCCCTCTTTATGATGAATATCAGTATACAGAGAGACAATGTCCAGTGTAACAAAAATACATTTTGAAATATCTAACTGTGCTAGAAATAACTCATTTAGGAACCCCCATGAGTCCCTAATGTAAAACAGAGTATCTTGTACAATCTGGTTAAGTATAAAATCTAAATATTCTAAAATCTTCTCCATTTTAGTATGCTTATTAGAAATAATAATTCTGAATGGAGGGTTATTTGGATTCTTATGGATTTTAGGGATCCCAAAAATTTTTCTAAAGTAGGGTTAGGCACAAGCATAAAATATAACTCTTCAAATGTAATATATTCATCTCTTTCTAAAGCATGCAGTAAAGTGTCTATTTTATCAAATTGCTGTCTAACAAAATGTACTGTAACACTTTTGTAATAGTTGCTATTCATCAATTCAGACAGAGTAGCTTTCACAGTCATTTTGTTTCATAATAACCACATAGTCAATTTGTTCCATAATAACCACAGTGAAAGAACTCAGATGGCAGCTCCGTTTGAGTTAAGGAGCATTGTGCTGCAATTAAAGGCAAAAACAGTCACAATGCTTCAACCAGACACTCTGCAGCTTGCCGTGAGTTTGTTAAATTTCATTTTATTGTTTTTGAGCAAGTTTGTTTTTTGGGGGGGGGGACTACTCAGCTCTACTGGAAGTGAAAGAACTTAGATGGCAGCTCCATTTGGGTGTGGAGTTCTCCCCGGGGTTGAATGATAATTCTAATTTAAAATGTGTACTCAGATGGTAGCAGTAACAGTCTGAGTGGTTTTAATTTTATGCCTTAAAAGGCTGACTTTATTGTTAAGGTGTAAGCATGTCTGATTTTATGCATTGCTACAGCGTAAGAGATTACTAATTCTGTATACTTGTGGACGTAATTGTACTTGTAATTTATTACACATTATTACAGATGTTTGGTTTCTTATTTTCAGTTGAGTTTACAAATTACGTTAAGATTGTTGTTCGAACTTGGCTCTGTTACTCTGTTTTCTGTAAGTTAAGCCCAACTCATGCATATTTATGGGCAATAGAACTTTGAGAATTACACTTCCATCATGTGTAAAGGGGTTGAACTGTGATTTTGATTGGACAAGATTATTCTTATTTGTTTTCTTACATTATTTAAACTTTGTAATCTGCACAGTTTATTTATTCTGATGAAGTTCTTAAATACATAAAGAACAAAAGCGTGCTCAATCACAGGTTCTACTTGCTTCATTCTTTCTTCTTGTGTTATACCTAGTTTTATTTATGTTTTACAGATGCCTTCCAAAGTTTGTTTGTTTTTATATATGTATATATATATATATATATATATATATATATATATATATATATATATATATATATATATGGGTTCACTGCATATGATCGAAAGTTCATATGACCGAAGCCCATTTGACTGAGACCAAATGACCTAAAGTTCATTTGACCGAAAACTCATTTGACTGAAAAACAGCACTGACAGGTATATGCCCTGTTCCCCACTGTAGTGTGACCCTGGAGTTAGTATATATTGTTAGGGGGAGTGTGGGGGGTGCAGCCCTCCACATGGGGGGTGGGGGGTGAATCCCCCCTAAAGTTGTTTCACTAAACAATATCAAATCAAACCACAAAATGTCTAATCAAACTGTTCAAACTGATCAAAGCTGCATCCCCCACACCCCCCCAACAATATATTCTAATTCTAGGGTCGCACTACAGTGGGGAGCAGGGCATATACCTTTTACTTGCCTTACAGTGCTCTACAGACTGCCAGTGCTGTTTTTCGGTCAAATGAGTTTTCGGCCGTATGGGTTTTTGGTCAAATGAACTTTAAATCATTTGGTCTCAGTCAAATGTGCTTCGTTCATATGAACATTCGATCATATGTAGTGAACCCATATATATATATATATATATATATATATATATATATATATATATATATATATATATATATATATATGTGTGTGTGTGTGTGTGTAAAGAGTACAGAGACTAAAGTAAAAATAAACATTCATTAGAGAGGCTCTTTCTCTAACAGCGTTTTTCAGCTGACAGCAGTTTTGGATCTCATGAATTTATAACTGGTTCACATAAAAATAACTTACAATTTTATTAAATCCTTTACATCTTTTTCCCAATGATGTGTAATGGACATGGGGAAAAAACAGGAATTAGTATTTCAAAAGTCTACACAAATTCCTTCACCACAAGATGAAAAGATGAGTGCTTTCATTCACGTTCCTTTCAAGCAATAGTTTACTAGCCTTGAAGGCAGACATCATTTGATAACAATATTTACTTATAGAATGAATATAAAAACATTTTCACTGGTTCATATTACATATACAATTTTAAAATTAGTATACACGTATACTACTCTTTTTGATTTTATATTAAATAATGTTGGTTTTGTGTGTGTATATATATATATATATATATATATATATATATATATGGGTCTAGGACACATGCTCAATTGGCATGTGTCCGAATCACAAAACACTGAACACACATACACGAAAGCACTTAACATTGAAAAGCGCTTCCGTGTATGTGTAGTTCAAAAAAATATATATCTACGTTTCTGCAGGGGAGCTTTGCTGATTGCTGATCACCTATTTTGGAATAGTCTACAGGCTTGGTCCTACCTGATTAAATGTGAAAATGAGATATTACAAGAGTACACCAGTGCATATTAAGTAAATTAAACAACTGTCTTGCATAAATATTACTGTGAGCACAAATATGTAGTTAAATGAAGGGCTTGCTTAACTGAGCTGAAACTTATGCTATACCATTTCAGGAGGCTAGCATTTTGTGTCAGAGATTGATGAGTGTTGTGGAATTTAGAGTAGCATTCCCTAGGCAAGACTGTATTGCAACACTGATAATGTTGCATCAAGCTCATCCTGGAATGAAAGGTTTTCCCAGATTGTATATTTACACTTCTGTTATGAAACAGGCTGTGTGCAAGAAATAAGACTGCTGATGAATGTCAGAAAAAAATAAAATAAATCACCATTGAATGGGAGTCTGTGCTGTTGGAAATACCCTGATAATCCATTGCCTAAACTATAAGTGGAATATTTTTACTCATTCCTTGGAAAATGTTTCTGGCTGTAATATACGCTCATTTAAAGTTGCTAAGACATATATATGCCTATGAATTCTGTTACCTCAAATGTAACCACTGGAAGACTGAGAAAAAGGCTAGAATTCATAGGATGTTAGCACAGTGTACACTACAGATTAGTGTGGGTAGTGGCAATGCACAGTGTGTGCATGATTCTCAAACACAGTGGCTGTGCAGTGGTCAAAATAGAAAGATATGCCACACATGCTAATGACTGTATAATGATATGGAATGAGAAACAACATCCAAATAAGCTACGTGGATTATGGAAATGAAGGAAAACAAAACTTTACAGCAATTCCGAAATATATAAAAATGTGGCACTGTATAATCATCCATACCAATGAATGCCATAATTCATGATGTACAAAGGGAACTATGCACAGTAGAAAAAGTATCACACCAGCATGTGTTTGGTGTGACTGTCAGAGATCATTACCCACAGTGTTGCCATGGCTAGTGGAGGTGCAGACAGTACTTGACATAATTCTAACTCACAGGACATCAGACTGTGGACCACTTCCATATGGGCAGGGATATTATAATGGTTCTAATCAACCTGTATCAGCCAGAAGTAAAATTGAGGTGGATTAGTGGTATGTCTATTCATAAAAATACAAAGGTATATGCAGCCTTAATTCTTAACCATCTTAGCTAGAACTACATTCCAGTAACCTACATGGGACACATCATGGATTTTCAATAATTTAATGATGCAGTGAAGTATATTTATAGCTCAGAGCCGACATCAGCCAATTAAGATCTTGCTTTATTTTTTCCTGATATATAATGAAGACTATTATATCAAAGATCAATGGATGACTTGAACATTAATAACCTGCTAGCATATCTTTTTTTGGGAGAGAGTTATTTTGTCTGCCAGCCCTATAATGAAAGAAAGAGGACTTCAATTTAGATCTAACATTAGGTAATTGCACTGGTACATTATTACTTCTAGGAATTAATCTGTAGACTGTGAAGTCATTTTTCAACATTGCAGCAAACACTTCATTATTAAAATACGTACACACCAGTAACAAATCTGGTCTTAGTAATCTTTAAGCTAGAGGTATTTCTGTGGCCTTTATAGTTGTTGTAGGGGCATTGTACTCTATAATGGGTCTGAGTGACAAGTAGAGGGAATAATGGCCTCTTTTTTCCTAGATGAGAAACTTTTTGTGATGAAGTGTACCATGTAGAAGGATTTCTTGACTACTGTGGTGATATGATTATCAAAGGAGAGACTACTGTCCACCTGTGTCCCAAGGTCTCTTATCACACTTTTGGTGTTAAGTAGACTACCGCCTATGTGGTAGTTCATGGGTACAGAGTTTTTACCCTGAGGGATGACAATGCACTTTTTGGCATTGAGCTTGAGGGCATGGCTTTGACACCAGGCATCTGTGTAAGTGAGGCCCTTTTGTAGGATGTCCACATAGGAGTTTCGAATATGGCTCCTAGTTTGCAGTTATCTGCAAACTTCATTAGCCAAAGACCTTCTGTGTTAGCCTGTACTTCTGAAAGGGTCTATATTATAACACTGAAGTGTCAAAACTTTGAATATTATAACATCAAACCCAAAACCACAAATGCTGAAAACCCCGAAGACTGAGAACAGTGATTTTTTTCCCTGGGAAAAAAAATCGCTGTTCCAGTACAAAACATGAAACACACCAATGCTACAAACTATTTCTAATGTGGGGGGCTTCACCCCGACACCCCCCAACGTGGGGGGTTGTCCCCCAACACCCCCTACTTAAATATCCCAACTCAGAGATCACACCACACTGGAGGTAATAGCGAAGCCACAGAAACAGCCCATCGAATTCTTTCCCTTGGAAAGAATTTGATGTTCTGTGGCTTCAGTAGTCAGTCTTCGAGGTTTCCGGTTCGAAGTTATAACATTCAAAGTTTTTACACTTCAATGTTATAATATAGACCCCTTCTGAGAAGTAAATACCAAACAGGAGAGGACCCCGGACTGATCCCTGTGTTACTCCACTTGTCTCTGGTCTGAAGTTGGATTTGGAGTCTGCTACTTTCACAATGTGGGTTCTGTCAGTGAGCCAGTTAGCAACCCATCTTGTGACATAGGGATTTATCCCTAGTTTAGTGAGTTTATCTATAATTTCAGAGTGGGGGATGATGTCAAAAGCCTCAGCGAGATCCAGATAGGCTGTGTGAACCACCTTACCCTCATCTACGGCTTTGGTGTCCACTTCAAAAAAGTCTATCAGGTTTAGGAGACATGATATGCCTTTTACAATCCCAAACTGGGTGGTGTCCAGAGTTTGGAGATTAGCAGTGTCATTGTTTATAAGTTCCATGTTGATACATTCCATAGCCTTGCAGACGAGGCTCATCAGGCTAATGGGGCAGTAGTTTCCAGGGTCCATGGTGGCTCCCCCTTTGTGGAGTGGAATAACCGTCACTGTGCACCATTCAGTAGGCACAAAACTTGAGGTGAGGTTATGATTGAACATGGTACTTAGGTGAGGTGCCAGTTTGTTCTGTAGTTCATGTTGAACGCAGCCTGAAATGTTGTCAGGTCCCATGGATGTTGTGTTCTTGGCTTTGGAGAATGTGTTTTTTTACCTGTGCAGCTGTGATTACAGCAACTTTGTATTCTTCCGGTATAGAGATGGGCCCTTTAGGGGGTAGGTGGGGGGGTAAAATTAGCAATGAACCTATCTGCCAGGATGTTGGCAATATCAGTTGGTTCTGTATATTTAGTGCCATTGTGCTGTAACTCAGAGCAGATCTGAGTGTTGCCATTGAGATTCTTGACATAGCTATATAATGCTTTGTGGTTGTCTTTAGAATCAGTGGTGATTTTGTTTTCATAACTAGCTTTGGAGGATTTTATGAGGGATCTCAGCTTCTTACTGAGGCTGTCCAGGGAGTTCTTCCAATCATGGGATTTTACTCTTTTTTGCAACAGTTTCTTACTTCTGTTATAGAGTTTGTTTATGGCAGGGGGACCATCAGATTGGCTTCCTTATTTTTTGGAGAATAGCATCTTGGTACTGTTAGGGATTGCACGATCCATGCACTAGTGTAAGTGCTTATAAAATGCATCTGTGTAGGATTCAGCAGTCATACCTCTATTGTCCGTCTGCATGGGTGTAGTGAAGTTTGCCACTTCTGTAATTAAGAAGCGTGAAGTTGGCTTTGGAGAAATTTTTCACGATGGTTTCCCTAATGGGGGTGGGGGGCGGGATGTGGATGTCTAGGCTGATTAGCTTGTGGTTGGATTTGACCATAGAGGAATTGACCTCTGGTGTGGAACACCGGTTGCCCATGTTGGTAATGACCAGGTCTAAGATATTGCTGCCCCTGGTGGGGGTGGTGGGGGTGTGGATAAATTGATCCAAGGCATTGGAATTTTTGAATTCCAGAAAACATTGAGCAAAAGAGTTTGTACATGAGTAGTTTCCCAGTTAATGGTGGGGTAGTTGAAATCGCCCATTAATAGGGTGTTAGGTTGTACCCTAATATTTTCCAGTGTATCAAGAAATGAGGAGTGGGAATTCTGGACCATGGTGGGGGATCTGTAGCAAGCTACAATTTGGATTGTGGTCTTGCCCAGAGTTAGTTGCACTTGGATAATCTCTGATGCATTATGCTGAGGAACTATCCTGGAGATATGGATATCCTTAATGAATATGGACACACCTCTGCCTTTAGTGTTTCAGTCCAGGTTAGGTGGCCAAATGGTGTGGTATGAATTATAGCCTGGTAATGCAGGGGTACTCCCTGGAGCCTTGAAACAGGTCTCTGTCACTGCACAGATGTCGATGTTCTACATTTTAAGGAGTGCCTCAAGTGAGTGCATTTTGAGGTTTAGACTTCTAGCATTGTGTAGCATTACCCTCAGATTTTGCTTGCTTGTACCTGTTACTGTGGTGAGTTTCAAGAAACAAGATGAATATTGCTTATAGCAAAATTGATTTGTACCTATTGGATGCTCTGTTTCAGGGAGGATTGGACCAAAATGAATTTAAGTATCTAAATGTGGACCATCCTATAACACCAGTAATTTCTGGGATCCCTAAGATCCACAAAAATGTTAACAACTCACCATTTAGGCCTATAGTGTTTGCCAGGGGTTCCAAAATGACCCCCTTGTTTCATTTGTGGATGAAGGGACACAACAAGTAGTCAGAGAAGATGAACACATACTAAGAGATTCCTGGCATTGTCTTCAGTGTTTGGAAGTTTCAAAGAATATTAGTGAGTTTTCCTTTCTGACTACTGATGTGGTAAATTTATTTACTGTCATCCCTCATGAGGAAGGCTTGCTGTATTTTTGTGAAAGCCTTCTTAGAAGTAAAGTGATAGGGCTAAAATTAACACATTGGTAGAGCTAATGGAAATAGTAGTTAAAAACAACTACCTCAGTTTTGAGGGGAAGTTATTCCACCAGATTTCAGGAGTAGCTAAGGGGGCAAAATGTGCGCCTGAATTTGTCTACCTTGTGCTTCTCCATTGGGAGGAAAGTTTATCATTCCCACTATCTTTATGAAGAAAATTAGTATATATAATTGATTTTTGGACATTTTGATTTTCTGGAAAGGAAATGAGGAGGAGCCCAGGATTTTTGTGGAATATTTGAATAGCACCACCTCCTTCCTTAAATTTACTAGTCATTGGCACCATAACAAGATTGATTTTCTTGACATTCATCTTATGAAAACTGAGAAAGGGTTACAAAGTAACGTACATGGAAAAGAAACTTACTCAAATTCTTTATTACATTTTAACAGTTTTCACCTGTTTCACCAATGAAGGAGTATTATTAAAGGCCAAATGGTGAGATTATCCTGCTTGGTTAGTAATAATAATACATATCAAAAAGAGTTATACACCCTGACTGGAATGTTCTTAGAAAGGGATTACACCTTGAAATTGTTACTGAAACTGCAGCAAGAAGTTATGAACAAAAGGAGTACTGATTTCCCTCCCATATTGGGTGGAGGGGGGAGTATTTCACTAAACAAAACACAACATAAAAGTTCTCAGGTATTTGGACTGAGGTACAATTACTTGGCACCTCTGTTGGTGGAGGTGATTAATAGATCTTGGCATACCTGCCTTGATGAACTGACCAAGGAAACGTTAGGGAGCAAACTCAGGGTTGTATTTAGTAGGCGCAGAAACATTAAGAACATTCTGAAAGTGTCTACAGTTAAGAGACAAAACTCAGTTATGTACAAATGTGGGGCAAGCAAATATTGTAAATATATCAATGATGGACCGTATATTTTGGTACAAGGCTACGATCAGTCCCTTCCATGCCCAGGAAGATGCAGTTGCAATACTTCTATGTTAGTGTACATTGCAACTTGTACCATCTGTCAAAGGTTTTATGTGGGCAAAACAATACGCAGGCTTAGGGATAGGATAGCTGAACATCTTAGGGCTATTAAGACCAAAAATACACATAATGCCCTATTTGTCCACAGTACTTTCTGCACTAACTTTAAGAAATTTATATTTTTGTGATTGATTGGGTTCTTCCTAGTGAGAGGGGTAGTGATGATAGACTCAAGGATGAGAATAAGGAATATAGATGGCAGGTAAGGCTTAATGCCACTAGTTTACCAGGCTTGAATAATATATATCTATCAACTCAGTTTTAAAACAAAGCGTCTGTGAATTATAGTTAAGAAGGCTGATTTATACACATTGGATATTTGATTCACTATGGCATATAAATAGACAAGTGTAAATAACTCATTGCCATTTTTAGCAGAAGATTTTTATGTATAGTAAGGAAAATATGCAGTCATTTAAACAATGTTTATATTCACCTTTAAGGTTTAGTACCAGCATTGTTTTTATTTATTTATATTTCAATGAGTTGGGAATGTTGATTGGTTAACAAATTAATAGGTCTCTGTATTTAATCATGTGTATTTAGTTTTCCCATTAACTCTGATGAAGCCAACACATTTTGTCGAAAGCACTTAGTTATTGGGATTTATTTCTTTTCTACTAACATTAAAGTGGAGATTCTAGTTTGTTTTTTGGTCTTTGTTTCATTTTATGTGTTATTAGTTTTACCTTGGTTGGATTTTTGTTTTATTTTGTATATATAGCAAGGTATCTGCAGTAAATGTCATGTTGCACAACATGGATTCTGGAAATAAATGGAGTTGCAAGTGAACATCATTGCATTGCATTGCTTTGCATTGCCTTGAGTGCCAGGTGTAAAATGTTAGGGGAGAAACCTGCAGCAGCAGCAGTAGCACAGCCATTGCAAAGGCAGGTACAATACATTGCAGAACTAGAAAAAAAGGTGGCATCTTAACTATGGGCCATAACACAGCCTGCACACAATAAAATAATTCATGTGGTATCACACAGTGCAGGCAGTGTGTGAACTCACCATGATACGCATCAGACATTTCAGTTTCCACACAGGTTAAGGGCTGAGGAGGACACAGCCACCTTCATTTGTACAAGCAGGGGGAACATAGTGATAGCGGACAATAGCATTCTAATATGATACAGGGTACAGAAGGTGAGCAGAATAGCTACATACTCCTGGATGCTGTGGGGAGATAGGGATCACTTCCTCCAATGGTCTGGTTGACCTGCTAAGTTGTGACCAATGCTGCTGACTACTGCATTGGGCTTGTGGTGTTGGGCTTAAAGAATCCTCTTTCAGGCAAGGTACAAAACTATGGGATTATGCATGTGCACTCTGACAGGGTTTCTGTGTATTGATCATCCATGATGTTGATGAAATTCTGACTGGACATGGGAGGCTATATGCTCACAGGTGACATGGGCAGGGCATAACTATGGGACTCTGCATATACTGCCTAGTGAGGCATCCCAGGTATTGAGCCAGAAAACTATCGCTGCCCATAACATGAATGATGTCCTTGACAAGAGGTGGAAGACTGTGTGCCAAAAGAAGACAGTGATGCTGTCTCACCAAACTTTTTATGTAATCTAACTTGCACTGGTCTGTGGTTAACCACTTTGCATCTAGACTCTCCTATGGTCTTGTACTGTGTGGCTTGTGGAGGCAAAAAATGTGGCAGATGCAGTGGGGTTTATGGAGGTACATAGACAACTTTGCCACCAATGCCTCAGCAGCACTGTGTGCTTCTAATCCATATAGTCCATGTTACTGTGCAGCTGATGCATATCCACTTACAAAACATAGAGGACATTCACCATTTCCACAATATTGCGGATAGCAGCTCTCTGTGTCTAGACCACTGATCTGTACATCCACGTGTTAATTATGAATGTTGCAGCTTTATGACCATCAGTCCAGTAGTCATGTTGGTGGCAATCCCCATGTCTACCCTCTAGGATGGATATGAACTCCTCAGTTTTGGTGCATGCATCAGATGCTGTGTGGTTTGGGAAGACAGATGGAGAATGCAAGGGATTCACAGTTACAGGATGTCTGCCAAATACTGGG
Source organism: Protopterus annectens (assembly GCF_019279795.1). NCBI lineage: Eukaryota > Metazoa > Chordata > Ceratodontiformes > Protopteridae > Protopterus > Protopterus annectens. The sequence continues at coordinate 564,563,118 of NC_056735.1, forward strand.
GAGGCTGTTTGTTCAGTCTGTACCTCTACAGGCACCTCTAAAATGGTGGATGTGAGAGACCCTCCATCTCTTTCCATTATAGTGTTGTAGATGGTGCCACTGTGTCACTGGACCATGCCATTACTACCATTCCAAAAAACTTGTAGAGCCAGCAAACAGTGACAAGCATAAAGTAATTTATTTGTTAGGAAAACATAAAGCTACGAATAAAGGAAACTGGTTTGCTTTATTCTTAGCTTTATGTCTTCCTAACAAATAAATTATTTTATGCTTGTCATTGTTTGCTGGCTCTACAAGTTTTTTGGAATGCAATTGGATTTTGGAGCCGTGCAGCTACCATACGTCAGGGGCCTGCTTTTCTTAGTGTTACTACCATTGTCAGCCACAGTCATCCTGATGCTGTCAGTTCTATGTTGCTCTGCTTTTTTGGGCACTCCACTAGTAGAATCACTGTCAGCCAACACACATATAGCTTACTGAGGCATGCATACTGCTGAACATGAATACACCATTGCAATAAAAATAGATACACACTCCTTGTCATGTAGGTTGTTGCAGTTATACACCAGAGATTACTAGTAGAACAGATATGCAGGTGGGCCTTGATCCAGCTTCAATTTGAGCATGTAGTTGAGTGTGCTTTAGTGTGCTATAATGGGCATTACTAACCTGGTACTTTCACTTCTGTGAAGCAGATTGTTTGTGCCACTCCAGCTCCCACATCCAAGACACCTCAAGCATCATCAACAATAAACCTCTTCAACCTCAGTGGGCCTGTCTGTTACAATGATCTGTTCTTTTTCATTTGCATACGTTTTATAGAAGAACCATGTATTGCACATGTTGTAGGAACCTATTATGTCACATCTTGAACAGTACCTGCTAAATCTTGCCCTAGTAATACTTGTCTATGACATTTTTGTACAAGAGGCACATGCCACTTGTGTGTGTGTGTGTGGGGGGGGGGGGCTACAGTATCACTTCTTTCTCCTGGCTAGGGAAATTTTCAAGGTATGTTATGTGAGTTTGTATGGTACACTGTGGAATGTACACAACTATCAGCCATATGGCCTCCCCCCTCTGCTTTGCACTCACTTAGCAGTTAATAGTTAGTGTTATGCATAGCCTCAACACTGTCATTTACATACTGGAACCATACCTCAACATATAGCTCTGAAATGCTATACCTCTTGTAGCATTTCCTCCCCATAGTTTTTTACCCTCACGGTTTGAACCATTTCAGCCACAGGTAGATGACACAGTACAATGCCAGCATCAATGGTTGTGAGTTATGCATACACCCTGACATCTGTCTCCCTCACATTGACATCCACCACAGGGTTTGCGGTTGTTACTGAGGCACTTTACAGGAAAGGACACCTTCCTTAACTCTGGGAAGCGTCATGTCTACAGAGGCTATACTGAAATTCTTCTAATTCAGAGCTGTACTGTTGTAAACAGTTTTACACAAAATGGTGCTTAAGCTTCATGTTATGATAAGAAGAGTCAGACAGCATGACAGTTATCCTGATAAGGCTAGTTAGGACCACTGTCTGTGAATCACTGCTAGTGTACACCATTTTATATATATATATATATATATATATATATATATATATATATATATATTGGAGAAAGCTACACCCATCATGATGAACACAATGTATGTGACCTCCATACTCGTGCATTTGGTATATGTACAGTCAGTGCTGCAGAACGGTGCTAGAGCTATGTTATATCACCATGGAATATTGTTGTGTCCATGTCCAAACACGGTAGTATAATATTACGTTGCATGATATACAATTCACGAATACACATTCATGTGCACAGAACAACCATTTTGCTCCTTTTCTGGATCTGGCTGTGTGGGCATGGATACTTCAAGGAAATTCAGGATTTCAGCTTGTAATGCCATGGAGAGCAAGATTTTCCTGTTCCTCCTACACAAGGATTTCAGGGATTGCTTTTTGAGACTCTATGATGGTCCATTGTGGAAAATGGATGCCTGGCATGAGCTAGCATAGATGCTAGCCACAGCGCTGGCATCACCAGTTCTGGTGAGCAATACTGGCTTTGCAGCTATGACATGAGGCAGTGCCACCCTGTCCTTCAAAAGAAGTTGCCAAGAATGTACTATAAGCACTTTAAATACCATTGGTTTCTGCTGACATTGCCATCAACTATTTAACTGTTGTATGTGTAAACTTAACACATGTACTTTCTCTTCCAGCAGTGGTGAGACAGCAACTGAACATGCTTTGGTATTCTAGAAAGTAGGAGTATCTCTTCAAGCAGCAAGGTGTGTAGGGGTTTTATTTCAGTCCACTTCATGTATGCATTGGTGTTATCGTCATATGCACATCTGATGATCTTTTCTCCTATTGTTATCCTTCTGCAGGTCCTGTTGTGAAGGAGGAGTAGCAGCCCCAATCACCTCAAACTCTGCCACCCACTGCAATTAGCACTATGTCATCAGCAGCCACCATACTGCCTCAAAGCAGGTGAATATAGCTTTCTCTGCTTGAGATGATGGGGAGGAGTCTCTGGTGCTCTATGTCTACCTTTGAAGAGGGAGGCAAAGACTCCTCTCCTCTCCTGAAGGAGGACAAGGCTCTGCAGCATAAGGTGCAGAGCCTAGTCACTGTTGAGTTACAATGGCAGCTACATGCCTGTAATGGAAACATCAAACAATTTCTGGCTTAATTATTTGAATCATGAGACTAGTAGGACCTGGAATTGGGCTTCTAGGGAAGTAAGCTTTTAATACCATCAGATACAAAGGATAGATATGCATGAGACCGACACCCTCTGCGGTCAACTAGTCAGCCAACCAAGCCTAGACCCTATCTTATCCACATCTTGTCATGTGGACCTTCTTATATATCACTCTCCATTCCTTGCATATTGTCCACCCCTCCAGTCATTACTTGTCCTCCCTCTGAACATGGATTCTTCAACCATCCTCTCCTTCATTTGTGTGCATACTGCACCTGTTCTTTTATGTCCAAGCTATGTCCATGTTCTGTGCTTATCTGTCCATCCCTGCTATAATACCGTCATCAGCTTTAACCTTCTGCGCTTTCTTATATTTTTTTCTTGTAAAACTTACAAAACGTCTATTTTGCTAGAAAAACATAAATTACTCGACTCATCTTTTATGGTAGCTCTTCTTTGTTTACCTCTGCTTGCTGTTCTTCCCTCTCCTACTTTTTCACCTTGACAATTTTTTTACTCCACATTTATATGTTGAGCAAGGTTGCTACTGGATTGTGCACACCTACAATGGTCTTTCTGTTGGGGGCTTTGCTCAGCTGTGCTGCCTTTCTTGTATTGGCTGTATATAAACTGCAGCTACCGGATACAGCATTGTATGTGCCTGCATGCACGGAGTAGGCTGCAATAGTTTTCTTAGTTGTAGCATCCATCATGCCAGCCTCATGTACTGTTCTAACACTACTTGTGCCATAATGTAGCCTAGCACTGCATTTTTCGTGACTGCTACATCTCTCTTATTGTATGCTGTCCTTCCCATGGTATGCAGGCTCTGTATACTACATAAAATCAATACAAACTAAAGCAGCACAAATTTGTGTATATAATAGAGGCTTATAACCCACCTGGAAACAATAATAGCACAGCAGACAATCTCTTCTGCTGGGTAGTATCCAACATCCCCCAACAAAACAAAGTATTATTAGGTGACTTCAGTATTGACTGTCTCTCTCTACTAGCAAAAAAAAGTATTTCGGCTTTTCCCTGTTAGGGGTCACCACAGTGAAACTCCGGTCCGCTAATGATTGGCAGTGGATTTTTACAGTGCTGAGTTGCCACCTCGATGCCCAACCTTCAAAGAAGGCACACCCATTCATGCACACACCTACCTGCATGTCTTTAAATGTCAATCAACCACGGGGAGGACATGCAAACTCCACAGAGAAGGCTCTCCAGCCAAGAATCGAATGGGAGAACCTCTTGCTGTGAGGTGACAATGCTAACCGCTGCACCCCCTCATGCTGTCTCTCTCTACTAGCAGCACCACCCATATCATAAATCTATATGGACTAACACAAATTATCACCAATCCCACTCACTTCAACAATAAAATTAACAAGGGCATCACAACAGACTTGATTCTCAATGCTAGTTAAAATCTCTAACTCCAGGACACTCACAGACTCTTTAAGTGACCATCTCCCTATATTCACAATAAGAAAGCAAACAAAAATCCAGAAACAATGCTACTTTAATGTTACTAGTAACTTCTCAAATTTAACAGACATGTTTGACTCATACGTAAAACAGTGTTACTGGACATAATAAAGCACCTAGTGCTATCCACAAGATCAAAACATCTCATGCTGCTGGAAGGCTTGGTCCACAACCAAAATTCAGCCAAACTATCAGAAATTTATAGCACCTAGAAACAGAACTAAATACCATACTAAATTAGATAAAAAAAGTAGTATCTCAAATTATCAGAATCCCAAATTATTGTGGTTTTCCATAAACCAGCTTCTAAATCCTGGCTATTCAGCATACCCTTCACTAACAGTCAAATCTAATAACTGAGTTCACATTGTTAATGGATTTAACTCTAATGTTATTAAATCAGTCTCTTCCTTACTTAACAGCTCTACACAAAACAATAGCGTAAAAACATTGCAAAACCCAACAGCTCCCCATATTGTGTTTCTCCTTCCAGTAATCAATGTTATAATCAAAAAACTACTACTCATACTAAAACTTACCTCCCTAGCACCAGACAATCTACCTGAAGAATATTTAAAAATAGAAGCACAGGACATGACCTACCCAGTATCAGTTCTAATAAACTGCTTTATCAATTAATTTTATATATTTTTTCTATGGAAAAATGTTGCATCCTCCTCATCCACAAATATGGTCATTTTACCAAACTCACCAATTATAGACCCATTGCCATCCTCTCCCCCTTATCAAAAATACTTGAGAAGTACATTCAGACCCAATGCCTACACTAGATCATACAAAAGTAACTCTTCTTTCTTTCACAACATGGTTTTCGCCACCAACTCAGTACCTGCACCACCCTTCTTAACTTCACTAATACTGTTAACACATAGAGAAATAATGGCAAACTGCGATCTTTCTTGAGCTACACAAATCTTTCAGCACTGTCTCCCACCCTATACTCTCAGAAAAACTCTCCAGTCTAGATCTTAACAATTTCTCTCTATTCTGGTTTTCTAGTTACCTATCTGAGAAACTCCAGGCAAATAAATGACTCACTGACATCTTATCCTTTCTCTCTCTCTGTTGCAGTTGGGGTCCCATAACGGTCCATACTGAGACCTATCTGTTCAGCATCTTTGTTAATTACCTTTATCTGTCCAGTAAAAATGCTACCTTAGGAGAGCACACAGATGATTCTACCATCATCTGCTCAGCAAACAACATTGATTCCCTTTAAAAAGTGACCCAAGAAGTCTTCACTTCTATAGAAAAACTATCGCCAAGCTATTCCTAAACCCTAACAAAACAAAACTAGTTCTCTTCACTCTCAAACTCCTCACAATAATAAAAGCATTTTCACTATTACCTCTTTCAACAATACCAAAAAAGAACTTGTCATCCAAACCACACCACTAGGAGTTTACAGATGAAGACCTAAAGTTTGACTTCTACATTTAACATACAGTGAAAAAACAGACCAAAAACTGTGCGCTCTCTTTAGAGTAATACCTTATCTATCTAACATTGGAAATTGTGATATCTACACCACTTAGCATCAGTACTGACAAACATCAACCAACTCAACTTAACAAACTGAGTAAGTGCTACAACAAGGCCATATAACTTGCAGCTAATGTCTTCCATAGATCATATCCCTGTTTGGTCCTGAGACACCTCCAGTTGATTGAACTACCGCAACAACTCATATACTCCCAGTTCACTATTATCCATAATCTAATAAAGAGCTAAATGACAGCCCATTTCTAACCAACCCTGAACAACCTTACAACCCATCCAGAAGTTTGCATTCTTCTGCCAGACCTCTTACGTATATCAAAATTTAATAACTCTGCAAGTTGTTCCCTCTACTCCCATCAAGTGTCAAAAATCTGCAACTCTATCCTCCTAACAGTAAGACAGGACTGCTTACTAAATTCATTCAAACTAGAGATAAAGTCTCAGTTACTCAGTTCCTAGCTCTGCTAGATTAGCATATCACGCCTCTCCAACCTCATCACTGAACAACTTCACTCCATATCCCCCTCCTGTACTGTAACTCACTTTCATCTCACTATCCTTGTACATCAACCAAAATTACCCTTCTCTTCTGTTTCTTAACTCTAGCTCTCTCTCCACTATGCTGCTTGTAAGACATATTGCTCTCTGTTGAAAATGGCAACAATACGGCTGTTCACATCCTTTATCAAATTTGAAATGCAGTCCTCACTTTTTTGAAAATGTTGTAAAGACTATTATATACTAATACCTTTCAAATGTTAAAGTCACTCTGTCTAGCACTGTTGTTTGGACATTGGAACCCATCTCCCTGAGCCTCTGCTGAAAATGATTCCTGTGCCTAGTTGGAATTTCCCAGTAAATAAACGCAATAAGTAAATAAATACGTGTATATATGACTAGTTTTGTGGCACTTAGCATAGTAACCTCCTTGAATATTAATTCTGTGCAGTCATACAGCACTTGTCTATGAATTCCAGCCAAAGTTTCAGCATACAGGGAATTTCAGAAATAGTCTCTGATAGTATCTTGTTTAATCATTCCACTATTTCTAAGGAAATGGAATTTGTCAGATAATTAATGCACCAAAATATATTTCATGTAGTGATCTTATAGAGAGGCTGTCCAGAGTTTGAAAAAAGCAATGAAGTAAATGATATTGCAGATAAAAAACTGTTGTGCCTCTTGTTTAGCTGCAGTTACTCCTCATATGTTTCAGATGATTCTAGATGAGGTACAATTCTAAAATGTTAATAGATGTATACAGATTGCATTTTAAAGTTATCACACCCTATTGCTATATTCTCATAGGTTCATAGAAGGTTACTAAGCTAATGACCCAAAGCCCAGCCATATTTATACTGAGTTGCCCCAATTGCCAGTGGTTAGGTGAGCAAAGTTTATAGAGGTAAGATTCTATGGTAATTAATACCGACTTCCACTGTTGAAGAGGGACATGGGTGCCACCCCAGGAGTGAATTTGTGGTCACCCATCCATTGAGGGTCAGGGAGGGGTTCTGTTTCACGTGAAACTGGAAGCTTGTTACAGAGAAGTGACTGTCTCTGAGAGATGTATCTGTCTCTCAAGCATGACCTGTTCATGTCAGAGGCTAAGTTAAGATCCCTGGAGTGACTGATTCTCATGCATTTTAATCTGCAAAGGTGTAGCATTTCCATCAGGACCAGGTCAGAGACTGCCCTATAAGCCAGGCACAGGTTACCCCCTAGCAACTTGTAAGAGACAAAATACAGAGACAGGGCTTTCAGTCCTTCCTTGAAGGATTTGTTTTGTGCACCCTATATTTTCTTGGTGAGGAACTTCTGTGGTCTCTCCAACTGTTGCAGGTGTCTGGTGAGGTACATGAAAAAGCAGAATTGTACTCAATTACTGGTCTGATTAAGGCTGAGTATAATGGAATTATAACATCCTTAGATCTAGATGTGATGTCTTTACCTACAAGATGTGCCTTGTAGAAGAATTTCCTTACTACTGTGGATACATGGTGATCTAAGTTCAGATTGCTATCAACCTGAGTACCCAGATCACACACCACTGGGTCTACATTTAGGGAGTACTGCCTGTAATATAATTTGCAGAGATGTCAGCTTTCACAAAGGGAATAATAATGCATTTTTTGTATTTAGCTTTAATCTGTGGCTTAAGCACCAATCATTTGTATGTGTTTATCCTTTCTACTGTATATTAACATCATTAGAGGACTCAACGATTGCTCCCAATTTACAAATGTCAGCAAACTTAGTCAGCCACAGGCTGTGTCTTGTCAATGACCATAATTTAAGTCTTATAGGATCATAGGAAATTACTAAGCTAAGAGCCCTAGGGCCCTTACAAGCCTAGCCAAGTTCTGCCATTGTTTCCATGATCAGCCCTACTGGCCCTGTCCAAGGGAGATACAGGTGGAACCCCCATGGTGAATATACAGTTACCCATCCAATCATCCAGATTGCACTTGAAGAAGGCCAAAGAGGTACTCTGCTTGACATGAATTGGGAGTCTGTTCCACAGGTGTTGTAACCTCTGAGAGACAAATCTTTCCCTCCAGTAGGTTCTATAATGTCACATACCAGGTTAAGGTCTTTAGAGCAAGTAACTCATGAGCCATTAGACTTATGAATATGCAGCATTTCCAATAAAGCAGAGACAGAGGTTGCCTTATATGCAAAGCCAATATCACCTCTGAGTAGTCTGCATGAAACAGAGGAAGGTGACAGTGATTTCAGCTGATTCACATAGGACAGATGCTGAATACCTTGAATTCTCCTTGTGAGGAATTTCTGTGGTCTCTCCAATTGCTGAAGGTGCTTGGAAAGATACACACTAAAAGGGCTATTGTACTCAATTATTGGCCTGATGAGGGAAGAGTACAGGGAGGTTATAACTTCTTTTTTTTGGATGCAATATCCTTACTTATGGGAAGAGCAATATACAATGCCCCTCTTACCACTGTGGAGACGTGGTAATCAAAGGTAAGGTTGCGGTCAAACTTTGTGCCCAGGTCTCTCACCACTGAGTGCATGTCTAGGGTTTTTCTGCTGATGTCATAGTTAGCAGGAACATCATGCTTACCAAAGGGATGATAATACATTTTTTTTTTGCTGGACAATTTAGGTAAATTTATGTTAAAATATCGGACCCTGGAGATCGAAAATGAATATTTAAATGAATGTATTTGTAGGGGTATTGTCCCTAAAGGACTAAGGGTTATTAAATACCCCAAAAATGTTTGTGAAGGGTCTGGTTTTCATAAAGAATTAATTGAGTTATTTAATAATTGTGGTTTAGACATGCTGAAACTTATTATCAAAGAAAACACTAGGAATCAGGTTGTTTTACAGAATGAAATAACCGAACTTGATCAATGTATAAAAAATGATTTAAATTTCACTATTAAGGAAGAGAATGATAAGTATTTCAATATTAGAGGAGAAATTGATGGGAAGTGTATGGATATTATTCAAAGGAAATTCAAGAAACTTGAACGTGATACTGAGGAATACAAAAATGGTACAGTATACCCTAAACCAAGAGTTCCAGGTTTCTTGAAAAACCTTTATGGAAATAATAATGTTCAGGAAAACCAGGTAGATTTTGAGGATGATAATATATTCCAAGAAGAGGGACCCCCTTATGAAGAACCCCCCCCCCTCCATAGATCTGAGAGGTTAATGAACAAACCTGGGTACCAAGACAGAAATTTTCCATGGAGAGGGGGGAGAAGGGGGAGGGGCAAATACTAATTAGTGAATCCCCCCCTAACAATCAGTTCAATAGTAGTGATATATTGGTTTGTGGTGTTAAGCACACTTTTAATGAGTTCAGTATTTATAATTTTAGTAATATAATACTAGAAAAAGAGCATTTCAGCCTGCTTTCGAAAGGTTTTAAATTTATACCTTACAAAAAGGGTGAACTCACACAATCTTTGTTAGATATAAAGCTTTTTTTAAGAAACATTAATTTGGGTTTATTGTTACCTTCTGAGGGAGACGTATTTAATCCACAATTGAGGAGAAGAACTGTATTCAACCACCCCTGCATCCACAATTGAAAAATTTAGAAATTTTAATGGAAAAAGAACTAAGAAATACATTTAAAAAAGTGGGGTTTAGACCTAATTTGAGTAATAAAGAAAGGGATATTTTATACACCTTAAGAGACAATTACGAGATCAGAATTATGAAACCTGATAAAGGGGGAGGAGTGGTTTTAATGGATAATATCATATACGAAGGCAAAATGAATGAAATTTTAATGAATGAAGAAGGATATACTAACGTGTCTATTAATGAAGTAAACATTGCATATAATAAAATTGATATTTGTTTGAAAAACATGTTTTTTGAAGGGTTATATGATAAAAAAAATTTGATTTTTTAAAAATTGATAAACCTAGAGTCCCTACCATTTTTGGGATCCCTAAGATTCACAAAAATTAAGGGGACCCCCCATTAAGACCTATCGTTTCAGCTTGTGGCTCGAAAACACATGGCCTAGCTAAGTTTATTGATAACAAGTTAAAAGATTTGTGGATTAAGAAAGAATCTATTTTAAAGGATTCTTGGGACTTTCTTGAAGTTATTACTGAAGAGTTTTCTTGTGACAATTTGTTGTTTGTTACTATTGATATTGTGGATTTGTTTTCCAGTATCCCCCACCAGGAAGGAATGGAAATGTTTGAAGAGACTGTGTTTCAAAATGACACATTGTCACATAATGACAAAGTGGTATGTGTATCACTAATGGACATTGTCCTTAAGTATAACTTCCTAAATTTTTGTGGGGAGTTTTATAAACAAGTTAGGGGTGTTGCAATGGGTGCAGCCTGTGCCCCCACCTATGCTAATTTGGTGTTGTCTTGGTGGGAGGAATCATGCATTCTAGAATCCAAGTTTCAGTCATGTTGGAAATTATATCGAAGATTCCTGGATGATATAGTAATTTTTTGGACAGGGGGTAGTACGAAATTAGAAGAATTTAAGACATACCTAAGTGAAACAACAACATTTTTGAAATTTACTTTCAATATTTCCCCTGAGAAGTTACAATTTTTGGATGTGGAAATATACAAGAGGAATGGTAGATTTGAATCTAGAATATTTAGAAAACCCACCTTTTGTAATTCATTTCTACACTATCAAAGTGCACATCCTTATTATTGCAAAAAGAACATTGTGAAGGGAGAATTTGTTAGGGGAAGTCGTATGACCACCCTTGACACTGATTTTATGGTTGAATGTAACTTACTTAGTAAAACGTTTTTAAAAAGAGGATATCCCCAGGAATTCATTGACAAAATTAAGAAGGGGGTAATGGATGGGAGAGAAGGTAGATTTAAACCCATCCTTGGAAACAGGGACTTTATTAATGTAATACATAATTCCTCATTGAGCCCCATCCCTCCTTATACTAACCAACCTGATTGTAGGCAAGCCCTAGTTCTTAAATATAATGCCTTTAATAATAATATTACAAAAAAGGTTGTTGAAAAGGAATGGGCTAAGTTTATTAGTTTGACTGACTTGGAAATAACTAATAGAAGTAGTTGCAACATTGTGTATAAGAACTCAAATTCCTTTAAGAATTTACTGGAACATAAAGGCACTTGTAAACCAACTAGGACTAGAAAGGGTACATTTAAATGTGGGCATTGTGCACAATGCAGCAACATTATAAACACTGATAAAATCTTCCTAGAAAGTAGACAGAGGTGGATTATTAGTAATGATTATTTTAATTGTGAGACCAAGGGAGTGGTTTATATAGGTTTATGCTCAGAATGTAATTGTTTCTATGTGGGAAAAACAGAGAGATTATTAAAAAGGAGAATTTATGAGCATAAATATGAAATATCAATAAGAAAGGAAACAAATGCTCTATATAAACACACCACAGTCTGTCCCAAAGCAAAATTCCACTTTATGGTTTTAGAACAAGTTAAGAAAGATGTGAGGGGGGGCTTGTGGGAAGAGAACTTGGAGTTTAGGGAATTATGGTGGCAAATCTCCCTTGATGCCACCACACCCCCAGGTCTTAATGAATTTATTTCTATTGTACCACTTTTAAAATTAAAAGCAGGAAAATTATAAAGTTTTAACACGCAATTTGTAATACAACCATCAGATGGCAGGCCATTCTTATTTATTTTATGCTTATTTTATACTTATTCTAGTATTTTTTATTCATTTAAGAGAATTTATTTATACGTTTTATTCATGGTAACAAAGTTTTATTAAAGACAACAAATTGATTTCCATATTAAAAGGTTTTAGCTTTTTAAAAAAAGTTTTAGTTAATTCTATTGATTTAATAGAAAAGGGTTTTAAAGGAACCTAGTTAATTCATTTTTTTAATTAATGCATTCATGTGATTGGTTAATCTATTATCTAATTTATGTATAAAAAGGTTCGTTTTTTAGTCAGAGGTTATCTGAAGAAGTCATTGTAGTAGGATGAAAACGCAGTTGTATTTAAGGCGTTAATGTTTATCTGTTTGACGTGACCTTTGTGGATAATTTAATAAACTATCAACTTCATCCAGGTTGTCTCCAGCAGTCCGTGGCACTTTATTCATTTATTGGTTTTTCATTGTGCCTTGGTTCTTTGTGTTTTTTTCTCACATTTTTTTTTGCATTGAGTATAAGGCTGTGACTTTGGCAACAATTATGTGTTTATGTAAGACCCTCTTTTAGGATGTTGATATCATTTGGGGATTCCATGACCACTCCCAGTTTGCAGTCATCAGCAAACTCTGTCAACCACGGATCTTTAGTTTTTGCTTATACTTTGGAGAAATAGATTCTGAACAGTAGAGGTCCCAGGACTGATCCCTGTGGAACACCACTGGTTACAGGTCTGTTGTTCATAGGTTCATAGGTTGATACGAGGCTATCTGCCCGAGGGCATTTATAAGCCTAGCCAGAGTGTGTTTGGCTTTCGCCACCCTTTTAGATTAGTTGACTGTGCCTCTGTATAGTAGGTCACAAAAGGTAGCCCTTTTAAGGTTAGTTTACTGTACATCTGTCAAGCAGGGACACAGAAGAGATCCCAGGGGTAAACATACGATCTCTCATCCACTCGTCAAGATTTCTCTTGAAGAGGGTCAGTGAGTGGCTCTGCCTAACATGGATTGGGATTTTGTTCCAGAGTGAGGGGAGCCTCTGGGATATAAATTTGTCCCTCCAGCATGTCCTATTTATTTCTGTGCTGAGGTTCAAGTCCCTGGAGCATGTAGCTCTAAGGGATTTGGATTTCCTGAGGTGAAGTATGTCCATTAATTCTGGGTTGGACATGGCTTTATATGTCAGACATAGATCGCCTCTGAGTAGGTGGTACGCAACTGAGCAGAGCTGGAGTTTCTTTAGCCGAACTGCATAGGGCATCTGTTTGAGCCCCTTGATCCTCTTGGTGAGATACATTTGGGGTCTTTCCAGTTGCTGCAGGTGTTGGTTAAGGTACATCCCAAACGGGGCATTGTACTCAATTATGGGCCTGATAAGTGATGAGTAGAGGGGCCCAATTACCTCTCTTGATCTAGATATGAACCCTTTTGTGATAAGGTGGGCTATATAGAAGGTCTTTCTAACCACTTTGGCAACGTGATTGTCAAAGGAGAGATTGCTATCTACTTGGGTCCCCAAGTCCCTAATTACGTCTTCCATACTTACTGGATTACCACCTATGTGGTAATTTGTGGGCACTTTGTTTTTCCCAAAGGGGATGACTATGCAATTTTTGGCATTTAGCTTTAGGCCATGGCTCTGACACCAGTTATCCATCTCTGTGAGACCCTTTTGGAGGATGCTTGTGTCAGCCGGAGAGTTGATTATGGCACCCAGTTTGCAGTCATCTGCGAACTTGGTCAGCCATAGTCCACCCGTGTTAGCCTGTAACTCGGAGAAATATATACTGAACAAGAGAGGTAGATTCCTCTATTTTGACTGTATAGGTTCTATCAGTGAGCTAGTTAGTGACTCACCTAACTATATAAGGGTTAATACCTAGCTGAGTGAGTTTGTCAATAATGCCTGAGTGTAGGAGAATGTCAAAAGCCTTGGTAAAATCCAGGTAGACTGTATACACAATTTTCCCCTTGTCCAGGGATCTGGTGACTGTCTCAAAGAAGTCCATCACATTTAACAGGCACAGTATCCCTTTACCAAATCCATACTAAGTAGGGTCAAGTGTTTGGAGATTACCTATATCTTTCTTGATAAGGTCCATGATGATTCACTTCTTGGCCTTGCAGATAAGGCTAGTCAGGCTAATACATCTATAGTTCCTGGGGTCAGTGGAAGCCCCACCCTTGTGCAAGGGGATAACTGTGACCATTTTTCAATCAACTGGGATGAAGCCAGTGCTTAGACTGTGATTGAAAAGAGTACACAATGGTGCTGCTAATTCTTGTTGGAGCCCATGTAGGACACAGCCTGAGATGTTATCAGGTCCCATAGATGCTGTGGTTTTGGCCTTAGAGAGGGCATTTACAACCTACTCTCTAGAGATACAAGGTGGGGGACATGTGGAAGGAGTGCCATGGGGTATGTGTGGTGGGGACATGGGAGTGAAGTTTAAATAGAACCTGTCAGCTAACAGGTTTGCTACGTCCACAGGCTCAGTATATGTGTTATCATTAACTACCAGTTCAGTGAAAATCTGGGTCCTACCTTTTAGGCTACAAATGTAACTAAAGAGTGCCTTATGGTTGTCCTTAATTAAAGATGCTAATTTGGAATTGTAGTTTGCTTTGGAGGTCTTCATAAGAAGTCTTATTTGTTTATTTAAGCTGAGGAGGGAGTGTTTCCAGTTTAGGGCTCGCTGCCTCTTACTTTTGGACAACAATTTCTTCCTTTTATTGTAAAGCCTGTTAATGTCAGTTGTCCACCAGGCAGATTTGCTCTTCCTTGAAGAGTTTGTTTTGGTCCTATCAGGTTTGACCACATCAATGCAGTTATACAGGTGTTCATAAAAAGCACTGGTGTAGGACTTGGCATAGTTGCCAGTTCCATCTGAGGGGGGAGGTGCAGTGAAGCTATTTATACCACCCCTTAGAAAAATATAATCTGCTTTGGAGAAGTTTTTTAGTTTAGCTGCTGGTGGGGGGTCCAGTGTGATAGTTACTTCATATGAGACTGATTTGTGGTCAGATCTGACAAGGGAAGCACTCACAGTGCAGGTGCTACCGTGGTCCCCCATAGTGACAAGCACCAGATCCTAGATGTTGTCACCCCTAGTTGAGGTGTCCACCAGCTGTTTCAAGGCTTTAGAGTTAACAAGGAACCTGTGGGCAAGTGAGTTTGAGCATAAATAATTTACCCTGTCAATGGACAGATAATTAAAATCAAAAACACGAAGTATACCAATAAAAATCAACTGATTGGCAGCAAGAAAAAGGCAAAAGTGTATTTTTACAAATTATTAGCGCTTTCGTCTGATAAAATACCAGACTTCTTCAGATGAACCTTCTTACATTAAACAACCCTTATGTAATGGTATTACATGACATCACAAATGCAACAGCCAATAACTTCAGTACGAGATTTTAAAAATGATGAATGATAAAAAACAATTGATACATTTTACACCATATATCTTACTTATATTTACAACATATATGCATCTATATACACATGTTAAATAAAATACACTTTTGCCTTTTTATTGCTGCCAGACAGTTGATTTTTATAGATAATTAAAATCACCCAGAACCATGGTATTTGGATGTATCTTAATGGATTTCAGTATTTCCAAGTAGGCAGAGTGGGAGGTGTATTGATTCATGGAGGAGGTCCTGTAGCTGGCAATGACTTGAATAGGTATACTAGAAACAGTTAGTTGCACCTGAAGTGTCTCCAGGTTATCATATTATTTAACCAACCCGGAGGTGTATTTATCTTTAATGAATATTGATACACCACCTCCTTTAGTTTTCATGCCTTCCATTCATAGTTTGAATGTGTGGTAGGAGGTGTAACCCAGCATGACTAGGGTGCTCTCCACTGCCTTGGACCAGGTCTCCATGACTGTACACGTATAAGCATCTTCCAAGTTGAGAAGTGCTTCCAGTGAGTGTAGTTTCACGCTAAGACTCCTAGTGTTTAGCAGCACAACCTTCAAGTTGTTTTGATGAAATTTTTATGTTGGGAATTTTGTCCTTGTAACATTGCCTAAAAAAGGCATTATGGAGGTGGCAAGAGCCTTTGCCAGTAGCCAAAGTCCCAGGGGTAACAGATGAAGACCATCTCTGGCAAAACATTGTGGTCTATTGATCATGTCATCCCAGTCAATGATATTCTGTTTATATTGTGGTATCATCCTACTTGAGGGTAATATGCACTTAAGGCTAAGGACATACCTGCCTGTGACACATAATCAAAGAGCTCAGTCGTGTGTCTCTTCATGTAGTCCAGGGAGGTATATCTCAAGCCATTCACACCAGCATGTACTATGACTGAATCATAGTGGTATTTGTTGTTCAGAGACTTGCATGTCTGTGTGATCTGATGAATCCTGGTACCAGAAAGACAGTTGATTGTGACTTTCTCCTTATTCAGATTGGTGAGGTGAAGTATGTGTGTCTCACTATAGAGTCTCCTATGACTAAGATATTTGGAATGCATGTGCATTGCCATATGGGCTTTGATGGTGAGACACTTGTGTTTGTGTGATTATGTGCATTGTGTGTTTGGGGTGTTATGGTTGGTTTAGTGTGTATGTACTTTGGAGGTCTCTGGTGTTTAAGCAGATTTTTTGTGAGTACCTCCACATATGTTGGTCTATGTGTGCATGCTGTGTGTCATGAGTAGGAGTTGTGGTAGGTGGGTTGGCAACATGCTTTTTATTGCTGTCTGTTCTGTGAGAGAGCTGTGATTCCATATTCATAATGTAGGTGCATCTCTCACAAATGGTACAGGAATGATTTAGAAGTCGGGGGGTTTCGGTGTATATCAGGCAGCTGCTACACTGCCTCAGTAGACCCATGTCTACCCGGCTGGTAGGAGAAAAGGAGGGAAACTGACAGTTTGTTGTCCTAGTAATAATACTGGCTATAACAGCTGAAGAGGGAACACAGCAGGGGCAGGTATTTGTAGGTTTAGGTGTGAAGAGCTCTGGATTAGGTAATATTTGTGAGACTAGAGAGCAAACATCTGTAACCAGCAATCCCTCTGTGCAGTACTGCGTGATGCTGGGCAATGCACAAACTGGTGCAAACAAGAACAAACCAGTTCAAACACAGACTTTTTAAAGCAGAAAAACAGGAAACAACCAAAGTTAAAATTATCCAAACAGAGTCCTGCAACAGTAACTCAAGCTAGATCATTTCAAACTGTACCTTCCTCCCACAAGGACATAGGTGGTCCTCTCCAGACAAAAGATTAACTGATTTACAAGCTCCAAATCTCATAAACAGTACTAGATTCAGCAAAAAAACTGAACCTAGTCTATGCTAGTACTTTTCAAGTGGATCAAACAAGTACAATTAATAAAACAAGCAGATGAACAGTAATTAGAGTTGTAAGAGAAATTCAGTTAGCAGACAATCTAAAAATGCAATAAAATACAGTTGCACAGTTTAGACAAACAGATATGCAGCAAGTATTGTTTAGTTAATCTGAAAGTGCAAAAACAGTTATAAATAAGCTTAATATAAATTATCTTAATATAAATTATCTTTTGTTGTCTCTCAACAGGTATTTGGAAAACAATAGAGTAAGGGGAAATAGCCTAACTCACTGCAGCTTTGAGAAAACAAGCACAAACCGGTTCAAACACAGGCTTATTAAAGCAGAAAAACAGTAACAGCCAAAGTTCAAATTATCCAATCAAAATCCCCTAAACAGAACCCTGTAACAGTCACTCTAGCTGTACCTTCCTCCCTCAAGGGCACAGGGAGACTTTTCCAGGCAAAATATTAACTGTTTTACAAGCTCAAAAGGTCACAAACAGTACTAGGTTCGGCAAAATCCTGAACCTAGTCTATGCTAGTGTTTTTCAAGTGTAGCAAACAAGTAAAATAAACAAACAAGCAGATGAACAGTAATTACAGTTGCAAGAAGAATTCAATTAGCAGACAATCTAAAAAATGCAGAAAATACAGTTTCACAGTTTAAACAAACAGATATGCAGCAAATATTATTTTAGTTAATCAAAAAGTGCCGAAAGTTGAAAATAAGCACTAATCTTTGTAGTTTCTCAGCAGGTATTTGGAAAACAGTAGAGTAAGGGCAGAAGTGCAGCTTTAAGCAAACAAGCACAAACCAGTTCAAACACAGGCTTATTAAAACAGAAAAACAGGAAACAGCTAAAGTTCAAATTATACAATCAAATCCCCCAAAACAGAGCCCTGCAACTGCAACTCTAGCTAGATCAGTCTAAACTGTACCTTCCTCCCATGAAGGCATGGGGGGGGGCTCTCCAGAAAAAAGACTAATTGTTTTACAAGCTCCAAAGGTCACAAACAGTACTAAATTCAGCAAAAACCTGAACCTAGTCTATGCTATTGTTTTTCAAGTGCATCAAAGAATAAAACAAACAAAACAAGCAGATGAACAGTAATTACAGTTGTAAGAGGAATTCAATTAGCAATCTAAAAATGTAGTAAAATACAGTTGCATGGTTTAAACAAACAGATATGCAGCAAATATTGTTTTAGTTAATCAGAAAGTGCATAAAATAGCTGAAAATAAGCACTTATCTTTTGTAGTCTCTCCGCAGGTATTTGGAAAACAGTAGAGCAAAGGCAGAAGGACTAACTCACTGCAGCTTTCAGCAAACAAGCCATAACTGAACACTAGGCTAGCTGCACTGAAAGAACATTTTAAGCCTAGCCAATAAGCCAAGGGAAAAATCAAACCCTGTACCTTGTGCCTAGGAGGCAAAGGCCTTAACCATTATGCCAAACTTCCCACAAAATATGCATCCCATGTTTGAACTTGTATTACATCTTATGCCAAAATATTTACTGAGTTTACGTATCATTTTCTAAGGTATGCAGATTTATAAAAACATTACAAAAATGCTTTTTACCCTCTTGAACTTCTGGCATATATTTACCCGAAATGTTTAATGTCTGTGTATATACCAACTTTTGTTGTATGCATAGTAATACAAATTTTTGTGAGTATCTTCAACTTAAATATTTATATCACAAATATAAAGATTCATTTTTAACTTGCCTTTGCAAAATTTGAACGTTAAAGGATGAAGAAAACAGTGGGCTTAGAAACTTTAGCACAAAGCTGAAACATTTGTGGAAAGCTAACATTGTGTTCCTGAATGGACCTTTGGTATAACTAGGAGTCATTCAGGACTTGCGTCATATTGCACAATTATTCTTCATTGGTCATCAGGAATAGAAAGATGTACAAAGATTGATTCAGACTGAGCATGTAAAAAGCAGACAAAATATTCATTGAGCAACAGCAAAGTTCTCAAAGATCTACTGCCAGGGACATTGGCTATTCATTTGGAAGCTGTGAAAAGCATGCAGCTGTAACTCCTGACTGAAGCCATTAAAGAAAATTTACCTGCACATGTTATTTCACAAAACATACGTTCTGCAAAACATTTAAAAACTATGACAGAGGGTGGTAAAACTTTTTGCTTGGAAGGAACATGAATGGGACTTCGATTCCACCAAGGTCTGGTAGTCCATCAAGGTCTTTATAGTCAGACAATAACTTTGCTTCAAGGAAATGGTAAACTAAAGGTTGATTACTCTTCAATGAAATATGTGTAAATTGTGACACTTTCAAAATGCATGTTAATAAAACAAGTATTAGGATTTATACATGAAGTTCTTAATAAAAAAGTGGTGATGTAGAACCTTGTTTCTTAATGAATGAATTTATTGTGTACCCATTGTTAAAATCAAACTATATATATATATATATATATATATATATATATATATATATATATATATATATATATATATATATATATAATATATATATATATATATATATATATATATAAATGCATTTAATAAGTATTGAGTTAAAGCTGATTTTAATCTCCTCACTCATCCAAGATAGCTTTGTAGTCCCTGCAGAAACATGTAGAAGATTTCAGCTACTAATCCATGAGCAGTGTTTTTTGTTACTTCTGCTGTTAACTGTGAAACCTGCAGGTCTTATTGAACTTTTAGATCATTTAAGTGTTTGAACTTTTATAGTTGGTATATACAGAGGTACATATGTATATATGCATGTATGTATTTATTTATTTTAACATTTGTTTACTGGGAAACTTTGACTGGGCATGAGCCTGTTGTCCGTAGAGGCCTGGACAGAAAATCTCCAAATAGAGAAGTTAACTTTTAATATTGTTATGTATGTTTTATTTATTTATTAGTTTTTTTATTCATTAATTCTTTAATTGTTAACTGGAGCAGAGGCTGATCCAGATGGACCATTTTCAATGTCAGCCCAAGAGAGTAATACCAAGTACTAGGAGGAAAAATAAAGGATTGAAGAAATACCACAAGAAATATAATCCAGAAGCAAATGACTTGAAAAGCAGAGTTAGCCAGATAGAGAAATACTGACATACTGAATAAGAAATAGTAGTGCTGACTGAATTTGCAATATGCATAAATATTTATCAGAGACAAAGGGAGAATAGTGGATAATGAGTTGAGGAAATAGGGTTTCACCTTTTGTTTCAGACACAGTTCATTTGCTACTACATCGAAACCTCTTTATTTCATGGTACCCAGAAAAGGTTAGGTGTGCTGCATTTATGCTGCATTTCCTCATTTGAGTGGAAAACAGGCTCTGCCAGCTTACAGGACAAGATTGCAGTCTATTAGCTGCAAATACCTTATGGCCTGTAATCAAAAGTTTGACCTCATCAACCTTCATTTACCTCCTGTGTAACTTAGAGGGAATTTCTTAACCAGTGTTTCTAGCTCACCCTGGAAAGAGAACTTGTGTGATGTTTAATAAAAAAAATGTAAATGAGACCTTGTACATTTATAATATATGTGAGCTTTGGGATAGCAAGAATAAATAAAAAATGAAAGAAAGGGAATACCGTTGTGATATGGATAAGGATTTAATGTCACTGTGAGTGGAGAAAGAACCTGGCATTTATTAATCATTTGCTCTTCAGGAAGGGAAATGGGAGAAGCTGTGGAGCGGCACATTGCTACAGTTATTACTGCAGTATCCTGAAGTGGTGAGCATATTAGATGTTACCAAACTGGATAATAAATGTGCAGCCAAACTGAATTTGGATTAGAAGGTGAAAATGAGGTTGTGTGTAATATCGGCTAGAGCCAGCAAGGTTGCTGAATAATTTGGTGGCATGTGGGGCTATAGCTTGGAGTCACTGAATCCAGATGTGAGTGTTAGTCACACACTAGGCACTCATAGTGTCAAGCAGTAGGGAAAAGAAGAAAAAATATGTAACAGTTTTTGAAAAAAAAAAGATAGAGGTTGAAATCTTAGGCCCTAGAAGATATGAGACAGGCAACACAAAAATGTATACCATGAGTAAGTCATCAGCTTTTCAGATAATATATAATACTAGCAGCTGATAGAGGATCTGCAATAAACAGATTATTTTGTCACTGTAGACAGTGCTGACAACAAGTAGTGCAAATGATAGGGAATTGTATGGGTTAAGCAACAGGGACCAGTTAGCCCAAGGTAGACAGCTGTTTTATATACATTAGGAATTTGTATGCATGTTGTGACTTTGTTTCGGCTAATAACCGACAGAAAGCAGACATCTTTAGATGTCCTCATACAAAGCAGAACGTACAGCACTTACAAAGAAGCTTATCTATGAATTCATATGTGAATGCTAAAATCAAGATTAAAATAAAATTAAATACAGAATGCATTTTAGAAAATGTATAGCTTTTCTGACTAGTTTGCTAGGCTGCTTAACGCATTACTTTTACTGTACTGTATAAAATGCTTCTCATATAACAAGCAAACTTTTATGAGCAGGAGTAAGTATCAGAAACATCTGCATTGTTAGACTCTAGCGAATTAATCAGTGTACACCCTTTCATAAAATATGAAAACTGAACCTTCAAGGTGAAATGCACATGTTCCTATCTGCACGGTATATTCTTAACTACATGAAAGTAACCAGGAGCAGCTCGTATACAGATCACAGAAATGCTTATTGAGGAGGATCAAACAGAAAATTCACATATAAATATAATGTCCAAGCAAAGTCAGAGTCAGTCAAACACATTTGCAGGCCTTTAGGGGTATGGAAAAGACTGGATTATAACAGCAGAGCCTGTATCATAAGCATGCAGCCTCAGCTCTGACTTTGCTACTTGTATGCTTTAAGCAAATCATTCTTCAAATTACAAATGCAGTGCCAGTCTGCAAAATCAGTATCAGTGACTGCTCAGTGCTCAATTCACCCAAATTATTTAAAGAAACTAGTCTCATATATTGTCTCACCACTGTTAACAGGAGTCAGTGTATGGTTTGCCCTGCATATGAAGATGAGCAGATGAAATTTCTCTTTTCAAAATTGGTAAACTGTATAGTCACAAACTATAGTCCAATCAATATCATAAGTGCACTCTCCATCATGTTAAAATATCTTGTCTACAGGCAGCTAACTGACAAATTGAACAGATATAGCCTTCTTACCATCACCAAGTATTGATTTAGAGCAGAGCACAGCCTTCATATTGCTTGTTCAAAAAACTCTGCCTACATGACAACTAATTCTAGGAAGTACTCTGTGAGCAACACGGAGCAGCCAACCTGTAATTTCCATGGTTAGCAAGTTAGTTGAGGAAATAGTAACAAGTTCTATTCTGGCAGAGCTATCTGTCTTACACATTTATATTCAGTACAAGAATATCTCAAGGATCTGTCCTTGGTCCTTTATTTTTTTCAATATTCAGAAATTTGATGTTTAGACATACAAAAAATTGACCTTGATACAGTGTGCACTCATCCACAGTTAAGATAATGCATCTGCTCTACTATTTGAGACGAAGTATTGTCTCAGCAGCTGTATCCCCATGGTTAAAGCAAATAAAATTTAATAATTTGATCATGTTTGTGCAACATTTTTAAGGAATGAAAGCTGTGGTGAAAAAACACATAGCACAATAATATTAAGCCACAAGGAAATAGCTACTAGTTAAAAACTGTAAATATCCTGGCATCAAGCTGCACATCACAATAAAGGAGGTGAACAAAAATCTTGAAGCCTTGTATAGAATACAAGGAAATACCATGCTTAATGTATAGAATATCTGAAAACTTTCTTCTCCCCAAGCTGCGAGCCTGTTCTACAGAAGCATAACCGCTGGTAATATGAATAAAAATGTATTGATCAAATATAAAAACCACCTGCGATAGAATAAGTTTGAAGATGGCAAATCATCCTTGACATATCACTGTCATGTGTCAAAGGTGTTGAAATGAATGCCTTTTGAAACCAAAATTCTTGATGTCTACCTTGCCTTAACACACAAACTACCACCCACAGATTGTACAGATTTATGCAATATATTATCCTGATGTACACTAACTTAGGTTAACAGATTAGTATGCACTGAACAAAACTGAAACTTCAGGAAAAATAGATGGCAGGAGGAAACTTCCACCTAATTGGAATGTCCTTCACATTAATAAATCCATATAAGGTCAAGAATCTCAGTTGCTGTAGCCAAAATAGCCTGTACATCTTATATGCCATCAACCATCTCCTTTAAGCGTTGCAGGGTAACCTAATGTGTCTTATGATTTCCTTACAGTCCTTAAAGTCCCAACCTACTAAACTCATTACAGGTTACCACACTGATGGGCTCCCCTTATCTCTTACTAGCCAAGAATATAACTTCCTACCATTTTATCCAGACCTCATGTGTAATCATTGTAAACGTATCTTTCTTATTGGAAACGCTTTATCTCATTTCTTAGTTGGAATCTATAAAAAGACAGTCAAATATCTATCAACCCTATGTAATACACTGCGGAAATAGTATTTAGTAGGCTGTCCTTGGACATAATAAACCAATTATTCACCTGTTTCACTTTCTCATTTGGTTTGCTTTATACATTTAATAAGTGTAGCATAAATTCAATTGTTTAACATATTGTATATTGCATGTTGATTTTTATTTTTTATGTATAACACAGAGTGCACATTTAACTTTTATTGTTGAGATCCATCCCCATCCCCACTGAGATCCCATTGAAAATTGGCATGGCCCAGCAGGATTAAGACATACATGCATACATGCATGCATAAATACATAAATAAAATACAATCAGCTGTTTAGGCTATGCTTAGAAAAAATCAAGAAACTTATTAGAATTAATTCAGTCTGCCTACTCATCAAGAAAACAGTGCCAGGATTAACAAAGCATCAGAAGATTTACGTAGGGCAAACAAAGCACTTTGCAAAAGCAAAAATGTTGTTGGGTTTCAGGTGGAAAGATTGCTTCAACCTTTACAGCAAATGCCTTAGATGTAGCACATGCACACCATTTTATAAAAACTCACAGATGCAGGTTTTTAATTAGCTAAGATTAATAGTATTATAGCAGTAAGCAAGAAGGTCTGATAAGTTTGTATTTCCTTGCAAAAACTTCAACGTATTTTGTCAGAATAAAAAATTGCTTGTTCATCTGAATATAGGCTGGTATTTTGAAGACTATTTCTATAAATACAAAATCTGCAAGCTAGAATGCCCAGTGTAGCATATCTGTAAAACTACAAAGGATTGTTTTTTGTAGGGTTCCACCCCACCTGGCTGCACCTGCTTCATTATATGAACCATGAGGTTACTGCATTTAGGTAAAAAAGTAAGCAGCAACATAACAGCTTCTGCAGTTTCCCACCTCAGTAGAATGAAATGGGAACCACACGACTTGTCTTTGTTTAACCCTAATTCTGTCTTCACTTCACCTTCGCAAAAAGATGCAGGGTAAACAAGAAGAATAAGAAGATGAGAAGAAAACCTAAAATTCTGAAGCCATCTTGCCGGCCCATGATAGCCATGAAGTTCTAGATTGCATGTGACTCTGAAATGAGCATCAGTACAGGAGAATGAGGTATTAATGCCAGATCAATGTAAGTATGACCTGGAGAGGTGAGGATAGGTAGATGGGGAGACTAGATTTGAAGCTGTCCCAAGACACACAGATGGTAGCTCATGGTCTCATTTGTTTGACAGGTTGTACTGTATACCATATAACTTCATAAAAAATTGCTTGCCAACTATTATGAAACCACTTTTCTTGGAATTTATTTCAACACAAAAATTAAGCAAAAAAAGGCCAGCTCATCAGCAGCGTGGGATGAAACTGGATCATATGGCCAGGAATCAAATAGTAGCAACTCCAGTTACTTGGTAGTCTGAAAAAGAAGGTATGAATGAGAGGAGAATGCCAACTTAACCACCATGGGGTGGGGAATGGAGCTCTTCTGTCGCATTTCAGCATATTCTGGCAAAAGGTGTACACTGCATGCAGCATTAGAGATGGGTGTTTGTCAGCATACAAAGCCATGCTTGCAATGTAGCTCGATGCACAAGTCTGAAAAAGAGGCCATGTGCACTGCTGAGGGACTATGGAGATACAACAAATCAGCTGTCAGTAAAGGGGGTTGCTAATAGCGATTTCAGCAGCCTGGATAAAGGTTTGACTACCTAAAGGTATTCCACTCCTGAAGAAGAAGACCCATTTTGATGGAGAGAAATGGACTGAGAGAAGTCCCAGCAAAAATCCCTAAAAACAGTGTTTTAGAGAAATTATATTCAACGGGTTATCTTTCAGGAAGTTGAGGCTTGATGGATTGTTATCCATTCATAATACAACCTTAACAGATGTGTAGATCGCTTGTATAAGGACTGGAACTTTGATTGTCAGGCAGGACTGGGGAAATAGGATACAATACTCAACTTCCATGTACAACAACAATTTAGCATGGTTTAATATTTGTAAGGCCATTTGCATTCACACTGCTTAACTTGACCTAGCCAAGGCCTTTGTTGACAAAATATCTGCAAAATGCAGACCAAATTGTCTCTTTTAGTGATGCTCATTTAATGTTCATGCATAGTTATCACAGCATATACCAATGCTTCCATTGTGGAGTAGCAGTGAATATGGAAATTAGTTGATATCTGGAAAAAAGTGATACTCATAGCTGCCACTAAATATTACCACTGAAAATTAAAGATGTGCAACTTTAATAGGAAACACTTTGCCAAAATAATAGAAACCCCAGACAAAATCTCTACTATAAGCAGTATAACTATGCAAAATAATGGTAGAACTAAGTGAAATTATTGTGAAGAAGAGTCACTGAGAACTTTATGTAAAGCATAGCCAGAAAGAAAAAAGAAAGAAAGATGGAATATACTGTGGTTCTCAGAAAAGACATGCCACGAAACGGGACAAGACAAACACGTGATTGCTTAAAATGATAGCCCTTCAACTGTGGCTAGCAAACATAGATCTTGAGTGACTAGAACTGCTGCAGAAGTCTGATACCTGGCTACTCAATAAGGTATCCAGATATTACCATATTATGCCAGTGCTACAGAGACTGCACTGGTTAACTATTCATAATTGCATCAACTATAAAATCCTTATATTGGTTTATATAACCCTTTGCAGTCTGTCCCCACCCACCACCCATTATTTTAGAAAGCTTCAAAGCCGGTTATCAGCCTGCTTGTGGTCTTCATTTATCAAACCAGGGACTGCTTGAGGTTCCTAGAATTTGGCTAGATACATCAGGGATACATTCCTTTCTGTATCTGAAGCTGTGTTTCTGGAACCTCTTGCCAGATGTCAGATAGTGTCAAGAGTTCACTCAAACCTTTACTTTTTGACTGGTATATGACATTTAGCCTCTATGTTCTTCATCTATATTATTTTATAATTGTGTATGCCTGGTTTTGCTTAATGTTTCATTCTTTGTAATAATGATTAGATATAATCATTTATTTACATCTAAATTTGAACTTAAACCTGACTACACTATCTCCCTAATCAGTCAATTTTCACTTATTGATTAGGTTCCATATTTTAACTAATTAATATCCCACTTTACTTCCATACTAAAAACATGGCTGTCAAAGCTGTTATTGAATTTTCTAACAGTTCTTGAACTTTGTTGGAAGAATCATTCCATGCAACCTCATTAAAAAAATGTATAGTTATACATATGAATTGCAGTTCCTGTGTCTGAAAATGTATCTCTGAGTCTTAAATTAATTTACTTTATGAAAGTCTCTCAGTTTTTGAACATTATTTTTGAGTACTTGAATTTGTCCTTTACCATCCTTTCCTTTATTGCATCCTACCTTTTTAATATCTGTGTATAATCTGAACAGTTGTTTTGTCCTTCTTTGACAGCCTTATTCCTGTATATATATATATATATATATATATATATATATATATATATATATATATATATATATATATATATATAGATATATATATATATATATATATATGTGTGTGTGTGTGTGTGTGTATGTGTGAAAAAAAAATATATATATATATATATATATATATATATATATATATATATATATATATATATCTATAGGGTCCATATTATAACATCGAAGTGTCAAAACTTCAAATGTTAAAACATCGAACCGAAACCTCGAAGAGTGACAATATCAAAACTGCGGACGGTGGGCCTTTCCACGGCTTCGCTATTTCCTCACTGTGGTACGATCTCGGAGTTGGTAAATTTAAGTAAGGAGGGTGTGGGGGGTGAAACCCCTCACATTAGAAATAGTTTGTAGTGTTTGTGTGTTTCATGTTTTGTAGTGGAACAGCGTTTTTTTTCCCAGGAAAAACAAATCAATGTTCTCAATCTTCGGGGTTTTCAGCTTTCGTGGTTTTGGGTTCGATGTTATAACATTCGAAATGTTGATACTTTGATGTTATAATATAGACACACACACACACACACACACACACACACACATATATATATATATATATATATATATATATATATATATATATATATATATATATATATATATATATATATATATATATACATATATATATACATATATATATATATATATATATATATATATATATATATATATATATGCTGTATTATTTCATTTTTTCCTGCTATCACAAGCACTTTTTATTATTGCCTTGATGGTCACATTTCTACAGAAAGGTACATCCAAATAACTATTTTGTGAATCGATTTTCATTTTATTTTATTTTAGTTTATTTTATTAAACTGGTAAACACACTTTTGAATGCATATCTCTCTTCTCAGTGGACATAGTAATACAACTTGTTTTGAATCATATAGTAAGCGAATACAGACTGAGGGGATTAAACACAGGATCATAGAACAAGGATATTTCAGAGCACATGGTCTTAGTTCCTTATGATAATCTGCCCAATCCTCTCTCCAAGGATACCCAGAACACACACACAGACACACACATTACCTTTCGCTTCTGTTACTTTGTGCTCCATTACTAATAAAGATGCTCATACTTCTAAAATCCCAGCGCTATAGCTCATTTGTTAAGCTTTCTCTTACAGTGCTGTGTAATTAAGCAAGTCACCATTTGATCAGCCATAAGGATCTTTTTTACTTAAGTGTTTGCCTCCTTCCCCTGTAACTAAAGTACACTGACTCTTACATTTGTCTTTCTGACCCTAATTTTTACAGGTATACCTTGTACCTTTCTGGCTTTCTAGCACTCAGACATAGATTCCTGTTGAAAGTTTTACTTACTTGTCTGACATTTGAGCAAGTAACCCTTGTAAAAATCCTCAAAACTGTATACTGTTGGTCTGTCTTTCCTGCTAAACATAAGTAAAATTGAAATGCTGAGTGCAAGTAACATTAAAGTGCTGAGTGCAGATTTTAGGCCCTTACATTAAACTTAACTCTGGTGTGCTGTCTTGATTCAATCAA
Source organism: Protopterus annectens (assembly GCF_019279795.1). NCBI lineage: Eukaryota > Metazoa > Chordata > Ceratodontiformes > Protopteridae > Protopterus > Protopterus annectens. Next base: position 564,591,789 of record NC_056735.1, read on the forward strand.
TGTATCCCTCTAGCCACTCCTACTGCCTTCTCTTTTCTCCCACCCCCTCTCTTTCCTCAAACAGTTTAAAGTGCTACAACTTAGTACAGGCATTGGTTTATCCCTGTTCTGCTTGCCACTTTTTTAAAACAATCAGTAACAACTTGTCACTCAATAGCACCATCCTCAACCTGATACCACCAGTCCTCTAACTCTACTATTCCTTTTCTCTACATTTCAAGTCTCATTCAGTAGGTATGCTATCACCCAAAATAGTCTTATTAACTCTACTTTTACCCCTTTTACTCATCCCATATCACCTAACCGCCTACGAATGTCAGGGTCACCCAGGTTTCCACTACCCTAAATTCCGGTTTTTCAGCAGTTGGTTTCCTTTCATTGGCGGGCGACAGCCCGCTTCAATCACCATTTCTAAATTCCAAACATCCATCCCATCTACAACAGATACTAATGCACCCTTACTCACCTCCCTCATGCTTACCTTCTTAACCCCTAAAGACTACCATCTTACTAGACCTAGTTACATTAGTCATAAAACTAGACACTATTACAAAACTTTATTCAAAATCTTACAACTCATACTCAGGATAGACTGCAACCTCACAAAGGATGGCGACGTCCACCCAAACGTTGGTCCATCCCCACCTGTTGACCCTAATCCCCTACTATATCCCCTACCACCATAGCTCCAACAAATAGACCTTCTAACTCACTGCTGGCCTGCCTTCTAAACATTAGGAGCATAAATAACAAAACTCAGCACCTGCATGCCCTCTTAGCTGTTCATTCCTCAGATATATTATGCCTAACAGAAACATTGCCAAAGCCTGATGCCAAGGACCATGAGATTCTGCCACCAGGTTACAATATGTTTCAACTAGACCGTACCACCAAAAAGGGTGGTGGAGTAGCCATACTTTACAAGTCTACCCTATCTGACAGCGTAGACACCCAACAACCACTCCAGTTCAATAATGCTGAAATTCTTATGCCAAAACTACAAATTAATAAAAACAAAAATGTAAGCATTGTCTGTGTCTACATTCCTCCAGGGAGGAACACAGAAACTTTAGAAGACTTCTTATATTGGTTGTTCAATAACTACCCCCAAGAAACAATTGTTCTTGTGTATTTCAACATTGACTGGAATACTTGCTCTTGTGAAACCCCCACAACCCACATAAACCTCTATGGATTTATTCAAATCATAACCTCCCCCACCAGGACATGAAAACCGAATAACAAGGAAAGTACCCTAGACTGGATACTTGTGAATACCCATCTTCAATCCTATAAATCAGTCACTTTGCCTGATGACCTTAGTGACCATTGTCTCACCTATGTAATCAATCTCAAAGTAGACAGTTCCTACCAACCCACCTATAGAACATTAAGAAATAATAAGAATTTTATTCTCACCAAGTTTCAAAATGAACTTAAGGCATGCAACTGGTCAGTACTAAAAAGTCTCCCCTAGATGAAGCAGTAGCATACTTTAACACCAAATTCCTTGTTATTCTTAACTCCCATGCTCCCAGCCACTCTATTAGAGCCAAAGTTAATATTGCACCATGGCATTCTAAAGATACCAAAACCAAAATTTTACTCAGAAACAAAGCATGGGCCACCTACCGAAAAACAAAAGCCCCACTTGATCAACTAAGATTCAGGCAGCTAAGGAATGACGCCAAAAATCCATAACCTTAGACAAAAAGAACTACTACTACCATCTACTGCAAAAACACCAAAACAAACCTCAAAAGTTCTGGGCAGGAATAAACAAACTACTCCACCCAGGCCAAATCGTCACTCCACCCCCCCCTCAGCTTCCCAACAAAAATCCCCAGTAGACATTGCTAATAACTTCAACAGCTTCTTCGCAGAGACTATCCAGTCTCTAGCCAGCCAATTCTCTCCCAATGGCTCTAATTCTAATGCAGCCACACCCAGTACCCAAACATACTTTACCTTCCAACCTGTTTCTACTCAACTTATTCATGCCCTACTTAAGAAACCCACCACCCTGGCTGCCAACCTCCTCCCAGAAGACAATCTGCAAAAGGCTGCTGACACCATAAGACTGCTGACACCATAGCATACCCCATCTCTTTCTTGATCAACAGAGCTATATCTGAAGCTACTGCACCCACTATATGGAAAATCTCCCATGTAATACCATAAAGGAGGCGGTTCCACTGAGCTGTCAAACTTTAGACCCATAGCTATTCTGTCACCTGTAGCTAAAATTATGGAGAAGTGTGTACATATACAGATTATGCACTACCTCACACAGAACAAGCGGTTGTCCAACTTTCAGAATGGCTTTAAGCCACACCACAGTACTACTTCTACCCTCCTTTCTTTCTCTAACATCATTAACCACAACCTCAATAATAAACTATCCTCAGCACTCTTTCTAGATCTATCCAAGGCTTTTGACATGGTTGACCACAAAATGCTTATAAAAAAATTGAAGGCCTTCTCCTTAAACAACCACGCACTCCAATGGTTTCAATTCTACCTGCAGGGCAGGCAACAGGCGGTCCTATGGCAGGACAAGCTATCATCTCGCCTACCCATCACATTAGGAGTCCCCCATGGCTCAGTACTAGGACCCCTTCTTTTCTCCAACTTTATCAATGACCTTCATTCAGTCATCCCAGATGCTACCTGCATTCAATATGCAGATGACTCCACCTTGATTTGTTCTGACACCTCATCAGTTACTTTATTCACATTAACCCAAAATACCTTCAATACAGTGGAAAAATGGCTCTCCAATCAACATCTAATCTTAAACTCCAACAAAACTAAGCTGCTCTTCTTCTCCCCCACACGCAGGACCCCCCTGCCATCCTTCAACAGAACCACTAACAATGGCACTATCATCTCCCCAGAAGCCCAAACTCAACTATTGGTTGTCATAGTTGATAACAACCTGAAGTTTGATGTGCATATCTATCAAACTATCAAAACCATTAATAAAAAACTTGGCTCTCTTTACAGAATCAAACCTTTCCTAACCCCACTTGCTAGAACTGCAATTGCCCGTTGCCATCTACTATCAACTCTTCTCTACACCTCACCTCTATTCTCCAACTTAAACAAAACAGATCTTAATAAACTATCATCCTGCTATAACCACATTGCCAGATTTTCTTCTGGCACAGCCTACCAGACACACCACTGTCACAACCTAAATTGCCTAGGATGACTTGAACTGCCTAGCCTACTGCAGTTCAACCAGCTAATAGTGGCACATAAAGTCCTTTACCAACCAGAAAATACACCTGCTCTAAAAAATATTATCAGCCCCTACACCAGCACCCGGTTACTGCGATCATCCACTAGACTCCTAGTTCAAACATACAAATCCAACTACTCAGCTAGGGACTCTCTTTTTGCCAACTCTATTGGAAAAACATGGAACAGACTCCCAGCTGACTTGACCCTAGAACCCTCACTAACTTGATTCAAAAACAAACCCAAGAAATACTTCAAAACTCATTGGTTATGTCCTTGTACTAACCCCAACTAGTGACCTCTCTATTACTTAGGTGCCTTACCTTCAACTACTTCTAACTTTTTTCTACCACACCATTTCAGGAAGGGTCAATTGTATAACTGCTGCTCAATGCGTCTTAAACCTGAATGTAATGTTATGTATATATAATATTACATTCAGGTTTAAGACACATTGAATGTAATGTTATGTATATATAATTTTGAAAATAATGTCATGTTTTGTAAAGTGTTTTATAATAAGTTAGTACTATATGTGCTAAATGCTGGTATTGCTTATGACTATAATCTGCTTGAAACTAGCATTTACTAAATGTTCAATGTGTATTATTACCTTGGAGCTTTTCTCCCCGGGCCTCTGCTAAAAATGGATATATATCCAATCGGCATAAACTCTCATGCATGGAATCTGCCAGGCAGGCCAATCAGTAGTACACCAACACCATACACAAGTTGAATAAATCCAAAATGCGTTTACTATATTGTAACATAAAATTTAAGCACATAAAAAAGCTTTTCGTTGAGTTCAATAAATCAGGAAGTTGGGGGGGGGTTGGATTTATTCGACTCATGTATGGTGTTGGTGTTGGTGTACTACTGGTTGGCCTGCCTGGCAGATTCCATGTGTGTGAGTTTATAGCAGTATATATCCAATCGGACTATCCCGGTCAACAAATATAAAATAAATAAATAAAATATCTCCTGCTTAAGAGGAAGCATACTTAGGGACACATAAGAAGACACAGGTTGGGGAAGTATAACAAACCATCAATGAAAAATGGAAGACAATTCTAATACTAAAAAAAGGGAAAAACTGAAAAAAAAAATTATAAAGTGGCAGTAAAATGTGTATATACGAAAAAGTAAGCAAAGAATGGCAAATACAAAACTGTGAAAGACAGCAGATAAAAAGGATGGAGATATTGAACTGATACATTTGGTTTATATTCACACACACGCGCGCACACAAACACACACACACACACATACAATGTATGCAAGAAATGCTGACTTGTCAGTTTCATTTAAAATGAAAATTGCTGACTCCACCGTTTAAAAAAACACTGGCAGTATGGAACTGCACCGAGAATGAAGTAAGTATAAATGTGATTCCCCTTCTCCTGTGTGGGAGCATGACAGAGACAGAAAACTATGAATTGTTCATTTCAGATCAGAGATAAAAGTGACAGGACTTCAGAAGAAGAGGAACACTGCAACTCTAGGGGATGATGAATCATATGACCAGAGGAAGCACAGATTAGAGCATGATGGTACCGTCAGATGAATTTAATTATGCGCATTCCCTGTGTGACCAATGTGTTTCCAAATAAGAGTCTGTGGAAATAACCCTCTAAGACCTTTGCACTGCACTTAAAACATGACCAAATAAAAAGATAGTTTAAAAAAACTTATAGTTTTATAATGAGTCCCAAGGTCATACAATGCATAAATGATGTGGTAGAGAACAGAATACAGAAAGTAATATGAAACAGACTCCGTTTTTAGAAGAACTTTAGATAATGGTTACTGTAAGGCTTAATGCTTAGTTCATTAATTTTAATGCATTTACAGCTATAATACCTGAATTCCCAGACTGTTATCCTTAGTGTATTATTCAAAAATGTTGTATCATTCATTTATGAACTGGGCCCGGTATGGTAAACCAATAATTTTCTATGTAAATTTGAATATATACCATAGGACCTTGCTAACAAGTGGTTTGTAGATATTGTTGCAACTACGTTTGTATTTTTCCAGGGTCTTTCTGGATGGTTCCTTTATGCATCTGCTATAGGACATTTACAGAAGAAGGTACAGAAGAAATGTTTATCATTTGAAGATGATGTGAATTCTACAGTGTACTCTATGCTCAAAGTAGGAGAGTGGACACAAAAGATTATTATGCAAGGTTAGATTAATGGTAAACACTACTGTAGCCTAAATTCTACTCAAAGAAATAAAAAAGGTAATGTATCTGGATGACAAGTATCCATAGGAAATTAATTTAGAGAAAGGACAGTAGGAAGTGAATTCTAACAGATACAATGAAGGCTTCCAGTCAGCATAAGTAGCTGTAAACAATAGCTGGATGAATCCTGGGAAAATAAGGACAAGTGATCACCAGAAGAAGATGATAGTTAACTGTCTTCACAGAAATTGTGGAGAACCAAAATGAAGTATTGTTTAGGCCCTAAATTATTCTGTTTCTGCACAGACACAAGACAAATGGAAGTATTTTGGAAGAATACATTAAAAGTGGTGAAGAGCCTGCATTAGAAGCTCCATAAAGAGAAGAAGGTGGAGAAAAAGTATTAATAGGGGCTCTGCTACATATCAAAAGAACAAAATAATTCAAAGGTTATATAAAGAGAGACTGGAGGACTTAAAACACATTCTTTTAGTGAAATGGGTGTGGTGGTGAAGGGTACACAAGCACACTGATGTCCATCAAAATAAAAAAGTGCAACACATCTTTCAAAAAAGGAAGCATACAGGAACAAGGTATAACTGATCAGAGTGAATGTGACAGGAAATATAACCTGAAATCTCAATAGTGCAGAGAGAGAGAGAGAGAGAGAGAGAGAGAGAGGATTTGTGAGACCAAAGTACAGAAGAATCATATAGTTTTTCAGAAGTAGTTCATGTAAGCCTATAGTAATTTCTTCAAATTACACAATAATAAGAAAAGCACATTCCTTTAAAATAACAACATTCATTGCACTATGCTCAGGTGATTACTCACACAGTTTATAATCATTCAAATATCTAAATGCAGATGTATCAAATAAATTAATAACTCACTTTCCCCATGTCAACATATGAAAGTAATCCATGGTTAAGTAAATAAACCAAAAAGGGAATTTGGTACTTTTTAATTTGTTTAAGAATTACCATAGCTGATCTATACTGGGGGAAAACAAAAGACAAATTCCAGATACAGACAAGCTGAATAAAATACAGCACAATTTATTTCTCACAAAAACACAAAGCTTTCAGGGAAAAAAATCCCTACTTTAGTATGTAGAACAATTAAAATCACAGCACTTTTAAAGCACTTCAGTGAAACACAACCCTATCAGAATGATTCACTTCTAAACTTCAATTAAAGAATTAAAGGCATAGTCAGCACAATGGTTACAGCACATTCATTTGTTTCATCTTGAGAACAGGTTTAATACTAGCAACTACATTCAAGCCTGGTCTGTGGCCTGCATCTAGCAGTGTAATCCATTCATATTCACAAAGCTCTAGATCATTATTCAGATCTCCAGCTCTTATATTTATATATATATATATATATATATATATATATATATATATATATATATATATAATTTATATTACTCTGAACCGAAATTTGTGTTCTATACCCCTTTCTGCTATATGCTTGGGCAATGCATTTGTGGCCACATTCCTCTTAATTTCTGACTTGTGTTTTGTGATTCTTTCCTTCAGTTTCCTGCTACATTTTCCTATGTAAAAAGCTGTGCAGGCTAAACAGTTTGCTAAATACTTGATGTTGCATGTATTACAAGTAGCATATATATTTAACACATAGTCTATTTCTGTTTTGGGGTGTATAAATATACTATTAGTCTCAATATCTTTACAGCATACACAAGCATGACATGGGTACGTGCCAATTTTAGTTTATTTACGTGGTCCATGGTTGTATTTAACATCATTATAGCATAAATGTAATTTTATGCCACGGTGGTACAGCGGTAGCATTGTTAACTCACAGCAAGAGGTTCTCCCGTTCGATTCTTGGCTTGTCTTGGGAATGCGTTCTGTGTGGAGTCTGCATGTCCTCCCCACGGTTGGGTAGCATTCGAAAGACATGCGTGCATAAATGGGCATGCCTTCATTGAAGATTGGGCGTCGAGATGGCACCTCGGTGTTTCGTAAAAATCTACTGCCAATCATTAGCAGACTGGAGTTCCACTGTGGCGACCCCTTACCGGGAAAAAGCCGAAAGACAAACAACAACATAGCATAAACGTGATTTTAAATTAAAACAATTTGTATATGCAAAATATGTTTTTTCACCAATAATTTTCTTTATCTCTTGCATTGATGTTAAAATATTCCAGCTTTTTTCTATTACATTTTTAACTGCATATGATTTCCTATTATAAGTAGTAATATATCTTACAGTCTCAGGTCCTTCATTACTATGATTGTCCATATTACCATCATTCTTAGCATAAATGTATGGTTTAGCAGTATTTTCTCTCATATTTTGTACTTCACACTGTATTTGTTGTAACATAGAAGTGCTATATCCCTGTTTCTCAAATTCAGTAATCATCTCTGTAGACTGATCAAGAAATATTGCATCTTGTATATTCAGACAGCTAGCTCTCAAGGGCTGGCTTTTTTCTACACTTCTAAATGTATGAGGTGCATGCATACTTGCTCTGTGTAAATATCTATTGGCTTGTACCTCCTTTTTATGTACCGTGGTTTTGATCTGGTCCACCTGTATCCCTAATTTAACATCTAAATATGTGATGCAACTATCAGAATACTCCATGCTAAATTTTTACATAAGTAGTGGTGCAATTTACATATAGAATGAAGACCCTAAGGTCTTCGATAGTACCATTCAAAAGCAAAAATATGTCATCAACAAAACACATGTGAAACAGTATACTATCCTTGTATTCACCTTTATAAATAGACATATCCTCCCATTGTGATACAACAATGTTTGCATAAGTGTTTGCCACTGGTGTACCGATGGCGACACCCACAGTATTTTTAGATCTGATCATAAAACAGAAATACATTATTTTTCAACACCAAATCTAGTAAATCACATATATTACATATTCTGCTGTTAGATAATGGGGTATTATGTCCCAAAAAGTATCTTACTGCTTCTATTCCAATATCGGTAGGGATGACCATAAACAGCGATTTAATGTTTAATGTAACGAACAAAAAATTGGTCACCATACTCTTATCAACCCATATACTTAACTGTGTTAGAAAATCCTCAGTGTCTTTTCCTATAACTTTCTATTCTACTTAAGTAACATCTCAGTGCAGTCTGTAAATAATGTGAGATGGATTGTGTTATTCATCCTCTCCGAGATACTATAGGTCTCACTGGGAGATTTTTCAAATGCTTATGGATTTTCAGAAAACAGTATATTACAGGTATTTTTGGACAGGACACAGTAAAAAAGTGAAACAAATCAATATGTATATCTTCAATGAGCTTCATATCATGAATTACTATCCCTGGATTTACTAATCTTCTGTGCAGAACTAGAGTAGTCCTACATGGAAGCACCCGTGTAGGAGGAGGATGGCAGCGCAGCATGCATATTAATGAAGGCACGTTGCCCGACCTCCCAGGCATACATGGAGTGTGTACGAGTGCAAGGGTGTGTCTGAGAGCAGAGCTCTCAGAATAAACACGCTCCTGCAATGTAGAACAGCAGAAAGTGGAAATAAATGAGCGAGACCGCTCATAGGTGTTCGCATATCCCCACCAACAGTCCCTCATGTGTAGAACAGCAACAGTACATATAAATGAACTGAAGAAACACCTTTATATTTATTAAGAATCCGAGTACAGCTAACCATAGGTGCGCGGGTGTGCTCAGTGCTTAGCTACGGTTAAAGCAGCTTAAAAGGCTAAAGAAGATAACAAGGAAGATATATGCAAATGAAGCAGCACAGCAATAGTGTAGTGGGCAGAGCATTCGCCTAACGAGCAGGCATTCTTGGTTCAAGGCCCACTGCAGCACCTACCATTTTCCATGTGAAATCTGTATATGAACATTTTATTGCTGTATAACCTACAAAATAACATGCAAATGTGAAATGGAGTACTGCATTAAATGCACATGTGAAGTGTCAGTGTCATAACGAATAAGGCACTAGTAAGCAGGTTTAAGCACAAATAAGCAGTAGTAAGCATATATAAGCACTAGTAAGCGTGTTTAAGTCCATTTGCATGGGGTAAGCATTGCCTACACAGATTAAGTAAAGTAGAAGCTAACTGTGTGTAGGAAACTAACTGGAAGTTAGCAATGCTTACAGTCGCTCAAACCCATGCACACCTGTTTAGAACTGCTTTAAAGTGCCTTAATCACTCTGTACCCAATGGCCCTTGTTCTGCCCAGCAACAAAATAAACAGCCTCTGCAAGGCTCAAATCCAGGACCCTGTACACTATAGTTACAGTAGTTAACCACTAAGCCATCATAGCAATACACAAAAGTGAGGTTTCAACAAACAAATCCTCACCATAGGAAAATCAAACTGAACATGTGAAATGAAACTATGTACAGTGTGATGTTGTATAACCTGCTACATAACATAAATATGTGAATTTTAGTACTGCAGTAAGGCCAGATATGAGGTGTTATGGTAATAAAGTGTGGAATTGCCCAGAAGCCATACAGTGTATGTACACATGAATCACATATACCAGACACAGATATAACATGTTACAAATAATAAATCAATGTCAAAAGTAAAACATAATGCCAATTAGATATTAAACAATGCTAAGCATTGCATGGGTCAATTTACATGGTGAAGCAATCTGTAGTCTGGCTAACTCAATCTGCCCAGTGGTATGTCCCTTTAAGTAATGCCAACCTTAGGTAAGCAGGTGTGCCCATAGCTTAGCCTTTTCAAAACCATCCAATCACAGAAAAGTGTGAGAAATCAGGCATGTATAAACCCCACAGGCAGGAATACATCCCATAACTGGTTACAGCTTCCTACTGTAGTTAGAATGGCCAGAGTTGGAGAAGGCACTTGATTTAGAGCGCAGCGCTGGGGCATTAATGAGTCTAAATACACGGTGTGGCTCCTGGTCAAACATGATGAGCAGAGACTCCTGCAGGTCCAATACCAAGGCTCCCAGTATAAAGTGGAGGCCTGGAACAGTCTCGCCCGTGACCTCACTAGTGCCACAGGTATCCCCCGGACTGGTTAGCAGGTCAGGCATCACCATGCTGACCTGAAGTGACGTAGGGGGGAGTTACTGGAACAGTGGATCCAGGAGTCCAGGCAGATGGCTGATGCCCCAGTACTGAGTAAGTACCCATTCTATTAAGTATATAATAATTGCCTAGCTTGTGTATACTATGGATAGGTATAGCTAAATGTCATTGTATTTCTCTGACAGCTGCAGATGAGCGGGCTGTGAACCAGCAAGCCCATGCCGCTAGGCTATAAAGGCTGCGTTGTGAGGCAGGTTAGTAATAATCCTGCATGAACTGTCATACCCTATGACTAAAGGTATAACCCCTGGAGTGCGTGTGTATACTTTGAATTAATATGTTGTAGTGTTGCATGCTGTAAATAATACTGTTGTATTAAGCAGTGTTACCCACACTTGGGTACACAGATAAAATGTGTAGGAAGTTCTGTATAACAAGAGGTTAATCATATTGTGCAACTGAGGGAGACTTAGAGAGACAACATTGGAAATCTTTACACCACTTCCCTGATAGCACAGTGTACTGTGATGTTAACTGTAATATTTTTACCACACACAGCAGGGGGTTGAATCCTGGGAGTGGTAGTAAGTTGTATGCATAATCATACCCCACAGCTGTACAAAATTTGTGAGAATGTCCAGATAGAAAGCTGTATGCATAATTAGACCCAATAACTGTACAGATTTTGCTAGAATGTTCAGATAGTAAGCTGTAAGCATAATCATAACCATCAACTGTACAGACTGCATCAGAATGTTCAGATAGTAAGCTGTATGCACATTCATACCCCTTAACTGTTCCAATCTTCCCAGCATGTGCAAATAAATGGCCCAAATCTGCTGCCTGGTACCCTGTTCCCCTGAGAAATCAGTGTGATGATCCAAGAAATGTAGACAGCCTGTGGTGACATATAACCGATAGTCAAACCTGTACATAGTCACTGAATGTATATGAAAACAACCTGTCACTGTGGCAACACACCCAAGGTGTATGAGAGCAATTCGCATAATATGTCGCAGTAACACCTGCATCCTGTCAAGCCACAACCAGAGTGTGCGCAATAACGGATTGAGGGTATGTGTATAACATCAACATGGAATCTGGGAGTATGTGTAGAAATTGTCAGGTAGTGTTAACAAAGGTCTTCTCAACAGCTATAACAGGTAAAAGGTGTAGATTATACGTTAGAAACAGTCCACATATATACTAATCTACAAACATACCATTGTACAAAGTAAGGCCAATGGGTAGTGTAATAATACATGTAAGGGACAGCTCACTGCAGTGACTAAGAAAGTTGTGAAAACTACAGGGATATATCAGTTGTTAATTGAACTTTCTCTCTTGCCCTCATCATATGTGCAACATTAACCCAATTATACACCTCATTGGGTATGTTTACTCTCCAAACTTAATTTGGGACACATTGCCTATTGGTTCATAAATATCCACATTTGGTTCTATGCATGTGCCATGTTCAAATACACCCATATTGGTGGCCTGTTGCCATCAATAAAACCTGCATGCTGTTGTAATGGCCACTGCTGTTCCATATATGCATGTGTTCTGCTTGTTATGCAATTGGTTTAAATTTGGTGTCTTGGATTAATGAGTATACCTATGCATGCTGTTATAACTAATCCTGAATGCTGTTGACAATTACTAACCCATATCTGTCCTCAAACTGCAACACAACAGCTTGTATGGGAAGGCCGGATACAGTGGACCACCTGTCTCACTTCAGCTGGCATTGGCACCAGGCACCAGCACATCTGTGGCCCAGCCTGGGACCTCCTCCTCCATAGGCCCTGCACCACCTTCAGGTGGAACCACCACAAGGGATGGGTCATGGCCCCACTCTGGGAGTGGGGGCAGAGAGGAACCTGTCACCCGTCTTCAGATTCGGGCAGTAGTACGTAGGGAGATCGATAGGGCATTTCGAGACTAGCTACACCAGCTTGAAGGCCAAGTGGTGCAATTAGAGGGTGAGCCTGCCCCTCCTACCCAGCTCCCAGCATGGCCACCTTTGGGGCTGTGATGGTGCAGTGGTGACTGCCCATGGGTGGGTACCTCAGTCCCACTGTTTCCATTTGGGGGCTCACGGACTTGCGACTTCCAAACAACCCTCCCCGTCCAAGGTGTTTACCCGCACATGTGTCATATACTGCCCCTGTATGCATCTTGTTTGTCTTTTCTGTTAACCTGCACAACCTATCTCCTCAAATATACCTACTACCCCTCCCCAACATCCCACTCTCACCTGACAAAAAAAGGGGCAATCTGTTCCCACAAAAAAATCTCGCCCCATACATAGCTGTCCATTTCGCACACATGTCCACTGGACGCATGTAATCTGGTCTAATTGGCATCACAACAAATTATTGTTGAAATCATCCCACTCCCAGGGGTTTGAGTGTCCGAATCTACCTCCAGATTCAGTGCATATGCACAGCTGTTGCTGTAGAAAAATGGGCAGCTATGGACCTTCCCTACACCTTTCCTGCACATCCCTTTCTATATTCCCCTACTGTCTTTCCCTCTTTGTACCCCTTTTTTCACCACTTTCATATCAACCCCTTTTTCTTTTCTTTTAAAGAAATTATCGCTGGGGTAAGCAGGAGTAAGCACTTTTAAGCAGTAGTAAGTGGGTTTTAGCCTGTTTGCACGGGGGTAAGCAATGCCTATACAGGTTAAGCAATTCAGGAGCTAACTGAGTATGAGAAACAGTAACAGGAAGTTAGCAGTCCTTACCTTCACGCAAACCCTCTTACAACTGCTTAAAAGTGCCTTAACCATTTGGTATCCAATGGTCATGGTTCTGCCTTGCAACAAAATAAATAGCCTCGGCTAGGCTTGAACCCAAGACCCTGCACACCATAGCCATATCAGATATACATAACCTTGATGTATTCAAAACATATCAACCAGCCCAGTCATTCAACAGTACAGAGAATGTATTCCAACATGTAGATGTATGTGTGTGAGTAAATATATTAATGTCTAAACAGATACAACATATTGATATATGTAGATATATATATATATATATATATATATATATATATATATATATATATATATATCTGTAGAAATATATACATATATAAATATATATGAACATATATACATGCAAATGCTTACAGCTATAGATATATATGTCTACATCTACATGTCTACATATATATGGCAGGTTATATATATGTCAGCAGATATATCTATATCTATATATATATATATATATATATATATATATATATATATATATATACACATATATATAATATATATAATATATATATATATATATATATATATATATATATATATATATATATATACATATATATATATATATATATATATATATATATATATATATATATATAGGTTTATGGGTATATACGGACATACATCTGTAGATAACAATGGGGAAATAACAAAAACATATATGTCCAATTGCAACGTTAATGGGGTTGAGAGGCCCCAAACAATATACATCTTGTACGAATAGGTATACACCCCCCACAGCCAAACACATCCCCCCTGCAATACACTGCCAAGTGTTGCAGATCCCATAACCAGGACCAGACATGACATGGCCATCTCTAAGATACATATACATAGACACATATATGCAGGTACATTTATACATATATATCTGTACATATATATAGATATATATGTAACTACACATACACACACAGAGATATGTACAGTAAGATACATATGTAGTATGTGCACACAATATGGAGCAGCCAGTATTCCTACAGTTACCACCTTACCAAATGGGGACTGTATGAGCCACCCATACAAATGACATTAATTGCCTGCAACATATACCCACAGAGATATCAAAGGTTATGACACCACACACAGCTATGCATAACTAGGGAAGCTTTATTTGTGTACTATGACAGTTCTATATGCCATGTCATATAGTTGTTTAGACACCGACATCCATATGTACAGAGTAATGCAACTGTGAAACAGTTATACTAATACAGTAGTCTGGAAAGGTTGACATATGTTGCTGTCCAGGCCAAGGCCTTCAAGTAGTAAAATAGTAAAGACAGACTGGGCCACAGCATACCAAACAATCAACAGTATGTAATGCAGATGTATAGTTCAGCAGCCTCTATCTACACTGTACAAAATCCCTAGGGAGTAAAGACCCCAGTTGACACAATGGGATGTATCTGTTACATAACAAGGCATAACTGACACCATCACAATCACAATGACAAATAGAACATTCTGTATGGCAGGAGGCAGTAGGCCTGCATTTACCCAAGGTGGATTGTATGGTAATGTACATCCAGATACCTTAAGGCAGCTTACCCCTGATACCCACACATGTTGTAAAAGCCTAGGTTAGTTATGGTGCACCCCACCTACACTCACTAATACTGGGCCATATACCACTGTTACATACACTGGCCACTGGAGTGCATTAGGGCACACATGTATTGTGTAGGTGAAGCCCACACATATATGGCCCCAACCCCCCAGTATGTGTGGGGGTCACAACAGTAGTGGAGTGATGGCAGGAATTACAGCATGACATACACACAGCTCACTACATAACAACCCCTAACAGCATGTCATATATGCAAAGCCTGGTATATAGGTGGAGGACAGAGGCTGGAACACAGGCACATAGGTGTAAAACTGTTGGCATATACTAAGCAAGATATGTGTATATATCTATATGGATATATGTATAATTATATATACATATATGTTCACCCTATGTCTTGAACATGGAGTGGAGCCCTACCTCAGCCCCAATAGTCCCAACCTCTCAGTGCAAGGGGATGTCAGGTATGTATTGCAGGTATAGTTGTAGACTATTGCTACTGTAATAGGAATTGTCTTCACAGAAAAGGTGTGTGTGGGAGGCCACATCTGCTGTTAACATGTGTGCCATTGGCTACTGACAGACATCCTAAGGACATCATAGTACAGTACCTCTGTTCGCACAGTAATGCCCCTGTGGACTACAACTGAGATATGGCCAATATATGTGGATAGTCTGACATATTCTGGTTAGTCCAGGGATATACACAGAACACCTTCATGCAAGACATGTGGACCAAGCCTGACAATGTGGATGTTAACAGCCATGTTGATGGGTATATCATGTAAATACTGGTGTACATTTGCCCCCATTCATTATGCATTCATACACTCCTTTCTCTCCTGACACATAATAACCTCTGGTACAGAGGTGCCATGGCCACATACTACCCACTAGTTAGTGACAGACATATATACAGGATCCCACCGCTTTGTCTAACATACATGACTGTTATGGTGGCCCAGCAGCAGTACATCTGGCAAGTATTTGGACATGACATCTCACTGGGTAAGTACTGTAAGTTGCTAGGCTTGTAACAAAGCACAGTGCAGGCTACAAGCAGACTGACTCAATACTGGCCTACATCTCCTATGTGTTAATACACATGTACCTGCATAGATAGCAGGCTCTACAGGCATGTCACATCACAGAGTAACAGACACCTGTGTGAAAGTGCATAACCACAACCAGTATGAACACAGCCACAGCCAAATATGGTTAGCTAGCATAATATTACAGTATATGGACTATCTGATCAATACCATCCTCATATGTGCCACTCACACACCGACCCTCCATATACTGGTCCGCTACACAGTGTGGTCCAATGCCTGTCTGTGGTATGGGACATGTTTGTTTGCCCTTACCAACATGTAAGCTGATAGGGTGGCATACAGTGGAGCAGCATGTAACATCAGATAGAACAGGACCAAGAACAATGACATCTACCACAGTCTCTGCACAGGCCAAGGTACATATTCACTATACACACACTGTCGACAATTACCACACTTAAACATACCTCAGTACTGTACACACAACCACAGAATGCCCAGGCTATGTCCTCAAATATAACCCCTACTATGCATAACATGTGTAGCAGTGTGATATGTCACTGGCTTGTTATCAGATATGTTGTCAATGAATATGGTGTACAGAACATATGCACCCCCTACTGCATGACATATGTACAACGTCTGACAGAGTTGTGGATGGAGGCACAAACACAGGGCCAATATTGACATGTTGCTGTATAATCTCATACATTTACTGTCGTAACAGGGTTTGTTGCAACATATATCCTATGAGGGATATGAAGTCAGTAACTCTCCCAGCTGTCACCATCTACTGACTGCAATCCTCACACTACCTTCTGCAGTTGACAGATAGGTACTCTGTGGGTAACACAAGGAACACAAGGCACCTCACACTGCCCAGTCTGCAGATGACCCTACACATGGGGTTTCCTCATAAACATAGCACTGACATGGCAAGTATTAAAACATGTAGGACAGCCAAATCCACACACACACTGTTAAACCAGCATTACCCCAACAGCAGTATAGCAGCACTTACAGTCTATCGTCAAGACAGGCACATCACCTCCTGTGTGCTGGCCTGTTTCCATTCCACAGTGTATGTTGGCAGAGGTAAGTCCCCAGTCCATCTGTGATGCTGTTTGCCAAACAACAGATCTAGTTCCAGCTCACAGTGAATGAAAAGGCCCAACACCAACATGATGTTCCTTGATATCGGAGTGAGTTTCCATGCAATTGGCTATGGGAATGTTACCACAGCTGTTCCACATGCAATCAGCTACAGGAGGGCTGCAATTCATGCAGAGACCATCAGCTGATCATGAGCATCACTGACAATAGACATGCTGCTGCCTAAGCAAAGCAGGTGTACATCTCCACATCCACCAGAGAGGGTGTGAGAGAGGCAGACAGAGGCAAAGATAAGTTAGGGAGGGTTGGGAGAGTAAAATGTAAGCATGTTTTTGTCACACACCTACCAGTCCTGGGTATCAAACCCCTGACTGACTATGTACTGCTACCACATGTCTAAGCAGTAACTGGATGCGCCACATACGTTACATGTTGAGGAGTCCTCCAAACGTATATGTGATCGTGAGTGACATCTGCAACAGTGATAAGGTAGCTACATGGCAGGTCTAGTTCACATGCCTGTCCACATGAACAGGTGTCAGCGTCAACACAGCCACACTCTCACAGGGACACACACACACACTGACACACTTGGCAGGGCCAGGGATACAACTCATCACTATTTAGATTGCCACAACACAGTACTGTGCAGATATCACATGCACCACGGGGGTTATACAGAGGTTATATGGGCAAAGGGTATGTGGAGGTGTCTGACATCAGATAGCATGCTTCAGTATGCCAGTGGGGGTTGTAGTGAGTATGAATGTGGTAATAGGTAACATACAACACACACACACAGACACAGGGTGCCAATACTGACATGCATGGGAGCATTGCTTCACGGGTGTGTAGTGGTCGACTGTGCTAGACGGATATACAAGGGTAGGTGATGGGTATGCCTTGGCATCAGGTGACATGACAATGGTCTGCTGTGTGGCTAAGGAGTGTAGTGTCTGGTTTCCCTACACAGTTGGGTATTGTATTCACCATCCAGTCATCTGGGTAACTATTGCGTGTGGGCAATGCTGTACATTGCTTGCCATGTATGTGTTACTTAGTCCATGACATGAACGGTGTCTGGGATGTGCACACCTCCCACATGCATGTACAGTGACATGTGGAACTGTACCTGGGGGGTCTGGCCCATGTTATGTACACAGATTGTTATAATCACATGTGCCACTCCTGACCTCTTGTGGCAGGACGTGCTCATGGACAGTCCTTAGTGGATCACATTTGATGGCACCACAGATGTAGGCA
This sequence comes from Protopterus annectens, assembly GCF_019279795.1. Lineage (NCBI taxonomy): Eukaryota > Metazoa > Chordata > Ceratodontiformes > Protopteridae > Protopterus > Protopterus annectens. The sequence continues at coordinate 564,610,069 of NC_056735.1, forward strand.
TCCATTGGGGATTGTAGTGAAGGTGCATTGTCTTCAGTTATGTGCCTATTGTATTGATGGACAGGGTGCCATGCCCTTTGTAGCCCACTGTAATTACATCATGCTTGCTATCTGTGAACAGTATGCAGGGTACTACTAACATAGCAGCAGTTGTCTAAGCAAGTGTGTTTGTGTATGAGACACAGGTTCATAGTGTACTCCGTGTAATATTAGTTGATTACTTTGTTCACCAGGCCTTGTATATATGTAGGGGTGTGGAGTGGCACCACAGCATCTAAGCTGATTGACATCTATCATCCATGTAAGGTGGAATTTGTGACATATAATATGGTCACCATATAGGAAAATTACAAAACCGGCTCCTCTGTGGGTCCAGGTGTTAGACAGTCACAGCCACCTCTACACAGATTACAAACACACACACACACACACACACACACACACACACACACACACACACACACACACACACACACACACACACACAGTCCTCATGGCTTGGATTAGGCCTCCTATCTAACTAGTTTATCACACTACAGCATTACGCAGTTATAGCATGCACAACAGAGATTACTGGGATATTTATTACCCAAAGGTGTATTTCACAGTTGAGGATATCAGCAGACTTGCCAAAGTAGGGCAATGGAGGTTGTAGTGCCTGTGAATAGCCTCAAAAGCATTGCTCCATACACTGACAAAGGAACACAAATCCCAAACCCAGGACCTGACACAGCATGGGCACATGATGTTAACAGTACACCATCCCACTTGTATATTGCCAGGCTGGTATCGGTAACATATCATGCAGTACAGTGTGGCTACCATAGAGGATGTACAATGTGGACCCACTCAACATTTCTTGGCTTCATATACACAGACACATATATGCAGATACATATATATATATATATATATATATATATATATATATATATATATATATATATATATATATATGTATGTATATACCTATATATAGATATATATGTAACTACACATACATGCACAGACATATGTATAGGGAGGTACATATGTAGAGGGTGCACACAGTACGGTACAGCCACTATGGCTACAGTCACCAGCATACCACATGGACACTGTATGAGCCAAACATACAAGTGACACCTGTTGCCTACAACATATACCAACAGACAGGTCATGGGATATAACACCACATACAGGTTTGCATACATGGGTCAGCTTTATTTGTGTACTACTACAGTACTGTATGCCATGTCATATGGTGGTGTAGACTCTGAAATACATTTAGATAGAATAATGCAACTGTCTAAGAGATAAAGGTATACAGTATTCTGGAAAGGAGTACATATGTTGCTGTCCAGGCCAAGGTCTTCAAGTAGTGCAACAGTAGACACAGACTGGGCCACAGAATAACAAGCAATCAACAGTCAGTAATGCAGATGTACAGTCTAGCAGCCTCCATCTACAGTCTGTACACAATCCCTAGGGGTTACATACCGAAGTCGACAGAATGGGATGTATCTGTGATATAAAAAGACATGACTGAAACCATCACAATCGCACTGACAAACAGAACAGTCTGTATGGCAGGAAGCAGTAGGCCTGCATTTACCCAAGGTGAATTGTATGGTAATGTGCACCCAGATACCTTCAGGCAGCTTACCCCTGTTACCCCCTCAGTATTCACTGGTGTCAGTGGTATCTGTCCATACAGGGCATGTGTATACGGCATGACATGGCCTTTGTGGGTAACATTTGCTGGCTTGCCAGTTGTAGCAGGTGTCCATTGGGGCACATAGCGATGGAGCACTGTATGCAATCCATTGCCTATTGTAGGGATGGGACAGGGTGCCATGTCCTCTGAAGTCCACTGCAATCACACCATGGTTGCCATCTGTGGGCAATATGCAGGGGACTACCAGCTTATTGGTTGTTGCCTGGCCAAGTGTGTTTGTGTCCAGGATATGGGTGGAGAGTGTTCTCTTGGTAATACAGGAGTTGCCTATATTATTCCCCATGCTATGATGTCACATGTGGGGGTATAGATTGTTTACCCCAGCCAGTATGATGTTTGACATCTGTTATGCTTGTAAGGTGGACATTATGACATTTAATAGACCCAAATGGAGAGAAGAAAGCTAACACTAGTGACCAGGAACAACCAAAAGTTAGGCCCAACATATAGGAAAAGTGCAAAACCCGCTCCACATTGCTTTGTGCTTCACACAGGATATGTATGACAAATGCACACACACACAGCAAAAGTCTCACAGTTGCCATGCCTGGGAATAGAACACCTACCTAGGTGCTACAGCACACTACGCATTTACAGCACGCACCACAGAGATTACTGGGATACGCCTTCACCAAAGGTGTATTTCACAGGGAATGACATCAGCAGGCTTGTCAAACAAAGGCAGTGACAGGTGTACTGACTGTCCTCAAAAGCATAGATCCTTACACATATGCACACACAGTTGCCATGAATTAGAAAACCTACCTAACTACTACAGCATATTATAGCATTACGCAGTTACAGAATGCACCACAGAGATTAGTGGAGTACTCTTTCCCCAAAGTTATATTTCACAGGGAATGACATCAGCAGGCTTGTCAAAGAAGGGCACTGAAAGGTGTACTGAGTGTCCTCATAAGCAATGGGCCCTACACATACACACAGACACACACAGACTCACAGTTGCCATAAATGGGACTAGAACCCTTACCTAACTTCTACAGCACATTAGAGCATTACGCAGTTACAGAACACACCACAGAGATTATTGGGATGCTCCTTCACCAAAGGTATATTTCACAGGGAATGACATTAGCAGGCTTGTCAAAGAAAGGCAATGAAAGGTGTACTGACTGAAAGGCTACCAGGGGCAATTGTGTACAGTGATGGACATTTGCACATCATATGTTTTTGCAAAATGGGAGTGTGCTGTGTTGGACAGGCCTCATGAGAGGGGAGCTGTCTGTCACTGTCTGTCACTCTCTTCCCACATCTATTATGTGTATGCCTGAGCTGTTATAGTGTGCTGTCCTTGGATATATGTGCATATTCTCATCCGTTGTGTGTGCAGAGCATGACTGGTTGAGTAATGTGGAGTGTTTGCACAGACATCTCTGACTGACTGCTGTGTATAGTCCACAGTTGTTTGCAGATATGGGCTTCATTTCTCTAAGTGTGTGAGTATGTCCAGTATGACCCTTCTGTAATTTCTTTTCTGACATGGCTTTCACTTCTCTAAGTGTGTGAACATGCCCAGTATGAGTGTCTACATTGCATGCTTGACTCCATTCCAGGTAGGTTATACTCCAGTGCAGGTTTTTGTGCTCTACACCTACACCTACAGCTAGTAACCTGCTTCTACAGGATATCTGTAGATTGGTTGACAATGTGGATCGACATTGGGCAAAGGCTAGTGAGATTGTTACTAATTGTGTCTGTGGTGCTTCTGCTACACGGTTTCCGTGTTGGCAGGGATACTCAGTGATATGTGGTGTTTTACCCTCTGATGTTTTATGTCATCAGCTACTGACAGGTATACATTTTTGCTGTCAGTAGGTTCCTGGGGATTACAAGTTGAATGTAGCTTTGCCCAGTAATGTGGTGTGTAACCTACATATTCTTGCACACTCATGTAATTCTGGCGTGGAAACTGCAGACACTTGCTGATGGGTCTGTGTATATGGCCCAGCACCTTGGTGCTGTTGTGGCTGTAGGTCCCATGCCTGTACAATTATCACCATGACAGGATGGCCATATCATGCTGTGGCCATACCTCCCAGGTATTCAGACTCATTGAGGTTATCAGGAGGTAGGGTCATTATTCGGTTCATTAACCCTTCACTATTTGGTTTGCAAGCAGGTTTGTGGCTACCCATCCCAGTATTTGCAGCCATGATAAGTATGTGCACACATCAGGGTTTCACCCTAGACACACTCCATGATGGTTAATCTGTCCTCTTCCTACCATTATGCACACAATATCTGATAGGTATGCCTATAGTTGCCACTCCATCCCAGCAGTATGTACAGGTTGGTCCACAGTTCATGCATTGGAACATGATGGACATACTACTGGGATTTGTCAACATGTCCTTGCATTTGTGTTCTGTGGACTGTGTTTTGTCATTATGTGGGAGTACATGGGGTAACATACAGTCACGGTATGGGCATGACACAGACCTGTGACAGAGGACAGTGGGGTATTGGGTACTGATTGCAGGCTATCTATAGCAGGCCAGTGCATCCTGTTAGTTGTACAGACCCAGGCTGCAAGGCAATGTATTCCCCTGGGTTAACAGGATAGGTGTGCAAGGTGGTGATGGCAATCATTTCTGTCCTTATCAATCCATTGGTGTGGATGCTGGCAGGGTGCATCCTACAGCTATGGACACACCTGCATGGGACACCTCTTCAGCATGCTGTATTCTGTGAGTATTCACACAGTAATGTGGGGATCATATTGTAGTCATTCACAGCAGCAGGGAGGTGGCCTGTGTGTTACCTGAGGTTGCTGTTGGGCCGGACTGGCTGCATGTGTGCTAGAGTAGCTACTTGCAACTGCCTCACAGGTATACATAGCCCTTTCTCCTGCTGGTGGCTAGTCAGTGGACACCAGCAGCTTCTGCATACATCATACCTCTGCCTTTTGTGGTCTGCCTGTGTTTGCCCACAATACATCTTAGTTTCCCATACTACACAACCAACTGATGTGCTGTGAACCCGTATGTACAAATGGAAGGTGTTTCCATTTCACTGTGAGATTTAAAACAGTCTCTCTCTGTGGTACTTCCACCTGTGCACTGTGTGTACGTCTGGGCCAACACTCATGCCATGTTCATCTTTCAGAAGGTGATAGCTATGACATCTGTACAAATCATATGGTCTACTGCTGCAACATGTCTTGCTAGGATACCAGTCTGTTTGGCACTGCAGTTGTGTGGACTTGGCCCGGTCATCAGCAGTACTGACCATTGGACACCAGGACACAGCATTCATGGTTATTTGCTGAACACTTTCACACAGCATACCACTCAGAACTACCTAACACAAAGAGCTCTGCCTATTGTCGACATGCAACTATCCATCTTGCTGATTTGACCAGCTCAGGTACTTGGTGCTCACCCTTATTACTCCCAGACATGGCTGGAAATACATTTCTACATAGGGTTGGTGGGGCACACATCAGAACTGTGGACATGTCCTACAACCACCTGATATGTCAGGCACTCTGTTGGCTTCCACTCAACAACCTGACACTGAGATCTCTGCATATTGTACACATGCAACATTCCATCATTATAATTGGGGCAGCTCAGGTACTCTGTGCTCTGCTGCTGTGTTAATCACACATAGATGCAACTGCTATACTACATAGGACTGGGGGCACACCTGACAATTGTAGACATTTCTGCTATACCCACCTGATATTTCAGGTACCCTGTTGGCCTCCACACATCATCCTGACACTCAGAGCTCTGCATATTGTACACATGACACAATCCATCCTTTGGCAAGCACAGGTACTCTGTGCTCACTGTTATTACTCCAACACATGGATGCTAATACATATCTACATAGGGTTTGGGGGGGGGGCACACCTGCCAACCGTGGACATTTGCTTTGACTGCACTGGTATTTCTGGTAGTCTGTTGGCTTCCTTTTAAATCTGTATTCTGACCTATCCTGCAGACTACAGGCATATCAGTGTAGTACAGTTTATAGGTTTTATTGACCTACATTGCCATTTCAGATTTCCTACCCTTCATGAATGACATCCCACTTCCCAACCTGTTATACTCAGTGCAGGTCTGGAGGGGGGTTGATCTCCATTGCCATACCTTGAGGACCTTATCACAGCCTTTCCTTGTGTTCATCTACACCTGTCCTGCTGGCTGGGTGGGACTGTTGTTGGGTATGTGAACCTCATTGACATTTATGTGTGTGTGCCCTATAGACACACATTTGGGCCAGCACATGTCCTGCAGTGGGATTTTTCACCTTGTCTGTTACTGCCTACTTTTGTTGACACCAGTATTTGCTATGGTTTCATGCTGCCTATATAGCTGTGCACTATCTACTGTCATCCCATTCAGCCACCCAATTCCCTTCCTTGCATGTTCACATCCATACCATTAATACAACTAGCAGACTATACTACTGCATTCAGTGATTGATAGGAAGGGTGACTTACCTTGCAGCTGTGCCAGTATTAAGGATGGTGCTGGAGGGCTGACTATGTCAGATACACATAGTACACTCCCTATACATGGTTAAGCACAGCTAGGGTCATGTTTGGCATCCCTTTTACTGTATGTGCGAGTCAGAGAGAGTTTCCATTCCCTGGGTTCCTATTGTGTCAGTGTGTGTGCTATGCATTGCCTCTTTGCCAAAGCCAAGGAATACTGTGCATGCCTCCTTCTGCCTACAGGGGCAGGCTCAGGTTGTTCCTCCTCTGAGTCACTCAGTGCCTGTACTGGCCTTGGCAATGGTGGGGGGGTTGTGTGGTCCTGCCCCGTGCTGTTCCTGCTGCAGCTGCTTCAGCAGTATCATGTTGTGCAGCATGGCACATACCATGAAAAGTTGGGTACATGTAGCAGGAGAGTACTGCAAGGCTCCATCGGCTGTATCCAGGCACCAGAACCGTGACTTGAGCATCCCAAACACACTCTCTATTATGATTCTTTTTTGTGCATGCGCCTCATTATGGAGCTGTTGTTCGGGTGTGTGTGCATTTCTGATGGGACTCATCAGCCACTGCTCCAGTGCCTAACCAGTTGCCCATATTGGATGTCCCCACTGGCAAATCACTGGTACAGCTGGTTCAGATGCCAGATGTGGGAATTGTGATAGCTCCCAAGGCTTCCAGCACACACATTCATTATAATGCCCTGGGCATCACACACAACCTGGCAGTTGATGAAGGGGAAGCCCTTGTGGTTTATGTAGACCCTGCCCTGCTCATTGGGTAGTGCTTTTATGTGTATGTGTGTGCAGTCTATAGCAGCCACTATGTCAGGACATTCTGCTATTTGTTGGAAGAGATGCATATTGCTGGCCAATGCCTCACAGGTGTTGAGGAAATATATGTGCTCACCGGCATGTGCTGACATGGTATGCAGGAACTGGTGGAGTGCCCTGGATGCTGATGCCTGTAAGATCCCCATGATATCCCCAGATGGCCTTTGGAAGGTACCTGTAGCTAGTATTCTTAAGCCTACACATACCTTGGTTTCCACTGGGATGGGTTCCCCTCTGTTGGTTCTATGTCTGAGGTGTGGCCAGCACAGCTCGATATGCTGTAGGGGATCCCTCTCCACCCTATAGTGCTTCACTGTCTCCAGCTCATGTAGCCCCTGGTACATTTTCCTGGGTCTGTACACTCTTCTCCTCCTCCTCACTGTGGGTTGGTCATCAGCATTCACATCCTCACCACCCTCGGCCTCTTGCACATGCTGGTTTATGATATCAAAAGCAGCAGCTAACATTTTTTCTCTTGCTTTCGTTTTGTAAAATTTCCCCATTTGTATACACCGCTGGTGCAGAGTTTTTGGGAAAAAACAAGGGGGAAAGGTGTTTGCATAGTTTATAGTGGTGTGCTGGGCTGGGCTGGGCTGGTCTGCTGCCTGTGTAATTGGCTGATTCTGATACATTTTACCTGCCAGCTAAGCTAGTTCTCCTTGATTACCTTCCTACTGCTGTTTTTCCTTCCCATTGCCTCCCTGTTTAAGCCTGTGTGCACGCCGCACAGAGTGCTCAAATGTGCATACTGCTGCTATTTCCTGGTTTAACTTCTTTTTTCTTCCTGTAAAACCTAGTGAGCGGAATGCACACCCGCTTACACTTTGCAGTGAGTGTTAGGCAGGTTTAGACACACCCCCTACCAGGCCACAAAGCTCCAATCCGCTTACAGTGTGCCTGACACACACCCCCATGATGTCATCTACTTCCTAGTCTTGCACTCAGCTATTCATACTCTTACACTATTGGGACCTGCCTCACATGCTGGGGAAAACTAGGATTCACTATAATTCCCCTCATTTGTATAAGATTGCCTGCTAATGTATAGTTACATGTGTCACACTGAGCCTCCCCCCTTAGCAACCTCTACTCACTGGCCAGGTTGTCTTCTGCCTGCCATTGACTTGCATGGCAGAATACTGATTTTAGTTAGAATGCTTATTTTAGGTTTATTTTCTTATTTTCCCCCAATCCTGTTTGCACACCGCTGCCCTATGCTTAAACAGCTGAGATCGGCGAAAAAAAAAAAAGTTGATTTTTTTCATTTTTTCATATTGTTTGCAATGCCAATGGCCTTATACTTGGCTGTTTTCATGCTTCCTCAATGACATGCAGCCTTTATTTGGGGCTGTCATAGCTCCATTTTGGATTTTGCAGAAATGTACTCAGTTACTAACTGAGTACATTTCTGCAGATAGCACTAGTCTTGCACGGACTGTTGCAAGCTTCCTGGATTGCAAAATCACTTCATTTAGGTTCATAGGTTCATAGGTTCATAGGTTCATACTAGGCTATCTGCCCTGGGGCAATTATAAGCCTAGCCTGATTCTGTATGGCTTACGCCACCCCTTGATTTGAGTATACTGTGCCCTTTTTAAGGTTTAGTTTACTGTGCCTCTGTCTAATAGTGACATGGGAGTAATCCCTGGGACAAACCTACAATCCCCCATCCACTTATATTGCATGGATTTCACCTGCAAATGGGATGATTTGCATATCAGAGCTTAGTCCATGCAAGATTAGTGCAGGAGCACTCATGCACACCCCTGCAGGCTGTTCCTGGGTTGCACGGCAGACATATTGCCTGCGTAGGCTCCTGCATCAATCTTGCACTCCGTGCAAGCTTTTGTGAATCCGGGGGTATATTTATATTGCTTATCATTCTAGATATATCCAGCCTGTCAATTTTAATAAAAGTTGGATTTATTATTTAAAAATTCAAACATACAGGCATCATATTTACTCTTATCTAGAATAACAACTGCCCCTCCCTTGTCAGCTTGTTTTATGATAACTTCATTGTTCTTCTCCAAATGGCTTAAAGCTTCTTTTTCTTGCAAAGTTAAATTATAGTACCTCTTGTTATCATTCATATCATAACATTGTCTCACCTCAGGCTCACATACTTCATTAAAAGCTGTTATAATTGGACAGTATTCTGGTACAAATATACTTAATTTCTTACATACCTGCTTTCCTTGATGTAATGAATTTTTAAAAGTGAATTTTAGACTTAAATTTCTCACAAACATCCACAAATCATTAATGGCATTTCGCATCCACATTTGATGGAATAAACTTAAGACCTTTACTTAAAACTGAAAGATCATCTGCAAACAAACTCAGGCTAGATAAGTTCACTACAGGTCCATTTTCTATTGAATCTATTACTGTTGCTTTTATTTGCTCCTGGTTTGCGGGCCTTTGCTGTTCCAGCATTTCTGCTCATTGCCTCTCTGCTCCGGTCTGCCTCTCAAGTATTGATCTGACTATGCCTTTAATTCTTTCATTGAAGTTTGCAACTGAATCATTCTGATAGGGTTGTGTTTTACTGAAGTGCTTTAAAAGTGCTGCGATTTAGTTGTTCTACACACTGGAGAAGGGATTTTTTCCTGAAACCTTTGTGTTTTTGTGAGAAATAAATTGTGCTGCTACTGCATTTTACTCAATGGGTCCATATCTGGAATTTATCTTTTGTGTGCTACTTTGTATTTCAATGGTTTACCTTAGTGCTGGTTTCTGTGAATGTTTTGTGTTCTTGGAGTTAACCAGCCATGGGCAATGAGTTTTGCATCAGCCATTTTTATACAACCCAGATTCTTATTTACACTGAGTGTTGGTTTGAACAACAGAGGTGAATCTCTTTTTTCTTTTATGACTGTGAAAATGAATCATTTGCTTGGCCAGCTGAATAAGTTTATTCAAATGTGTACTGCTGACTGTGAATCTATAGACTTTAATGATAAATTATTGAACTTAGAGGAAAAAAGTGCAACTATTTAAGTGTTTCCAGTGGCAACACTTCAGCTTCGTTGCCTATCTAGAATATGGGGTTGTCTCTCGTGGGCTTAGAATCTTGAAAATGCCCTCATATTGCAACCTTTATCCAGATCTTCTGAAAAGCTGGCAGGAGTTAAATCTTAAATTAGGAGCAGAATATATGCAACTAATGAACACCTTTTTTTCAGAAAATAGAAGCAAACCTACAGGTTGAGATATCTGGATTAGAAAAATATATTATTGATTCACCTTTATTTCAAGAGAATGCAAATGTCTATGGGTTAATGTTGGACAGGCTTGCTAAATATGAAGAGAAATTAATAATGATCAAAAAGAAAAAAAAGACAAAGGGACTTGAACGATTTCAAAAATGGTAATATCTTTTCCTGGCCTTGGGAGGAGGGTAATATAGATGTTAAAATAGGGAGAGTAAAAACCACCACATCCCCTTCTTCCCAACCACTTGATAGTCTAGATACTTTTTCCACTGCAGACTCTGTACAATCATCAAGTGGACAGCAAATATGCAGTACTGAGTCTGCTTCTAAAAATAACATACACTCTGCCTTTATAAATGATGGTAAATCAACTCCCTGCACCTCTTGATCTAATGGTATTGCCCAGCAAGAGTTTTTTCAGAGACATCCAGCATTACTGCAGTTGAAACTACTGGAAATTATAGAAATGAAAGGTAGGAGCAGGAACCAATCGCAGGACTGCTTGAGAGGCAGACCAGAGCAGAGAGGCAATGAGCAGAAATGTTGGGGGGTTGTCCCTATGTAAAAATGTAAAAAATGGGAGATGTTTGTGGGTTTTTTTATGTTCTTGATGATATGGTCTCAACCATATGAATTTTGAGTTTCTGAAAACTCGATCATCTGACACTGACCATATATATATATATATATATATATATATATATATATATATATATATATATATATATATATATATATATATATATATATATATATATATATATATATATATATATATATATATATATATATATATATATATATAGACACACACACACATATGTGTGTGTGTGTGTGTCTGTTTGTGTCTGTGTGTGTGTGCGTGTGTGTGTGTGTGTTGAGGGGGTCTACTTCACAATCAAGTTAACACATGATCAAAAGTTACAACATCAAGACCAGCATGACAAAAATGCATAATAATGAAAATTGATGAAAATGAAACCCAAAATATTCCATATAGCAGGATAGCATACATACATAACATGTGCAGGAAACATTGGTAGATGTTATGCATCACACACCATACCATGAACAGCCTAGGTATTATATCCTTCTAGAAGTTATATTTGGAGTTTTGTTATCATTGGCATTCGTTATTATGCATTTTTGGCATGCTGGTCTCAATGCTGTAAATTTTGGTCATGTGTTACCTCAATCTTGTGAAGTAAAGCAATATATATATATATATATATATATATATATATATATATACATACATACATCGGGGGTAAGGTGATTTTTTTTTTTTTTTTTTTTTTTGTAGGACTAAAGCCCATTTTTTATACATACATTGATATTGCTCATCTAATAAGTAAGGGCATTGCTACCAGAAAAAAAGAGGTTTGCACCCCCTGTACTCTTCCCTCATCAGGCCAATAATAGAATATGATGCTCCCTTTGGTATGTTCCTTTTCAAATACCTGCAGCAAATGGAAAGCCCACAGAGATTCCTTACAAACAAAATGTAGGGTCTTCAAGATCTGTCTTATGCGAACAGATAGAAATCATTGGCACTTTACTCTGTGTCATACAGACTGCTCAGAGCCAACCTGTGCCTTGCATGCAGAGCAAACTCTGACCCAGCTTTAATGGAAATGCTGCACATCCGCAAGTCAAGTTGCACATGGGTCACTTGCTCAAAGGACCTTAACCTGGTATGTGATGTCAACAGAACTTGCTGGAGAGACAGTCTTTCTCGCAGAGGTTGCCCCACTTTTCTAACAAGCTTCCTATTCATGTTAAACAAAGCCCTCATTGGGCTTATTAAGTTTAAGTTGGATGATTGGATGGGTATCTAAAAATTCACCCCAGCAGTTCCACCTGTGTCCCTCTTGAACAGGGGCAATACATGCTGAAATTGGCTAGGCTTGTAAGGGCCCTAGCCATTAGCATAGTTACCTCCTATGATCCTATGATTCTATAAATAGAAGGTATGCTGGAGAAGGAAATAAGGGACTGTAGACACAAGCAAAATGGTTAAGTAAGGTAGTAAGGAGAGAAGACACATATGACTGGCAGTAAGTGTTGTAACACAATGAGGGAGGGGGACCACATTGGTCACTGGTGAAAGAAACATTGGACATACTGTAAGAATGTAATGGTGATGGGAGGACTGAACAAGCAACAGGACTGGCATGGGCACAAAAGTGTGCGGAACATCAAGATGGGGGATAGGATGGAGCATTCACTGCTGTAGTCTCTGGCAACTGCAACTCAGTAGTGGATTACTCACCACTATGAGTACCATCAACATCAAGCCATGTCTCAGATTGTCAAGACACTGATGAACAGGGACATGACTCAATGAGTCACTGGAGGATGTTCTCTATCTGGTCACTTTAGGCTTCTCAACCAGATGTTGATAACTTCTCCACAAAGTCTTCAAACAACCAATCAGTGACAAATGTGTCATGTTAAATTTGAGTAGCATAGTCTATATACAGATCTGCAGCATCCAAAGCTTCAGAAACATGGTCTTATACCTTTTTAGAGGTATCCCAGCTATAAGTTAACTTTTTTTCTGCAAAAAAAAAAAAAAGTTCTAAGCTTATTTTCCACTTTTCCTGTTAGTAGCATAGTCTAGATACAGATTTGCTCTATCTAGAACCATTTTGTAAGTATCTGAGTTCCCACAACCTTTCTGTATTAGAGGGAAGCCTTCCAGTTTATCAGTGGGAGTAGTAAGCATTAGGTAGCCTATCTACCACAAGAGAAGTGGTTTCTGGCTCTGAAATTGTAGTTTATTGGCTGTTTGGACATTTTTTCTTTTTTCTCAAAAATTTTTTTATTAATTATATGAATAGCAAGACAATTAAAAGATTATACATAACAAGAAGACATAAATGAACATATAACAATTCATCTAGTGATAACAACCTTCATGAGATTTTGATAAGTTATTTAGAAATAAAACATACACCATATGTACACTATATACAAGTTAGGCAAACCTGAGGAAAAAAAAAAAATATTTAACATTAACTATTTAATATGTTTAGAACCTTTTCTAACACAACCTTCTAATAGCTTTTTGACTTCCACCTAAGTATCTTTTGAGCATCAATAAATTTAAAAGCCATTTTCTGGAAAGTAACCCATTTTAATTTAGAACGATCAATCCAATTTTGTATTATATAAAGTTTTAGTAATGAGCAAATAAAATGATAACATGAATATCAACTTTGAAAGAAGAATCAATGGAATATGTAGAATAGAAAATTCCCACATCAACGTGATTTTGATATCCCATTTTCTGCAGTCTGACTTTCAAAGATGTCCACAATCTGTGAGAAAAATGACAATACCATAGAATATGAAGGAGGTCTGCTTGGGGATGAGAACAGCATGAAATATTTAAGGGACTTATTTGGGTTAAATTTGTTTAATTTGATTGGGGTAAAGTAGGCATCATTATTAATCATTAATTGTGTGTATGCTAATTTTTTAAAAGGGATAAATTCCTTAGTGTGTCTAATAGCCAGGACTTTCTGAGTTTCTGACAATTGGGAATTATAATTCAACCAAACATTAGATAAAAGACAGTTGTGGTCTATCATTAAAGAATTAATTAATTTATATGAGTTTGAGAGCATTTTATCAGATGATGAAAGTATTTTGATAATCGTGTTAAGGTTTTTCAATTGTGAGTCTATGGGGACCAGAGATACAAATTTGTTTTAATTATTGCTTTTAGTTGTGTAAGAATTGGTGAGTAATTCCAGTTTACTTTCAATAACTTACGCCAGTCAGATAAAGGCAAGTCAAGATATTTCAAAACATCTCCTACTTTTAGATTTTAATTAAAGGATAGTTTGCTAAGTTCAAAAGTTTATTGTCCAATAATATATTTGGGTTTAGATGAATTGGCTGAACATGGTGCTAGATCTTTCTAGTTTACACATTTTGAGTAAGGTTTGGAAATCTCTAATCTTTGTTTAAATACTCGTAGATATATTTTTATAAATAAAAATTTTTAAATTAAAATAAAACTTTTTTCCAAAAAAAAAAAAAAGAGGATAAAAAAAATGTTTAGGACCAGGCTTGAATGTAGCTACTAGCATTAAACATGTTCTCAAGAGGAAACAAATGTGCTATAACCATTGCGCAGACTATGCCTTTAATTCTTTAATTGAAGTTTACAACTGAATCATTCTTATAGGGCTGTGTTTTATTGAAGTGCTTTAAAAGTGCTGTGGTTTTAATTGTTCTACACACCAAAGTGATTTTTTTCCTGAAAGCTTTGTGTTTTGTGAGAAACAAATTATGCTGGTGCTGCATTTTACTCAGTGTGTCCGTATCTGGAATTTATCTTTAATGTGCTACTTTGTATTCCAACAGTTTACCTTAGTGATGGTTTCTGTGACTGTTTTGCATACTGGGGGGAAAGCCATTTGTGTCTGTCAGTGATTTATTGTATTATATTGCTTGTTTTCTTTCTTTTTTTCCTTATCCGCCAAGACTGCCTGATGTTAAAGGTTGTGTGTTAAGCAAAACAAATAACATTAGTTGTGGTCAACCATTACTGGAAAATCAATGAACTTAATCTATTGACAACTGGTTAAAGTCAAGACACATACCTTTAGTTAAAGACATCAAAGAATCACTTACCAATGCAAGGCACCACATATCCATTAACTCCTGCTTTCGGCACACTTGCTTCACTTTAGTGCATAATGTCCAGGTATTCTAGCATGGTAAGTAAAGAAAGAGGTAAAAGCTTCTTGTTTGTGAAAGTTATTTACTGAAGTACCTTAGAGTTAAATGTATATCTTTTAACACATCTGAATAGCTGAGATATGCTGAGATATTTTTGTAAACATAGCTGAGATATTTTTGTAAACAAATTATACCAACAAAATTGTTTAAAAATGCAGAGTAATTATAGACCAGGGGCAGGATTCAGGAAACTTTGTCATACTGTGGAAAGCAAATGTGTACAAGTGGCCACATGCAGGATATGTGAGATTTAGAAAAATAAGCTCCACAAAGTGACAAGGCCAAGCAGCACAGTCAGGCATAGTATATGCTAATGGCCATTTAATGACACGGTAATAAGCAATACAATTAAAATGAATATATGCATGTATTGTTTGACAACAAGGCAAAACAAGATGGTAAAGTGATTCAGAGACAAATAAATGTCATGGAATGGGGATGAGCTGCAATATATTTGAACCTATCTGAATGCTTGCATTCAGATTGAGGAAATCCCTAAGTAAAGTTAGGAGTTACTTTACTGCTGCCGTCCCCCACTCAATATACACTCACAAAACATTTAAAAGTATTATCCAACATATATTATTCTGAAAAACTAAATTAGCACTTAAAAGCAGACATACCTGATCGGTGCAGATGTGGCAGTTTCAGAATTTGATGTCATATATGTTCTTCTATAGCAGGATGATCCTGTTTGCTCACAGTTATCAAAATTCATCTATCAAATGTACCTAATGCTATGCACTTGCCTGGGTTACTGTGGACAACACTGAAAACAGGCAGTCCAGGCCATGCCTCCAGGGATGCACTGTAATTCCTTATATAACTATCATTAAATGGAGTCACTGTAGTTCCTGATTTCTTATCAGGATACACAAAGATATAGGGCTGCCATCTTTCACACTTTAAAGTGCCACTGTGAAACATAATAATGCAGTATCTATGTTTTCCTAGCTTGCCAGCCATCATGTAAATGAGGTACCCACACCTTTCATTGCCTTGCAGATTGGACATGTGAGACCAGATATGGGTGCCTATGTTCTGCCTCTTATCACTGAGATTCTTCAGGGTGAGAACTCATGGCTCTGTCATGAGGGCAATATAGGGCATCAATATAAGACTGATGCCTGGAATACTTTAGGTTAGGCTGCCATCCATGCAACTGGCATCCCATACATGGGGGACAGTGATGTCACCATTACAGTGACATGAGGCAGCACAATCCTGATCTCATTTTCTCACAGGAAGATGAAGTTAAACAGCAAGCAACACCTCTGTACTGTACTGTATGTGTTACTTATGTTACCTACAAATGTAACCTTCCACTGTGCAGTATCCACAAATATTATACAGTGTTCTTTTTATTTCTATTGGCCCTAAAGAAATTGAAGTGAATATACAACTGAAAAGGAGAAGATTGGGGTGCCTAATGGAGAACTGAGATGAGTATACCTTCCTTAGAGTATACAACTGTTAAAATTAAGAGTTGCAGGTATTCCTAAACAGAAAATCTCTCATACACCACTGTCAGTTCATTGATAACTGCCTTGGGTCAAAGACAGCAGTATGACTGTTGACTGTTATTAGTGTGTTTGCGCATAAATCCTGTTATACACTTGTCATGTGGGTCAGGATGTTAAAGTTGTGCTCCCGCATTGTAAGGATAATTAAGGGTTCAATTCCTACCTGTTATGTTACCTTAAGATGTTTTGACTGAGGATTCTATTTCATTCCACTAACTAGGGCATTAGATGGGGGAAATATGAATGAGAAACATTTCTAGGTGGGTGGACATCCGTGTCATGGATAATATTTGTCAGTATAGTTGTTTCCTTGGTTTATAACCTGTGAGTGAAATGTGTCATAGGATTATAGGTTAGTATTAGGAAGTTTACCTTAGTGAGCTATTATAAGCCTAGCCAAATTTTGTATTCTAGAGGTAAGGATCAAACTTTGTACCTTGTGTTTGCAAGGTAAACTTCTTAACAATTATGTTAACCCCCAACTCCAAACAATACTCTCATTATTTAAGTCCATCCTTATAGGTCATTTAGGTAGGCTATTAGTCTGCAGAATATTACAACCCAAGATAATCAGAAATCAGAATGAAATGTTGTACCTTTCATCTGAGTGGTTAAGACCTTAACTAATATGCCAGCCTCCCACATACTTTAAAAGTGTCCTTAATTGTCTGCTGATTTGTTGAGAACTATGACCTAAGCTACCGCCAGCTCAAACTGATGGGACCTCAGTTTAATGTCTTATCTGAAGGACAACACACTTTATGTTGCACTGCAGTATAAAAAACTGATTTACCTGGTGGTGGCATAGAACCCATAGCCTTTTACACCAACTCGAAGGGTTCCACCTCTTGTGCCACTGACATTGGCATGATTTATTTGTATTTGTCTCAGACATCATTAATGTATCTCAGACCAGAAAAACCATGCTGGTTTACCCAAGTAACTTATCACATTTATTATCTAGCTATCAGAAAGTAGGTAATGATGGGACCTCAGTTTAATGTCTTATCTGAAGGACAACACTTTATGTTACATTGCAGTATAAAAAATGATTTACCTGGTGGTGGCATAGAACCCACAGCCTTTTACACCAAATCCAAGGGTTCCACTTCTTGTGCCACTGACATTGGCATGATTTATTTGTATTTGTCTCAGACATCATTAATGTATCTCAGACCAGAAAAACCCTGCTGGTTTACCCAAGTAACTTATCACATTTATTATCTGGCTATCAGAAAGTAGGTAATAATGTCTGCTGTTTCTAGTCCCCTTCTCAGTTGTATAGGCTAACAGCCTTATTAAATTGGGAAGTGCTTGTTAGTCCTCCAAGCATATTATATTTACCTGTATCATTGTCAAAATACAAACCATTTTTCATTTTTCATTGTATTTGTATTTCTCTCTCTCTCTCTCTCTCTCTCTCCACCTAACTTCATTTATTGCTATCTTGTTATCACATATATTATTTTCTATTTTGTTTCTCTGCATTTATGTTACTATTATATGTGGTAGCACCATGATCTGCTCCATCCCTCTAGCAAGGTCTATTGGCATAGCCAAAGGTGGCAGCAGCAACAGTGCTATTAACACCACAACCACCAACACCACCACAACCACCAGAATCATCCAGCATATCTAGGTCATAGCCGGACACACCTGCCTCCTCACCTCCTGCCCTAATCTCACCACCTACTTCAGGTAGCCCTACACAAGATGCTGGAATGGCTGTATCTCAAAGTAGCAGTGACAGGTGAGGTTCATAGATTCATAGGTGTGTACTAGGCTAATGGCCCTGGGGTCTTTAAAAGCCTAGCCCATAGAAGTGTCCTGGCATTGTGCTACCCGTCAGCTCCCAGTGCCTCTATCAAGTAGAGCCACTGGAGTGATCCCCAGGGTGAACTTTCTATTTCCCATCCACTCATCAAGATTTCTCTTGAAGAAGGCTAGTGAGGTACTCTGCTTGACATATATGGGAAGTCTATTCCAGAGCATGGGCAGTCTCTGTGTTATAAACCTGTCCCTTCAGCATGTTCTGTTGATTGTGGTAATGAGGTTGAGGTATTTGGAGCATGTGGTTCAGAGGGATTGGGATGTCTTTAGATGTAGCATTTCTAACAGAGATGGGTCAGACATGGCTTTGTAAGTCAAGCAGAGATTGCCTCTTAGTAGACGATATGAGACAGAGAATAGCTGGAGTTTTTTGAGTCTGTACATGTAGGACATGTGTTTAATGCCTAGGATCCTCTTCATGAAGTACTTCTGTGGCCTCTCCAGCTGTTGCAGGTGTCTAGTGAGGTACATGCCAAATGTGGCATTATAGTCTATGTTTGTTCTAATGAGGGAAGAGTAGAGAGAAATTATGACCTTTTCTTCCTGGATGCAAAACCCTTGGTAAATGAGATGTGCCACATAGAAGGACTTTCTGACCACAATGTGGTGGTCGAAGGAGAGGTTGCTGTCAACCTGAGTCTCCAGATTTTTATAATTCCTTCAGTGTTCAGTGGGCTCCCATTGATGTGGTAATTAGCAAGAACTGAGTTTTTCCCAAAGGGGATGATGACACATTTTTTGGCATAAGCTTAAGACCATGGTTTTGACACCAGTCATTGATCTCAGTGAGGCCTTTCTGTAGGATGTCTGCATCACTTGGGGAGTTAATAATGGCTCCCAGCTTGCAGTCATCTGCAAATTTGGTCAGCCAGAGTCCCTCCATGTTGGCATGGACTTCTGAGAAGTAGATGCCAAACAGAAGAGGACCCAGGGCCAATCCCTGTGGGACTCCACTCGTGACTGGTTGGCAGTTTGACTTGGAGTCCGCTACTTTCACAATGTGAGTTCTATCTGTGAGCCAATTTGCAACCCACCTAATGATATAGTGGTTGATGCCTAGTTTGCTGAGTTTATCAATAATTCCTGAGTGAGGAATGGTATCAAAGGCCTTGATGGTAGGCTGTATGAACTGCCTTACCTTCATCCACCGCTCTGGTGACTGACTAAAAGAAGTCAACCAGGTTGAGCAGGCACAATCTACATTTCAGAAAACCAAATTGCATGGGGTCTAGAGTTTGGAGATTCCCTATATCCTAGTTAATTTGGTTCATGATGATGCATGCCATAGCCTTACATATCAGACTTGTCAGGCTAATGGGGGTGATAATTTCCAGGGTCTGTAGTCGCTCCTCCTTTATGGAGAGGGATGACTGTAGCAGTGTGCCATTCGGTAGGGACAAAGCCTGAGGTGAGGCTATGAGTGAACAGAGCACACAGATGTGGTGCCAGTTCACTTTGTAATTCATGCAGAACACAGCCAGGGATATTGTCAGGTCCCATGGAAGCTGTATTCTTGGCCTTAGACAATACAGCTTTAACCTGTGCTGCAGTAATGCTGGGGGCCTGGCATTCTTCCGGTATTGAGATTGGTCCTTTAGAGGGGTGAGAGGGGTAATGCTGGCACTGAATCTGTCGGCCAGTATGTTGGCAATAGCTGTTGGCTCAATATAGGTGGTACCATTGTGCAGTAACTCAGAGCAAATCTGGGTATTGCCATAGAGATTCTTGAAATAACTATAAAAGTCTTTGTGGCTGTTTTTAGTGTCTGCCGCAAATCTGCCTTCATAGCTGGCTTTGGAGGTTTTGATGAGGGATCTCAACTTTTTGTTGAGGCTAATAAGGGAATTTTTCCAGACTTGGGACTTCACCTTTTTCTGCAACAGTTTTTTCCTTCTGTTGTATAGTTTATTAATGGCAGGGGACCACCAGACTGGTTTCCTTTTTTTGGAAGAGAGCGTCTTGGTTATGTTGGGTATGGCTAGTTCCATGCATTTATGTACATGTTCGTACAGTGCATTGGTGTATGATTCGGCAGTCATGCATCTATTTTCCATTGGCATGGTACCATAAAATTCATTGCTTAGAAATGTGGATCTGGAGAATAA